>NW_026909059.1:0-300000 GCF_033115175.1 Lepus europaeus | reverse complement strand
AAGAGTTCTGTAGCCTAGCAAGGGGCATACGCAGTAATTGGGATTTCTGTATCCTGAGTATAGGAGACGCCGTTTCTGGGAGCTCCGCTACCTGGATATGAGAGAAGCAGTTTATCGGAGTTCCCTATCCTTGTTGCACAGAGGAGCTGTTACCAGGAGTTCTGTATCCTGGAATTAGGCATTCGCTATATTTGGGTATTGTCTATGCTGAATGCAGCAGATGCAGCTTTTGGGAGTAATATACCCTAAGTGTAGAGAGATGCAGTTTCAGTAGTTCTGTATGTTGAATGTAGAGAGAAGCTGTTTCCAAGTTTTCTGTAGTCTGAGAGTAGGAATACGCTGTATATGGGATTCCTGTAGCCTGAGTGTAGCCGACGCAGCTTATGGGAGATCTGTAACCTAGAATTAGAGAGACACATTTTACCGAAGTTCTGTATCAGAGTGTAGGGAGAAGCTGTTGCCAGGAATTCTGTAGCCTATGAGCAGGTTTTCGCTATACGCGGGTTTTCTGAAAACTGAGTGTGGCAGATGCAGCTTATAGGAATTCTGTATCTTGAATGTAGTGAGACACAGTTTACCAGAGTTCTGTATATTGGTATAGAGAGAAACTGTTTTCAAGAGTTCTGTAGCCTAGCAAGGGGCATACGCAGTAATTGGGATTTCTGTATCCTGAGTATAGGAGACGCCGTTTCTGGGAGCTCCGCTACCTGGATATGAGAGAAGCAGTTTATCGGAGTTACCTATCCTTGTTGCACAGAGGAGCTGTTTCCAGGAGTTCTGTATCATGAAATTAGGCATTCGCTATATGTGGGTATTCCCTATGCTGAATGTAGCAGATGCAGCTTTCGGGAGTTCTATACCCTAAGTGCAGAGAGATGCAGTTTCAGTAGTTCTGTATGTTGAATGTAGAGAGAAGCTGTTTCCAAGAGTTCTGTAGTATGAGAGTAGGAATACGCTGTATATGGGATTCCTGTAGCCTGAGTGTAGCCGACGCAGCTTATGGGAGATCTGTAACCTAGAATTAGAGAGACACATTTTACCGAAGTTCTGTATCAGAGTGTAGGGAGAAGCTGTTGCCAGGAATTCTGTAGCCCATGAGCAGGTTTTCGCTATACGCGGGTTTTCCGAAACCTGAGTGTGGCAGATGCAGCTTATAGGAATTCTGTATCTTGAATGTAGTGAGACACAGTTTACCAGAGTTCTGTATATTGGTATAGAGAGAAACTGTTTTCAAGAGTTCTGTAGCCTAGCAAGGGGCATACGCAGTAATTGGGATTTCTGTATCCTGAGTATAGGAGACGCCGTTTCTGGGAGCTCCGCTACCTGGATATGAGAGAAGCAGTTTATCGGAGTTCCCTATCCTTGTTGCACAGAGGAGCTGTTTCCAGGAGTTCTGTATCCTGGAATTAGGTATTCGCTATATGTGGGTATTGTCTATGCTGAATGTAGCAGATGCACCTTTCGGGAGTTCTATACCCTAAGTGTAGAGTGATGCAGTTTCAATAGTTCTGTATGTTGAATGTAGAGAGAAGCTGTTTCCAAGAGTTCTGTAGTCTGAGAGTAGGAATACGCTGTATATGGGATTCCTGTAGCCTGAGTGTAGCCGACGCAGCTTATGGGAGATCTGTAACCTAGAATTAGAGAGACACATTGTACCGAAGTTCTGTATCAGAGTGTAGGGAGAAGCTGTTGCCAGGAATTCTGTAGCCTATGAGCAGGTTTTCGCTATACGCGGGTTTTCTGAAACCTGAGTGTGGCAGATGCAGCTTATAGGAATTCTGTATTAGTTTACCAGTGTTCTGTATATTGGTATAGAGAGAAACTGTTTTCAAGAGTTCTGTAGCCTAGCAAGGGGCATACGCAGTAATTGGGATTTCTGTATCCTGAGTATAGGAGACGCCGTTTCTGGGAGCTCCGCTACCTGGATATGAGAGAAGCAGTTTATCGGAGTTCCCTATCCTTGTTGCACAGAGGAGCTGTTTCCAGGAGTTCTGTATCATGAAATTAGGCATTCGCTATATGTGGGTATTCCCTATGCTGAATGTAGCAGATGCAGCTTTCGGGAGTAATATACCCTAAGTGTAGAGAGATGCAGTTTCAGTAGTTCTGTATGTTGAATGTAGAGAGAAGCTGTTTCCAAGAGTTCTGTAGTCTAAGAGTAGGCATACGCTGTATGTGGGATTCCTGTAGCCTGAGTGTAGCCAACGCAGCTTATGGGAGATCTGTAACCTAGAATTAGAGAGACACATTTTACCGAAGTTCTGTATCAGAGTGTAGGGAGAAGCTGTTGCCAGGAATTCTGTAGCCCATGAGCAGGTTTTCGCTATACGCGGGTTTTCCAAAACCTGAGTGTGGCAGATGCAGCTTATAGGAATTCTGTATCTTGAATGTAGTGAGACACAGTTTACCAGAGTTCTGTATATTGGTATAGAGAGAAACTGTTTTCAAGAGTTCTGTAGCCTAGCAAGGGGCATACGCAGTAATTGGGATTTCTGTATCCTGAGTATAGGAGACGCCGTTTCTGGGAGCTCCGCTATCTGGATATGAGAGAAGCAGTTTATCGGAGTTCCCTATCCTTGTTTCACAGAGGAGCTGTTTCCAGGAGTTCGGTATCATGGAATTAGGCATTCGCTATATATGTGTATTCTCTATGCTGAATGTAGCAGATGCAGCTTTTGGGAGTTGTATACCCTAAGTGCACAGAGATGCAGTTTCCAGTAGTTCGGTATGTTGAATGTAGTGACAAGCTGTTTCCAAGAGTTCTGTAGTCTGAGAGTAGGAATACGCTGTATATGGGATTCCTGTAGCCTGAGTGTAGCCGACGCAGCTTATGGGAGATCTGTAACCTAGAATTAGAGAGACACATTTTACCGAAGTTCTGTATCAGAGTGTAGGGAGAAGCTGTTGCCAGGAATTCTGTAGCCTATGAGCAGGTTTTCGCTATACGCGGGTTTTCTGCATGCTGAGTGTGGCAGATGCAGCTTATAGGAATTCTGTATCTTGAATGTAGTGAGACACAGTTTACCAGAGTTCTGTATATTGGTATAGAGAGAAACTGTTTTCAAGAGTTCTGTAGCCTAGCAAGGGGCATACGCAGTAATTGGGATTTCTGTATCCTGAGTATAGGAGACGCCGTTTCTGGGAGCTCCGCTACCTGGATATGAGAGAAGCAGTTTATCGGAGTTCCCTATCCTTGTTTCACAGAGGAGCTGTTTCCAGGAGTTCTGTATCATGAAATTAGGCATTCGCTATATGTGGGTATTCCCTATGCTGAATGTAGCAGATGCAGCTTTCGGGAGTTCTATACCCTAAGTGTAGAGAGATGCAGTTTCAGTAGTTCTGTATGTTGAATGTAGAGAGAAGCTGTTTCCAAGAGTTCTGTAGTCTAAGAGTAGGCATACGCTGTATGTGGGATTCCTGTAGCCTGAGTGTAGCCAACGCAGCTTATGGGAGATCTGTAACCTAGAATTAGAGAGACACATTTTACCGAAGTTCTGTATCAGAGTGTAGGGAGAAGCTGTTGCCAGGAATTCTGTAGCCTATGAGCAGGTTTTCGCTATACGCGGGTTTTCTGAAACCTGAGTGTGGCAGATGCAGCTTATAGGAATTCTGTATCAGTTTACCAGAGTTCTGTATATTGGTATAGAGAGAAACTGTTTTCAAGGGTTCTGTAGCCTAGCAAGGGGCATACGCAGTAATTGGGATTTCTGTATCCTGAGTATAGGAGACGCCGTTTCTGGGAGCTCCGCTCCCTGGATATGAGAGAAGCAGTTTATCGGAGTTCCCTATCCTTGTTGCACAGAGGAGCTGTTTCCAGGAGTTCTGTATCCTGGAATTAGGCATTCGCTATATGTGGGTATTCTCTATGCTGAATGTAGCAGAT
This sequence comes from Lepus europaeus, assembly GCF_033115175.1. Taxonomy (NCBI): domain Eukaryota; kingdom Metazoa; phylum Chordata; class Mammalia; order Lagomorpha; family Leporidae; genus Lepus; species Lepus europaeus. The sequence goes on along the minus strand of NW_026909059.1, from coordinate 296,117 downwards.
GCAGCTTTCAGGAGTAATATACCCTAAGTGTAGAGAGATGCAGTTTCAGTAGTTCTGTATGTTGAATGTAGAGAGAAGCTGTTTCCAAGAGTTCTGTAGTCTGAGAGTAGGAATACGATGTATATGGGATTCCTGTAGCCTGAGTGTAGCCGACGCAGCTTATGGGAGATCTGTAACCTAGAATTAGAGAGACACATTTTACCGAAGTTCTGTATCAGAGTGTAGGGAGAAGCTGTTGCCAGGAATTCTGTAGCCTATGAGCAGGTTTTCGCTATACGCGGGTTTTCCGAAACCTGAGTGTGGCAGATGCAGCTTATAGGAATTCTGTATCTTGAATGTAGTGAGACACAGTTTACCAGAGTTCTGTATATTGGTATAGAGAGAAACTGTTTTCAAGAGTTCTGTAGCCTAGCAAGGGGCATACGCAGTAATTGGGATTTCTGTATCCTGAGTATAGGAGACGCCGTTTCTGGGAGCTCCGCTACCTGGATATGAGAGAAGCAGTTTATCGGAGTTCCCTATCCTTGTTGCACAGAGGAGCTGTTACCAGGAGTTCTGTATCCTGGAATTAGGCATTCGCTATATTTGGGTATTGTCTATGCTGAATGCAGCAGATGCAGCTTTTGGGAGTAATATACCCTAAGTGTAGAGAGATGCAGTTTCAGTAGTTCTGTATGTTGAATGTAGAGAGAAGCTGTTTCCAAGAGTTCTGTAGTCTGAGAGTAGGAATACGCTGTATATGGGATTCCTGTAGCCTGAGTGTAGCCGACGCAGCTTATGGGAGATCTGTAACCTAGAATTAGAGAGACACATTTTACCGAAGTTCTGTATCAGAGTGTAGGGAGAAGCTGTTGCCAGGAATTCTGTAGCCTATGAGCAGGTTTTCGCTATACGCGGGTTTTCTGAAACCTGAGTGTGGCAGATGCAGCTTATAGGAATTCTGTATCTTGAATGTAGTGAGACACAGTTTACCAGAGTTCTGTATATTGGTATAGAGAGAAACTGTTTTCAAGAGTTCTGTAGCCTAGCAAGGGGCATACGCAGTAATTGGGATTTCTGTATCCTGAGTATAGGAGACGCCGTTTCTGGGAGCTCCGCTACCTGGATATGAGAGAAGCAGTTTATCGGAGTTCCCTATCCTTGTTTCACAGAGGAGCTGTTTCCAGGAGTTCTGTATCATGGAATTAGGCATTCGCTATATATGTGTATTCTCTATGCTGAATGTAGCAGATGCAGCTTTTGGGAGTTGTATACCCTAAGTGCACAGAGATGCAGTTTCCAGTAGTTCTGTATGTTGAATGTAGAGAGAAGCTGTTTCCAAGAGTTCTGTAGTCTGAGAGTAGGAATACGCTGTATATTGGATTCCTGTAGCCTGAGTGTAGCCGACGCAGCTTATGGGAGATCTGTAACCTAGAATTAGAGAGACACATTTTACCGAAGTTCTGTATCAGAGTGTAGGGAGAAGCTGTTGCCAGGAATTCTGTAGCCTATGAGCAGGTTTTCGCTATACGCGGGTTTTCCGAAACCTGAGTGTGGCAGATGCAGCTTATAGGAATTCTGTATCTTGAATGTAGTGAGACACAGTTTACCAGAGTTCTGTATATTGGTATAGAGAGAAACTGTTTTCAAGAGTTCTGTAGCCTAGCAAGGGGCATACGCAGTAATTGGGATTTCTGTATCCTGAGTATAGGAGATGCCGTTTCTGGGAGCTCCGCTACCTGGATATGAGAGAAGCAGTTTATCGGAGTTCCCTATCCTTGTTGCACAGAGGAGCTGTTTCCAGGAGCTCTGTATCCTGGAATTAGGCATTCGCTATATGTGGGTATTCTCTATGCTGAATGTAGCAGATGCAGCTTTTGGGAGTTGTATACCCTAAGTGCACAGAGATGCAGTTTCCAGTAGTTCTGTATGTTGAATGTAGAGAGAAGCTGTTTCCAAGAGTTCTGTAGTCTAAGAGTAGGCATACGCTGTATGTGGGATTTCTGTAGCCTGAGTGTAGCCAACGCAGCTTATGGGAGATCTGTAACCTATAATTAGAGAGACACATTTTACCGAAGTTCTGTATCAGAGTGTAGGGAGAAGCTGTTGCCAGGAATTCTGTAGCCTATGAGCAGGTTTTCGCTATACCCGGGTTTTCCGAAACCTGAGTTTGGCAGATGCAGCTTATAGGAATTTTGTATCAGTTTACCAGAGTTCTGTATATTGGTATAGAGAGAAACAGTTTTCAAGAGTTCTGTAGCCTAGCAAGGGGCATACGCAGTAATTGGGATTTCTGTATCCTGAGTATAGGAGACGCCGTTTCTGGGAGCTCCGCTACCTGGATATGAGAGAAGCAGTTTATCGGAGTTCCCTATCCTTGTTTCACAGAGGAGCTGTTTCCAGGAGTTCTGTATCATGAAATTAGGCATTCGCTATATGTGGGTATTCTCTATGCTGAATGTAGCAGATGCAGCTTTCGGGAGTTCTATACCCTAAGTGTAGAGAGATGCAGTTTCAGTAGTTCTGTATGTTGAATGTAGAGAGAAGCTGTTTCCATGAGTTCTGTAGTCTGAGAGTAGGAATACGCTGTATATGGGATTCCTGTAGCCTGAGTGTAGCCGACGCAGCTTATGGGAGATCTGTAACCTAGAATTAGAGAGACACATTTTACCGAAGTTCTGTATCAGAGTGTAGGGAGAAGCTGTTGCCAGGAATTCTGTAGCCCATGAGCAGGTTTTCGCTATACGCGGGTTTTCTGAAACCTGAGTGTGGCAGATGCAGCTTATAGGAATTCTGTATCTTGAATGTAGTGAGACACAGTTTACCAGAGTTCTGTATATTGGTATAGAGAGAAACTGTTTTCAAGAGTTCTGTAGCCTAGCAAGGGGCATACGCAGTAATTGGGATTTCTGTATCCTGAGTATAGGAGACGCCGTTTCTGGGAGCTCCGCTACCTGGATATGAGAGAAGCAGTTTATCGGAGTTCCCTATCCTTGTTTCACAGAGGAGCTGTTTGCAGGAGTTCGGTATCATGGAATTAGGCATTCGCTATATATGTGTATTCTCTATGCTGAATGTAGCAGATGCAGCTTTTGGGAGTTGTATACCCTAAGTGCACAGAGATGCAGTTTCCAGTAGTTCTGTATGTTGAATGTAGAGAGAAGCTGTTTCCAAGAGTTCTGTAGTCTAAGAGTAGGCATGCGCTGTATGTGGGATTCCTGTAACCTGAGTGTAGCTGACGCAGCTTATGGGAGATCTGTAACCTAGAATTAGAAAGACACATTTTACCGAAGTTCTGTATCAGAGTGTAGGGAGAAGCTGTTGCCAGGAATTCTGTAGCGTATGAGCAGGTTTTCGCTATACCCGGGTTTTCCGAAACCTGAGTGTGGCAGATGCAGCTTATAGGAATTTTGTATCAGTTTACCAGAGTTCTGTATAATGGTATAGAGAGAAACAGTTTTCAAGAGTTCTGTAGCCTAGCAAGGGGCATACGCAGTAATTGGGATTTCTGTATCCTGAGTATAGGAGACGCCGTTTCTGGGAGCTCCGCTACCTGGATATGAGAGAAGCAGTTTATCGGAGTTCCCTATCCTTGTTGCACAGAGGAGCTGTTTCCAGGAGTTCTGTATCCTGGAATTAGGCATTCGCTATATGTGGGTATTCTCTATGCTGAATGTAGCAGATGCAGCTTTCGGGAGTTCTATACCCTAAGTGTAGAGAGATGCAGTTTCAGTAGTTCTGTATGTTGAATGTAGAGAGAAGCTCTTTCCAAGAGTTCTGTAGTATGAGAGTAGGAATACGCTGTATATGGGATTCCTGTAGCCTGAGTGTAGCCGACGCAGCTTATGGGAGATCTGTAACCTAGAATTAGAGAGACACATTTTACCGAAGTTCTGTATCAGAGTGTAGGGAGAAGCTGTTGCCAGGAATTCTGTAGCCCATGAGCAGGTTTTGGCTATACGCGGTTTTCCGAAACCTGAGTGTGGCAGGTGCAGCTTATAGGAATTCTGTATCTTGAATGTAGTGAGACACAGTTTACCAGAGTTCTGTATATTGGTATAGAGAGAAACTGTTTTCAAGAATTCTGTAGACTAGCAAGGGGCATACGCAGTAATTGGGATTTCTGTATCCTGAGTATAGGAGATGCCGTTTCTGGGAGCTCCGCTACCTGGATATGAGAGAAGCAGTTTATCGGAGTTCCCTATCCTTGTTTCACAGAGGAGCTGTTTCCAGGAGTTCTGTATCCTGGAATTAGGCATTCGCTATATGTGGGTATTCTCTATGCTGAATGTAGCAGATGCAGCTTTTGGGAGTTGTATACCCTAAGTGCACAGAGATGCAGTTTCCAGTAGTTCTGTATTTTGAATGTAGAGAGAAGCTGTTTCCAAGTATCTGTAGTCTAAGAGTAAGCATACGCTGTATGTGGGATTCCTGTAGCCTGAGTGTAGCTGACGCAGCTTATGGGAGATCTGTAACCTAGAATTAGAGAGACACTTTTTACCGAAGTTCTGTATCAGAGTGTAGGGAGAAGCTGTTTCCAGGAATTCTGTAGCCTATGAGCATGTTTTCGCTATACGCGGGTTTTCGGAAACCTGAGTGTGGCAGATTCAGCTTATAGGAATTCTGTATCAGTTTACCAGAGTTCTGTATATTGGTATAGAGAGAAACTGTTTTCAAGAGTTCTGTAGCCTAGCAAGGGGCATACGCAGTAATTGGGATTTCTGTATCCTGAGTATAGGAGACGCCGTTTCTGGGAGCTCCGCTACCTGGATATGAGAGAAGCAGTTTATCGGAGTTCCCTATCCTTGTTGCACAGAGGAGCTGTTTCCAGGAGTTCGGTATCATGGAATTAGGCATTCGCTATATATGTGTATTCTCTATGCTGAATGTAGCAGATGCAGCTTTTGGGAGTTGTATACCCTAAGTGCACAGAGATGCAGTTTCCAGTAGTTCTGTATGTTGAATGTAGAGAGAAGCTGTTTCCAAGTGTTCTGTAGTCTAAGAGTAGGCATACGCTGTATGTGGGATTCCTATAGCCTGAGTGTAGCTGACGCAGCTTATGGGAGATCTGTAACCTATAATTAGAGAGACACATTTTACCGAAGTTCTGTATCAGAGTGTAGGGAGAAGCTGTTGCCAGGAATTCTGTAGCCTATGAGCAGGTTTTCGCTATACCCGGGTTTTCCGAAACCTGAGTGTGGCAGATGCAGCTTATAGGAATTTTGTATCAGTTTACCAGAGTTCTGTATATTGGTATAGAGAGAAACAGATTTCAAGAGTTCTGTAGCCTAGCAAGGGGCATACGCAGTAATTGGGATTTCTGTATCCTGAGTATAGGAGACGCCGTTTCTGGGAGCTCCGCTACCTGGATATGAGAGAAGCAGTTTATCGGAGTTCCCTATCCTTGTTGCACAGAGGAGCTGTTTCCAGGAGTTCTGTATCATGAAATTAGGCATTCGCTATATGTGGGTATTCTCTATGCTGAATGTAGCAGATGCAGCTTTCGGGAGTTCTATACCCTAAGTGTAGAGAGATGCAGTTTCAGTAGTTCTGTATGTTGAATGTAGAGAGAAGCTGTTTCCAAGAGTTCTGTAGTCTGAGAGTAGGCATACGCTGTATATGGGATTCCTGTAGCCTGAGTGTAGCCGACGCAGCTTATGGGAGATCTGTAACCTAGAATTAGAGAGACACATTTTACCGACTTTCTGTATCAGAGTGTAGGGAGAAGCTGTTGCCAGGAATTCTGTAGCCTATGAGCAGGTTTTCGCTATACGCGGGTTTTCCGAAACCTGAGTGTGGCAGATGCAGCTTATAGGAATTCTGTATCTTGAATGTAGTGAGACACAGTTTACCAGAGTTCTGTATATTGGTATAGAGAGAAACTGTTTTCAAGAGTTCTGTAGCCTAGCAAGGGGCATACGCAGTAATTGGGATTTCTGTATCCTGAGTATAGGAGACGCCGTTTCTGGGAGCTCCGCTACCTGGATATGAGAGAAGCAGTTTATCAGAGTTCCCTATCCTTGTTGCACAGAGGAGCTGTTTCCAGGAGTTCTGTATCATGGAATTAGGCATTCGCTATATGTGCGTATTCTCTATGCTGAATGTAGCAGATGCAGCTTTTGGGAGTTGTATACCCTAAGTGCACAGAGATGCAGTTTCCAGTAGTTCTGTATGTTGAATTTAGAGAGAAGCTGTTTCCAAGTGTTCTGTAGTCTAAGAGTAGGCATACGCTGTATGTGGGATTCCTGTAGCCTGAGTGTAGCTGACGCAGCTTATGGGAGATCTGTAACCTATAATTAGAGAGACACTTTTTACCGAAGTTCTGTATCAGAGTGTAGGGAGAAGCTGTTGCCAGGAATTCTGTAGCCTATGAGCAGGTTTTCGCTATACGCGGGTTTTCCGAAACCTGAGTGTGGCAGATGCAGCTTATAGGAATTCTGTATCAGTTTACCAGAGTTCTGTATATTGGTATAGAGAGAAACTGTTTTCAAGAGTTCTGTAGCCTAGCAAGGGGCATACGCAGTAATTGGGATTTCTGTATCCTGAGTATAGGAGACGCCGTTTCTGGGAGCTCCGCTACCTGGATATGAGAGAAGCAGTTTATCGGAGTTCCCTATCCTTGTTGCACAGAGGAGTTGTTTCCAGGAGTTCTGTATCCTGGAATTAGGCATTCGCTATATGTGGGTATTCTCTATGCTGAATGTAGCAGATGCAGCTTTCGGGAGTTCTATACCCTAAGTGTAGAGAGATGCATTTCAGTAGTTCTGTATGTTGAATGTAGAGAGAAGCTGTTTCCAAGAGTTCAGTAGTCTGAGAGTAGGAATACGCTGTATATGGGATTCCTGTAGCCTGAGTGTAGCCGACGCAGCTTATGGGAGATCTGTAACCTAGAATTAGAGAGACACATTTTACCGAAGTTCTGTATCAGAGTGTAGGGAGAAGCTGTTGCCAGGAATTCTGTAGCCCATGAGCAGGTTTTGGCTATACGCGGGTTTTCCGAAACCTGAGTGTGGCAGGTGCAGCTTATAGGAATTCTGTATCTTGAATGTAGTGAGACACAGTTTACCAGAGTTCTGTATATCGGTATAGAGAGAAACTGTTTTCAAGAATTCTGTATCCTAGCAAGGGGCATACGCAGTAATTGGGATTTCTGTATCCTGAGTATAGGAGACGCCGTTTCTGGGAGCTCCGCTACCTGGATATGAGAGAAGCAGTTTATCGGAGTTCCCTATCCTTGTTGCACAGAGGAGCTGTTTCCAGGAGTTCTGTATCCTGGAATTAGGCATTCGCTATATGTGGGTATTCTCTATGCTGAATGTAGCAGATGCAGCTTTTGGGAGTTGTATACCCTAAGTGCACAGAGATGCAGTTTCCAGTAGTTCTGTATGTTGAATGTAGAGAGAAGCTGTTTCCAAGTATCTGTAGTCTAAGAGTAAGCATACGCTGTATGTGGGATTCCTGTAGCCTGAGTGTAGCTGACGCAGCTTATGGGAGATCTGTAACCTAGAATTAGAGAGACACTTTTTACCGAAGTTCTGTATCAGAGTGTAGGGAGAAGCTGTTTCCAGGAATTCTGTAGCCTATGAGCAGGTTTTCGCTATACGCGGGTTTTCCGAAACCTGAGTGTGGCAGATTCAGCTTATAGGAATTCTGTATCAGTTTACCAGAGTTCTGTATATTGGTATAGAGAGAAACTGTTTTCAAGAGTTCTGTAGCCTAGCAAGGGGCATACGCAGTAATTGGGATTTCTGTATCCTGAGTATAGGAGACGCCGTTTCTGGGAGCTCCGCTACCTGGATATGAGAGAAGCAGTTTATCGGAGTTCCCTATCCTTGTTGCACAGAGGAGCTGTTTGCAGGAGTTCGGTATCATGGAATTAGGCATTCGCTATATATGTGTATTCTCTATGCTGAATGTAGCAGATGCAGCTTTTGGGAGTTGTATACCCTAAGTGCACAGAGATGCAGTTTCCAGTAGTTCTGTATGTTGAATGTAGAGAGAAGCTGTTTCCAAGTGTTCTGTAGTCTAAGAGTAGGCATACGCTGTATGTGGGATTCCTATAGCCTGAGTGTAGCTGACGCAGCTTATGGGAGATCTGTAACCTATAATTAGAGAGACACATTTTACCGAAGTTCTGTATCAGAGTGTAGGGAGAAGCTGTTGCCAGGAATTCTGTAGCCTATGAGCAGGTTTTCGCTATACCCGGGTTTTCCGAAACCTGAGTGTGGCAGATGCAGCTTATAGGAATTTTGTATCAGTTTACCAGAGTTCTGTATATTGGTATAGAGAGAAACAGTTTTCAAGAGTTCTGTAGCCTAGCAAGGGGCATACGCAGTAATTGGGATTTCTGTATCCTGAGTATAGGAGACGCCGTTTCTGGGAGCTCCGCTACCTGGATATGAGAGAAGCAGTTTATCGGAGTTCCCTATCCTTGTTGCACAGAGGAGCTGTTTCCAGGAGTTCTGTATCATGAAATTAGGCATTCGCTATATGTGGGTATTCTCTATGCTGAATGTAGCAGATGCAGCTTTCGGGAGTTCTATACCCTAAGTGTAGAGAGATGCAGTTTCAGTAGTTCTGTATGTTGAATGTAGAGAGAAGCTGTTTCCAAGTGTTCTGTAGTCTGAGAGTAGGCATACGCTGTATATGGGATTCCTGTAGCCTGAGTGTAGCCGACGCAGCTTATGGGAGATCTGTAACCTAGAATTAGAGAGACACATTTTACCGACTTTCTGTATCAGAGTGTAGGGAGAAGCTGTTGCCAGGAATTCTGTAGCCTATGAGCAGGTTTTCGCTATACGCGGGTTTTCCGAAACCTGAGTGTGGCAGATGCAGCTTATAGGAATTCTGTATCTTGAATGTAGTGAGACACAGTTTACCAGAGTTCTGTATATTGGTATAGAGAGAAACTGTTTTCAAGAGTTCTGTAGCCTAGCAAGGGGCATACGCAGTAATTGGGATTTCTGTATCCTGAGTATAGGAGACGCCGTTTCTGGGAGCTCCGCTACCTGGATATGAGAGAAGCAGTTTATCAGAGTTCCCTATCCTTGTTGCACAGAGGAGCTGTTTCCAGGAGTTCTGTATCATGGAATTAGCCATTCGCTATATGTGCGTATTCTCTATGCTGAATGTAGCAGATGCAGCTTTTGGGAGTTGTATACCCTAAGTGCACAGAGATGCAGTTTCCAGTAGTTCTGTATGTTGAATGTAGAGAGAAGCTGTTTCCAAGTATCTGTAGTCTAAGAGTAAGCATACGCTGTATGTGGGATTCCTGTAGCCTGAGTGTAGCTGACGCAGCTTATGGGAGATCTGTAACCTAGAATTAGAGAGACACTTTTTACCGAAGTTCTGTATCAGAGTGTAGGGAGAAGCTGTTTCCAGGAATTCTGTAGCCTATGAGCAGGTTTTCGCTATACGCGGGTTTTCCGAAACCTGAGTGTGGCAGATGCAGCTTATAGGAATTCTGTATCAGTTTACCAGAGTTCTGTATATTGGTATAGAGAGAAACTGTTTTCAAGAGTTCTGTAGCCTAGCAAGGGGCATACGCAGTAATTGGAATTTCTGTATCCTGAGTATAGGAGACGCCGTTTCTGGGAGCTCCGCTACCTGGATATGAGAGAAGCAGTTTATCGGAGTTCCCTATCCTTGTTGCACAGAGGAGCTGTTTCCAGGAGTTCTGTATCATGGAATTAGGCATTCGCTATATGTGCGTATTCTCTATGCTGAATGTAGCAGATGCAGCTTTTGGGAGTTGTATACCCTAAGTGCACAGAGATGCAGTTTCCAGTAGTTCTGTATGTTGAATGTAGAGAGAAGCTGTTTCCAAGAGTTCTGTAGTCTAAGAGTAGGCATACGCTGTATGTGGGATTTCTGTAGCCTCAGTGTAGCCAACGCAGCTTATGGGAGATCTGTAACCTAGAATTAGAGAGACACATTTTACCGAAGTTCTGTATCAGAGTGTAGGGAGAAGCTGTTGCCAGGAATTCTGTAGCCTATGAGCAGGTTTTCGCTATACGCGGGTTTTCTGAAACCTGAGTGTGGCAGATGCAGCTTATAGGAATTCTGTATCAGTTTACCAGAGTTCTGTATATTGGTATAGAGAGAAACTGTTTTCAAGAGTTCTCTAGCCTAGCAAGGGGCATACGCAGTAATTGGGATTTCTGTATCCTGAGTATAGGAGACGCCGTTTCTGGGAGCTCCGCTACCTGGATATGAGAGAAGCAGTTTATCGGAGTTCCCTATCCTTGTTGCACAGAGGAGCTGTTTCCAGTTGTTCTGTATCCTGGAATTAGCCATTCGCTATATGTGGGTATTCTCTATGCTGAATGTAGCAGATGCAGCTTTTGGGAGTTCTATACCCTAAGTGTAGAGAGATGCAGTTTCAGTAGTTCTGTATGTTGAATGTAGAGAGAAGCTGTTTCCAAGAGTTCTGTAGTCTGAGAGTAGGAATACGCTGTATATGGGATTCCTGTAGCCTGAGTGTAGCCGACGCAGCTTATGGGAGATCTGTAACCTAGAATTAGAGAGACACATTTTACCGAAGTTCTGTATCAGAGTGTAGGGAGAAGCTGTTTCCAGGAATTCTGTAGCCTATGAGCAGGTTTTCGCTATACGCGGGTTTTCCGAAACCTGAGTGTGGCAGATGCAGCTTATAGGAATTCTGTATCTTGAATGTAGTGAGACACAGATTACCAGAGTTCTGTATATTGGTATAGAGAGAAACTGTTTTCAAGAGTTCTGTAGCCTAGCAAGGGGCATACGCAGTAATTGGGATTTCTGTATCCTGAGTATAGGAGACGCCGTTTCTGGGAGCTCCGCTACCTGGATATGAGAGAAACAGTTTATCGGAGTTCCCTATCCTTGTTGCACAGAGGAGCTGTTTCCAGGAGTTCTGTATCCTGGAATTAGGCATTCGCTATATGTGGGTATTCTCTATGCTGAATGTAGCAGATGCAGCTTTCGGGAGTAATATACCCTAAGTGTAGAGAGATGCAGTTTCAGTAGTTCTGTATGTTGAATGTAGAGAGAAGCTGTTTCCAAGAGTTCTGTAGTCTGAGAGTAGGAATACGCTGTATATGGGATTCCTGTAGCCTGAGTGTAGCCAACGCAGCTTATGGGAGATCTGTAACCTAGAATTAGAGAGACACATTTTACCGACGTTCTGTATCAGAGTGTAGGGAGAAGCTGTTGCCAGGAATTCTGTAGCCTATGAGCAGGTTTTCGCTATACGCGGGTTTTCCGAAACCTGAGTGTGGCAGATGCAGCTTATAGGAATTCTGTATCTTGAATGTAGTGAGACACAGTTTACCAGAGTTCTGTATATTGGTATAGAGAGAAACTGTTTTCAAGAGTTCTGTAGCCTAGCAAGGGGCATACGCACTAATTGGGATTTCTGTATCTTGAGTATAGGAGACGCCGTTTCTGGGAGCTCCGCTACCTGGATATGAGAGAAGCAGTTTATCGGAGTTCCCTATCCTTGTTGCACAGAGGAGCTGTTTCCAGGAGTTCTGTATCCTGGAATGAGGCATTCGCTATATGTGGGTATTCTCTATGCTGAATGTAGCAGATGCAGCTTTCGGGAGTAATATACCCTAAGTGTAGAGAGATGCAGTTTCAGTAGTTCTGTATGTTGAATGTAGAGAGAAGCTGTTTCCAAGAGTTCTGTAGTCTGAGAGTAGGAATACGCTGTATATGGGATTCCTGTAGCCTGAGTGTAGCCAACGCAGCTTATGGGAGATCTGTAACCTAGAATTAGAGAGACACATTTTACCGAAGTTCTGTATCAGAGTGTAGGGAGAAGCTGTTGCCAGGAATTCTGTAGCCTATGAGCAGGTTTTCGCTATACGCGGGTTTTCCGAAACCTGAGTGTGGCAAATGCAGCTTATAGGAATTCTGTATCTTGAATGTAGTGAGACACAGTTTACCAGAGTTCTGTATATTGGTATAGAGAGAAACTGTTTTCAAGAGTTCTGTAGCCTAGCAAGGGGCATATGCAGTAATTGGGATTTCTGTATCCTGAGTATAGGAGACGCCGTTTCTGGGAGCTCCGCTACCTGGATATGAGAGAAGCAGTTTATCGGAGTTCCCTATCCTTGTTGCACAGAGGAGCTGTTTCCAGGAGTTCTGTATCCTGGAATTAGGCATTCGCTATATGTGGGTATTCTCTATGCTGAATGTAGCAGATGCAGCTTTCGGGAGTATTATACCCTAAGTGTAGAGAGATGCAGTTTCAGTAGTTCTGTATGTTGAATGTAGAGAGAAGCTGTTTCCAAGAGTTCTGTAGTCTGAGAGTAGGAATACGCTGTATATGGGATTCCTGTAGCCTGAGTGTAGCCGACGCAGCTTATGGGAGATCTGTAACCTAGAATTAGAGAGACACATTGTACCGAAGTTCTGTATCAGAGTGTAGGGAGAAGCTGTTTCCAGGAATTCTGTAGCCTATGAGCAGGTTTTCGCTATACGCGGGTTTTCCGAAACCTGAGTGTGGCAGATGCAGCTTATAGGAATTCTGTATCAGTTTACCAGAGTTCTGTATATTGGTATAGAGAGAAACTGTTTTCAAGAGTTCTGTAGCCTAGCAAGGGGCATACGCACTAATTGGGATTTCTGTATCCTGAGTATAGGAGACGCCGTTTCTGGGAGCTCCGCTACCTGGATATGAGAGAAGCAGTTTATCGGAGTTCCCTATCCTTGTTGCACAGAGGAGCTGTTTCCAGGAGTTCTGTATCCTGGAATTAGGCATTCGCTATATGTGGGTATTGTCTATGCTGAATGTAGCAGATGCAGCTTTCGGGAGTAATATACCCTAAGTGTAGAGAGATGCAGTTTCAGTAGTTCTGTATGTTGAATTTAGAGAGAAGCTGTTTCCAAGAGTTCTGTAGTCTGAGAGTAGGAATACGCTGTATATGGGATTCCTGTAGCCTGAGTGTAGCCGACGCAGCTTATGGGAGATCTGTAACCTAGAATTAGAGAGACACATTTTACCGAAGTTCTGTATCAGAGTGTAGGGAGAAGCTGTTGCCAGGAATTCTGTAGCCCATGAGCAGGTTTTCGCTATACGTGGGTTTTCCCAAACCTGAGTGTGGCAGATGCAGCTTATAGGAATTCTGTATCTTGAATGTAGTGAGACACAGTTTACCAGAGTTCTGTATATTGGTATAGAGAGAAACTGTTTTCAAGAGTTCTGTAGCCTAGCAAGGGGCATACGCAGTAATTGGGATTTCTGTATCCTGAGTATAGGAGACGCCGTTTCTGGGAGCTCCGCTTCCTGGATATGAGAGAAGCAGTTTATCGGAGTTCCCTATCCTTGTTGCACAGAGGAGCTGTTTCCAGGAGTTCTGTATCCTGGAATTAGGCATTCGCTATATGTGGGTATTCTCTATGCTGAATGTAGCAGATGCAGCTTTCGGGAGTTCTATACCCTAAGTGTAGAGAGATGCAGTTTCAGTAGTTTTGTATGTTGAATGTAGAGGAGCTGTTTCCAAGAGTTCTGTAGTCTGAGAGTAGGAATACGCTGTATATGAGATTCCTGTAGCCTGAGTGTAGCCGACGCAGCTTATGGGAGATCTGTAACCTAGAATTAGAGAGACACATTTTACCGAAGTTCTGTATCAGAGTGTAGGGAGAAGCTGTTGCCAGGAATTCTGTAGCCTATGAGCAGGTTTTCGCTATACGCGGGTTTTCCGAAACCTGAGTGTGGCAGATGCAGCTTATAGGAATTCTGTATCTTGAATGTAGTGAGACACAGTTTACCAGAGTTCTGTATATTGGTATAGAGAGAAACTGTTTTCAAGAGTTCTGTAGCCTAGCAAGGGGCATACGCAGTAATTGGGATTTCTGTATCCTGAGTATAGGAGACGCCGTTTCTGGGAGCTCTGCTACCTGGATATGAGAGAAGCAGTTTATCGGAGTTCCCTATCCTTGTTGAACAGAGGAGCTGTTTCCAGGAGTTCTGTATCATGGAATTAGGCTTTCGCTATATATGTGCATTCTCTATGCTGAATACAGCACATGCAGCTTTTGGGAGTTGTATACCCTAAGTGCACAGAGATGCAGTTTCCAGTAGTTCTGTATGTTGAATGTAGAGAGAAGCTGTTTCCAAGAGTTCTGTAGTCTAAGAGTAAGCATACGCTATATGTGGGATTTCTGTAGCATGAGTGTAGCCAACGCAGCTTATGGGAGATCTGTAAAGTAGAATTAGAGAGACACATTTTACCGAAGTTCTGTATCAGAGTGTAGGGAGAAGCTGTTGCCAGGAATTCTGTAGCCTATGAGCAGGTTTTCGCTATACGCGGGTTTTCCGAAACCTGAGTGTGGCAGATGCAGCTTATAGGAATTCTGTATCAGTTTACCAGAGTTCTGTATATTGGTATAGAGAGAAACTGTTTTCAAGAGTTCTGTAGCCTAGCAAGGGGCATACGCAGTAATTGGGATTTCTGTATCCTGAGTATAGGAGACGCCATTTCTGGGAGCTCCGCTACCTGGATATGAGAGAAGCAGTTTATCGGAGTTCCCTATCCTTGTTGCACAGAGGAGCTGTTTCCAGGAGTTCTGTATCCTGGAATTAGGCATTCGCTATATGTGGGTATTGTCTATGCTGAATGTAGCAGATGCAGCTTTCGGGAGTTCTATACCCTAAGTGTAGAGAGATGCAGTTTCAGTAGTTCTGTATGTTGAATGTAGAGAGAAGCTGTTTCCAAGAGTTCTGTAGTCTGAGAGTAGGAATACGCTGTATATGGGATTCCTGTAGCCTGAGTGTAGCCAACGCAGCTTATGGGAGATCTGTAACCTAGAATTAGAGAGACACATTTTACCGAAGTTCTGTATCAGAGTGTAGGGAGAAGCTGTTGCCAGGAATTCTGTAGCCTATGAGCAGGTTTTCGCTATACGCGGGTTTTCTGAAACCTGAGTGTGGCAGATGCAGCTTATAGGAATTCTGTATCTTGAATGTAGTGAGACACAGTTTACCAGAGTTCTGTATATTGGTATAGAGAGAAACTGTTTTCAAGAGTTCTGTAGCCTAGCAAGGGGCATACGCAGTAATTGGGATTTCTGTATCCTGAGTATAGGAGACGCCGTTTCTGGGAGCTCCGCTACCTGGATATGAGAGAAGCAGTTTATCGGAGTTCCCTATCCTTGTTGCACAGAGGAGCTGTTTCCAGGAGTTCTGTATCCTGGAATTAGGCATTCGCTATATGTGGGTATACTCTATGCTGAATGTAGCAGATGCAGCTTTCGGGAGTTCTATACCCTAAGTGTAGAGAGATGCAGTTTCAGTAGTTCTGTATGTTGAATGTAGAGAGAAGCTGTTTCCAAGAGTTCTGTAGTCTGAGAGTAGGAATACGCTGTATATGAGATTCCTGTAGCCTGAGTGTAGCCGACGCAGCTTATGGGAGATCTGTAACCTAGAATTAGAGAGACACATTTTACCGACGTTCTGTATCAGAGTGTAGGGAGAAGCTGTTGCCAGGAATTCTGTAGCCCATGAGCAGGTTTTCGCTATACGCGGGTTTTCCGAAACCTGAGTGTGGCAGATGCAGCTTATAGGAATTCTGTATCTTGAATGTAGTGAGACACAGTTTACCAGAGTTCTGTATATTGGTATAGAGAGAAACTGTTTTCAAGAGTTCTGTAGCCTAGCAAGGGGCATACGCAGTAATTGGGATTTCTGTATCCTGAGTATAGAAGACGCCGTTTCTGGGAGCTCCGCTACCTGGATATGAGAGAAGCAGTTTATCGGAGTTCCCTATCCTTGTTGCACAGAGGAGCTGTTTCCAGGAGTTCTGTATCCTGGAATTAGGCATTCGCTATATGTGGGTATTCTCTATGCTGAATGTAGCAGATGCAGCTTTCGGGAGTAATATACCCTAAGTGTAGAGAGATGCAGTTTCAGTAGTTCTGTATGTTGAATGTAGAGAGAAGCTGTTTCCAAGAGTTCTGTAGTCTGAGAGTAGGAATACGCTGTATATGGGATTCCTGTAGCCTGAGTGTAGCCGACGCAGCTTATGGGAGATCTGTAACCTAGAATTAGAGAGACACATTTTACCGACGTTCTGTATCAGAGTGTAGGGAGAAGCTGTTGCCAGGAATTCTGTAGCCTATGAGCAGGTTTTCGCTATACGCGGGTTTTCCGAAACCTGAGTGTGGCAGATGCAGCTTATAGGAATTCTGTATCTTGAATGTAGTGAGACACAGTTTACCAGAGTTCTGTATATTGGTATAGAGAGAAACTCTTTTCAAGAGTTCTGTAGCCTAGCAAGGGGCATACGCAGTAATTGGGATTTCTGTATCCTGAGTATAGGAGACGCCGTTTCTGGGAGCTCTGCTACCTGGATATGAGAGAAGCAGTTTATCGGAGTTCCCTATCCTTGTTGCACAGAGGAGCTGTTTCCAGGAGTTCTGTATCATGGAATTAGGCTTTCGCTATATATGTGCATTCTCTATGCTGAATATAGCACATGCAGCTTTTGGGAGTTGTATACCCTAAGTGCACAGAGATGCAGTTTCCAGTAGTTCTGTATGTTGAATGTAGAGAGAAGCTGTTTCCAAGAGTTCTGTAGCCTAAGAGTAAGCATACGCTATATGTGGGATTTCTGTAGCATGAGTGTAGCCAACGCAGCTTATGGGAGATCTGTAAAGTAGAATTAGAGAGACACATTTTACCGAAGTTCTGTATCAGAGTGTAGGGAGAAGCTGTTGCCAGGAATTCTGTAGCCTATGAGCAGGTTTTCGCTATACGTGGGTTTTCCGAAACCTGAGTGTGGCAGATGCAGCTTATAGGAATTCTGTATCAGTTTACCAGAGTTCTGTATATTGGTATAGAGAGAAACTGTTTTCAAGAGTTCTGTAGCCTAGCAAGGGGCATACGCAGTAATTGGGATTTCTGTATCCTGAGTATAGGAGACGCCGTTTCTGGGAGCTCCGCTACCTGGATATGAGAGAAGCAGTTTATCGGAGTTCCCTATCCTTGTTGCACAGAGGAGCTGTTTCCAGGAGTTCTGTATCCTGGAATTAGGCATTCGCTATATGTGGGTATTCTCTATGCTGAATGTAGCAGATGCAGCTTTCGGGAGTTCTATACCCTAAGTGTAGAGAGATGCAGTTTCAGTAGTTCTGTATGTTGAATGTAGAGAGAAGCTGTTTCCAAGAGTTCTGTAGTCTGAGAGTAGGAATACGCTGTATATGGGATTCCTGTAGCCTGAGTGTAGCCAACGCAGCTTATGGGAGATCTGTAACCTAGAATTAGAGAGACACATTTTACCGAAGTTCTGTATCAGAGTGTAGGGAGAAGCTGTTGCCAGGAATTCTGTAGCCTATGAGCAGGTTTTCGCTATACGCGGGTTTTCCGAAACCTGAGAGTGGCAGATGCAGTTTATAGGAATTCTGTATCAGTTTACCAGAGTTCTGTATATTGGTATAGAGAGAAACTGTTTTCAAGAGTTCTGTAGCCTAGCAAGGGGCATACGCAGTAATTGGGATTTCTGTATCCTGAGTATAGGAGACGCCGTTTCTGGGAGCTCCGCTACCTGGATATGAGAGAAGCAGTTTATCGGAGTTCCCTATCCTTGTTGCACAGAGGAGCTGTTTCCAGGAGTTCTGTATCCTGGAATTAGGCATTCGCTATATGTGGGTATTGTCTATGCTGAATGTAGCAGATGCAGCTTTCGGGAGTAATATACCCTAAGTGTAGAGAGATGCAGTTTCAGTAGTTCTGTATGTTGAATTTAGAGAGAAGCTGTTTCCAAGAGTTCTGTAGTCTGAGAGTAGGAATACGCTGTATATGGGATTCCTGTAGCCTGAGTGTAGCCGACGCAGCTTATGGGAGATCTGTAACCTAGAATTAGAGAGACACATTTTACCGAAGTTCTGTATCAGAGTGTAGGGAGAAGCTGTTGCCAGGAATTCTGTAGCCCATGAGCAGGTTTTCGCTATACGCGGGTTTTCCGAAACCTGAGTGTGGCAGATGCAGCTTATAGGAATTCTGTATCTTGAATGTAGTGAGACACAGTTTACCAGAGTTCTGTATATTGGTATAGAGAGAAACTGTTTTCAAGAGTTCTGTAGCCTAGCAAGGGGCATACGCAGTAATTGGGATTTCTGTATCCTGAGTATAGGAGACGCCGTTTCTGGGAGCTCCGCTACCTGGATATGAGAGAAGCAGTTTATCGGAGTTCCCTATCCTTGTTGCACAGAGGAGCTGTTTCCAGGAGTTCTGTATCCTGGAATTAGGCATTCGCTATATGTGGGTATTCTCTATGCTGAATGTAGCAGATGCAGCTTTCGGGAGTTCTATACCCTAAGTGTAGAGAGATGCAGTTTCAGTAGTTTTGTATGTTGAATGTAGAGGAGCTGTTTCCAAGAGTTCTGTAGTCTGAGAGTAGGAATACGCTGTATATGAGATTCCTGTAGCCTGAGTGTAGCCGACGCAGCTTATGGGAGATCTGTAACCTAGAATTAGAGAGACACATTTTACCGAAGTTCTGTATCAGAGTGTAGGGAGAAGCTGTTGCCAGGAATTCTGTAGCCTATGAGCAGGTTTTCGCTATACGCGGGTTTTCCGAAACCTGAGTGTGGCAGATGCAGCTTATAGGAATTCTGTATCTTGAATGTAGTGAGACACAGTTTACCAGAGTTCTGTATATTGGTATAGAGAGAAACTGTTTTCAAGAGTTCTGTAGCCTAGCAAGGGGCATACGCAGTAATTGGGATTTCTGTATCCTGAGTATAGGAGACGCCGTTTCTGGGAGCTCTGCTACCTGGATATGAGAGAAGCAGTTTATCGGAGTTCCCTATCCTTGTTGAACAGAGGAGCTGTTTCCAGGAGTTCTGTATCATGGAATTAGGCTTTCGCTATATATGTGCATTCTCTATGCTGAATACAGCACATGCAGCTTTTGGGAGTTGTATACCCTAAGTGCACAGAGATGCAGTTTCCAGTAGTTCTGTATGTTGAATGTAGAGAGAAGCTGTTTCCAAGAGTTCTGTAGTCTAAGAGTAAGCATACGCTATATGTGGGATTTCTGTAGCATGAGTGTAGCCAACGCAGCTTATGGGAGATCTGTAAAGTAGAATTAGAGAGACACATTTTACCGAAGTTCTGTATCAGAGTGTAGGGAGAAGCTGTTGCCAGGAATTCTGTAGCCTATGAGCAGGTTTTCGCTATACGCGGGTTTTCCGAAACCTGAGTGTGGCAGATGCAGCTTATAGGAATTCTGTATCAGTTTACCAGAGTTCTGTATATTGGTATAGAGAGAAACTGTTTTCAAGAGTTCTGTAGCCTAGCAAGGGGCATACGCAGTAATTGGGATTTCTGTATCCTGAGTATAGGAGACGCCATTTCTGGGAGCTCCGCTACCTGGATATGAGAGAAGCAGTTTATCGGAGTTCCCTATCCTTGTTGCACAGAGGAGCTGTTTCCAGGAGTTCTGTATCCTGGAATTAGGCATTCGCTATATGTGGGTATTGTCTATGCTGAATGTAGCAGATGCAGCTTTCGGGAGTTCTATACCCTAAGTGTAGAGAGATGCAGTTTCAGTAGTTCTGTATGTTGAATGTAGAGAGAAGCTGTTTCCAAGAGTTCTGTAGTCTGAGAGTAGGAATACGCTGTATATGGGATTCCTGTAGCCTGAGTGTAGCCAACGCAGCTTATGGGAGATCTGTAACCTAGAATTAGAGAGACACATTTTACCGACGTTCTGTATCAGAGTGTAGGGAGAAGCTGTTGCCAGGAATTCTGTAGCCTATGAGCAGGTTTTCGCTATACGCGGGTTTTCTGAAACCTGAGTGTGGCAGATGCAGCTTATAGGAATTCTGTATCTTGAATGTAGTGAGACACAGTTTACCAGAGTTCTGTATATTGGTATAGAGAGAAACTGTTTTCAAGAGTTCTGTAGCCTAGCAAGGGGCATACGCAGTAATTGGGATTTCTGTATCCTGAGTATAGGAGACGCCGTTTCTGGGAGCTCCGCTACCTGGATATGAGAGAAGCAGTTTATCGGAGTTCCCTATCCTTGTTGCACAGAGGAGCTGTTTCCAGGAGTTCTGTATCCTGTAATTAGGCATTCGCTATATGTGGGTATACTCTATGCTGAATGTAGCAGATGCAGCTTTCGGGAGTTCTATACCCTAAGTGTAGAGAGATGCAGTTTCAGTAGTTCTGTATGTTGAATGTAGAGAGAAGCTGTTTCCAAGAGTTCTGTAGTCTGAGAGTAGGAATACGCTGTATATGAGATTCCTGTAACCTGAGTGTAGCCGACGCAGCTTATGGGAGATCTGTAACCTAGAATTAGAGAGACACATTTTACCGACGTTCTGTATCAGAGTGTAGGGAGAAGCTGTTGCCAGGAATTCTGTAGCCCATGAGCAGGTTTTCGCTATACGCGGGTTTTCCGAAACCTGAGTGTGGCAGATGCAGCTTATAGGAATTCTGTATCTTGAATGTAGTGAGACACAGTTTACCAGAGTTCTGTATATTGGTATAGAGAGAAACTGTTTTCAAGAGTTCTGTAGCCTAGCAAGGGGCATACGCAGTAATTGGGATTTCTGTATCCTGAGTATAGAAGACGCCGTTTCTGGGAGCTCCGCTACCTGGATATGAGAGAAGCAGTTTATCGGAGTTCCCTATCCTTGTTGCACAGAGGAGCTGTTTCCAGGAGTTCTGTATCCTGGAATTAGGCATTCGCTATATGTGGGTATTCTCTATGCTGAATGTAGCAGATGCAGCTTTCGGGAGTAATATACCCTAAGTGTAGAGAGATGCAGTTTCAGTAGTTCTGTATGTTGAATGTAGAGAGAAGCTGTTTCCAAGATTTCTGTAGTCTGAGAGTAGGAATACGCTGTATATGGGATTCCTGTAGCCTGAGTGTAGCCGACGCAGCTTATGGGAGATCTGTAACCTAGAATTAGAGAGACACATTTTACCGACGTTCTGTATCAGAGTGTAGGGAGAAGCTGTTGCCAGGAATTCTGTAGCCTATGAGCAGGTTTTCGCTATACACGGGT
Source organism: Lepus europaeus (assembly GCF_033115175.1). Lineage (NCBI taxonomy): Eukaryota > Metazoa > Chordata > Mammalia > Lagomorpha > Leporidae > Lepus > Lepus europaeus. The sequence continues at coordinate 275,138 of NW_026909059.1, read as the reverse complement.
TTTCCGAAACCTGAGTGTGGCAGATGCAGCTTATAGGAATTCTGTATCTTGAATGTAGTGAGACACAGTTTACCAGAGTTCTGTATATTGGTATAGAGAGAAACTCTTTTCAAGAGTTCTGTAGCCTAGCAAGGGGCATACGCAGTAATTGGGATTTCTGTATCCTGAGTATAGGAGACGCCGTTTCTGGGAGCTCTGCTACCTGGATATGAGAGAAGCAGTTTATCGGAGTTCCCTATCCTTGTTGCACAGAGGAGCTGTTTCCAGGAGTTCTGTATCATGGAATTAGGCTTTCGCTATATATGTGCATTCTCTATGCTGAATATAGCACATGCAGCTTTTGGGAGTTGTATACCCTAAGTGCACAGAGATGCAGTTTCCAGTAGTTCTGTATGTTGAATGTAGAGAGAAGCTGTTTCCAAGAGTTCTGTAGCCTAAGAGTAAGCATACGCTATATGTGGGATTTCTGTAGCATGAGTGTAGCCAACGCAGCTTATGGGAGATCTGTAAAGTAGAATTAGAGAGACACATTTTACCGAAGTTCTGTATCAGAGTGTAGGGAGAAGCTGTTGCCAGGAATTCTGTAGCCTATGAGCAGGTTTTCGCTATACGTGGGTTTTCCGAAACCTGAGTGTGGCAGATGCAGCTTATAGGAATTCTGTATCAGTTTACCAGAGTTCTGTATATTGGTATAGAGAGAAACTGTTTTCAAGAGTTCTGTAGCCTAGCAAGGGGCATACGCAGTAATTGGGATTTCTGTATCCTGAGTATAGGAGACGCCATTTCTGGGAGCTCCGCTACCTGGATATGAGAGAAGCAGTTTATCGGAGTTCCCTATCCTTGTTGCACAGAGGAGCTGTTTCCAGGAGTTCTGTATCCTGGAATTAGGCATTCGCTATATGTGGGTATTCTCTATGCTGAATGTAGCAGATGCAGCTTTCGGGAGTTCTATACCCTAAGTGTAGAGAGATGCAGTTTCAGTAGTTCTGTATGTTGAATGTAGAGAGAAGCTGTTTCCAAGAGTTCTGTAGTCTGAGAGTAGGAATACGCTGTATATGGGATTCCTGTAGCCTGAGTGTAGCCAACGCAGCTTATGGGAGATCTGTAACCTAGAATTAGAGAGACACATTTTACCGAAGTTCTGTATCAGAGTGTAGGGAGAAGCTGTTGCCAGGAATTCTGTAGCCTATGATAGGTTTTCGCTATACGCGGGTTTTCTGAAACCTGAGTGTGGCAGATGCAGCTTATAGGAATTCTGTATCTTGAATGTAGTGAGACACAGTTTACCAGAGTTCTGTATATTGGTATAGAGAGAAACTGTTTTCAAGAGTTCTGTAGCCTAGCAAGGGGCATACGCAGTAATTGGGATTTCTGTATCCTGAGTATAGGAGACGCCGTTTCTGGGAGCTCCGCTACCTGGATATGAGAGAAGCAGTTTATCGGAGTTCCCTATCCTTGTTTCACAGAGGAGCTGTTTCCAGGAGTTCTGTATCCTGGAATTAGGCATTCGCTATACGTGGGTATACTCTATGCTGAATGTAGCAGATGCAGCTTTCGGGAGTTCTATACCCTAAGTGTAGAGAGATGCAGTTTCAGTAGTTCTGTATGTTGAATGTAGAGAGAAGCTGTTTCCAAGAGTTCTGTAGTCTGAGAGGAGGAATACGCTGTATATGAGATTCCTGTAGCCTGAGTGTAGCCGACGCAGCTTATGGGAGATCTGTAACCTAGAATTAGAGAGACACATTTTACCGAAGTTCTGTATCAGAGTGTAGGGAGAAGCTGTTGCCAGGAATTCTGTAGCCTATGAGCAGGTTTTCGCTATACGCGGGTTTTCCGAAACCTGAGAGTGGCAGATGCAGTTTATAGGAATTCTGTATCAGTTTACCAGAGTTCTGTATATTGGTATAGAGAGAAACTGTTTTCAAGAGTTCTGTAGCCTAGCAAGGGGCATACGCAGTAATTGGGATTTCTGTATCCTGAGTATAGGAGACGCCGTTTCTGGGAGCTCCGCTACCTGGATATGAGAGAAGCAGTTTATCGGAGTTCCCTATCCTTGTTGCACAGAGGAGCTGTTTCCAGGAGTTCTGTATCCTGGAATTAGGCATTCGCTATATGTGGGTATTGTCTATGCTGAATGTAGCAGATGCAGCTTTCGGGAGTAATATACCCTAAGTGTAGAGAGATGCAGTTTCAGTAGTTCTGTATGTTGAATTTAGAGAGAAGCTGTTTCCAAGAGTTCTGTAGTCTGAGAGTAGGAATACGCTGTATATGGGATTCCTGTAGCCTGAGTGTAGCCGACGCAGCTTATGGGAGATCTGTAACCTAGAATTAGAGAGACACATTTTACCGAAGTTCTGTATCAGAGTGTAGGGAGAAGCTGTTGCCAGGAATTCTGTAGCCTATGAGCAGGTTTTCGCTATACGCGGGTTTTCCGAAACCTGAGTGTGGCAGATGCAGCTTATAGGAATTCTGTATCTTGAATGTAGTGAGACACAGTTTACCAGAGTTCTGTATATTGGTATAGAGAGAAACTGTTTTCAAGAGTTCTGTAGCCTAGCAAGGGGCATACGCAGTAATTGGGATTTCTGTATCCTGAGTATAGGAGACGCCGTTTCTGGGAGCTCTGCTACCTGGATATGAGAGAAGCAGTTTATCGGAGTTCCCTATCCTTGTTGCACAGAGGAGCTGTTTCCAGGAGTTCTGTATCATGGAATTAGGCTTTCGCTATATATGTGCATTCTCTATGCTGAATACAGCACATGCAGCTTTTGGGAGTTGTATACCCTAAGTGCACAGAGATGCAGTTTCCAGTAGTTCTGTATGTTGAATGTAGAGAGAAGCTGTTTCCAAGAGTTCTGTAGTCTAAGAGTAAGCATACGCTATATGTGGGATTTCTGTAGCATGAGTGTAGCCAACGCAGCTTATGGGAGATCTGTAAAGTAGAATTAGAGAGACACATTTTACCGAAGTTCTGTATCAGAGTGTAGGGAGAAGCTGTTGCCAGGAATTCTGTAGCCTATGAGCAGGTTTTCGCTATACGCGGGTTTTCCGAAACCTGAGTGTGGCAGATGCAGCTTATAGGAATTCTGTATCAGTTTACCAGAGTTCTGTATATTGGTATAGAGAGAAACTGTTTTCAAGAGTTCTGTAGCCTAGCAAGGGGCATACGCAGTAATTGGGATTTCTGTATCCTGAGTATAGGAGACGCCATTTCTGGGAGCTCCGCTACCTGGATATGAGAGAAGCAGTTTATCGGAGTTCCCTATCCTTGTTGCACAGAGGAGCTGTTTCCAGGAGTTCTGTATCCTGGAATTAGGCATTCGCTATATGTGGGTATTGTCTATGCTGAATGTAGCAGATGCAGCTTTCGGGAGTTCTATACCCTAAGTGTAGAGAGATGCAGTTTCAGTAGTTCTGTATGTTGAATGTAGAGAGAAGCTGTTTCCAAGAGTTCTGTAGTCTGAGAGTAGGAATACGCTGTATATGGGATTCCTGTAGCCTGAGTGTAGCCAACGCAGCTTATGGGAGATCTGTAACCTAGAATTAGAGAGACACATTTTACCGAAGTTCTGTATCAGAGTGTAGGGAGAAGCTGTTGCCAGGAATTCTGTAGCCTATGAGCAGGTTTTCGCTATACGCGGGTTTTCTGAAACCTGAGTGTGGCAGATGCAGCTTATAGGAATTCTGTATCTTGAATGTAGTGAGACACAGTTTACCAGAGTTCTGTATATTGGTATAGAGAGAAACTGTTTTCAAGAGTTCTGTAGCCTAGCAAGGGGCATAAGCAGTAATTGGGATTTCTGTATCCTGAGTATAGGAGACGCCGTTTCTGGGAGCTCCGCTACCTGGATATGAGAGAAGCAGTTTATCGGAGTTCCCTATCCTTGTTTCACAGAGGAGCTGTTTCCAGGAGTTCTGTATCCTGGAATTAGGCATTCGCTATATGTGGGTATACTCTATGCTGAATGTAGCAGATGCAGCTTTCGGGAGTTCTATACCCTAAGTGTAGAGAGATGCAGTTTCAGTAGTTCTGTATGTTGAATGTAGAGAGAAGCTGTTTCCAAGAGTTCTGTAGTCTGAGAGTAGGAATACGCTGTATATGAGATTCCTGTAGCCTGAGTGTAGCCGACGCAGCTTATGGGAGATCTCTAACCTAGAATTAGAGAGACACATTTTACCGACGTTCTGTATCAGAGTGTAGGGAGAAGCTGTTGCCAGGAATTCTGTAGCCCATGAGCAGGTTTTCGCTATACGCGGGTTTTCCGAAACCTGAGTGTGGCAGATGCAGCTTATAGGAATTCTGTATCTTGAATGTAGTGAGACACAGTTTACCAGAGTTCTGTATATTGGTATAGAGAGAAACTGTTTTCAAGAGTTCTGTAGCCTAGCAAGGGGCATACGCAGTAATTGGGATTTCTGTATCCTGAGTATAGGAGACGCCGTTTCTGGGAGCTCCGCTACCTGGATATGAGAGAAGCAGTTTATCGGAGTTCCCTATCCTTGTTGCACAGAGGAGCTGTTTCCAGGAGTTCTGTATCCTGGAATTAGGCATTCGCTATATGTGGGTATTGTCTATGCTGAATGTAGCAGATGCAGCTTTCGGGAGTTCTATACCCTAAGTGTAGAGAGATGCAGTTTCAGTAGTTCTGTATGTTGAATGTAGAGGAGCTGTTTCCAAGAGTTCTGTAGTCTGAGAGTAGGAATACACTGTATATGAGATTCCTGTAGCCTGAGTGTAGCCGACGCAGCTTATGGGAGATCTGTAACCTAGAATTAGAGAGACACATTTTACCGAAGTTCTGTATCAGAGTGTAGGGAGAAGCTGTTGCCAGGAATTCTGTAGCCCATGAGCAGGTTTTCGCTATACGCGGGTTTTCCGAAACCTGAGAGTGGCAGATGCAGTTTATAGGAATTCTGTATCAGTTTACCAGAGTTCTGTATATTGGTATAGAGAGAAACTGTTTTCAAGCGTTTTGTAGCCTAGCAAGGGGCATACGCAGTAATTGGGATTTCTGTATCCTGAGTATAGGAGACGCCGTTTCTGGGAGCTCCGCTACCTGGATATGAGAGAAGCAGTTTATCGGAGTTCCCTATCCTTGTTGCACAGAGGAGCTGTTTCCAGGAGTTCTGTATCCTGGAATTAGGCATTCGCTATATGTGGGTATTGTCTATGCTGAATGTAGCAGATGCAGCTTTCGGGAGTAATATACCCTAAGTGTAGAGAGATGCAGTTTCAGTAGTTCTGTATGTTGAATTTAGAGAGAAGCTGTTTCCAAGAGTTCTGTAGTCTGAGAGTAGGAATACGCTGTATATGGGATTCCTGTAGCCTGAGTGTAGCCGACGCAGCTTATGGGAGATCTGTAACCTAGAATTAGAGAGACACATTTTACCGAAGTTCTGTATCAGAGTGTAGGGAGAAGCTGTTGCCAGGAATTCTGTAGCCTATGAGCAGGTTTTCGCTATACGCGGGTTTTCCGAAACCTGAGTGTGGCAGATGCAGCTTATAGGAATTCTGTATCTTGAATGTAGTGAGACACAGTTTACCAGAGTTCTGTATATTGGTATAGAGAGAAACTGTTTTCAAGAGTTCTGTAGCCTAGCAAGGGGCATACGCAGTAATTGGGATTTCTGTATCCTGAGTATAGGAGACGCCGTTTCTGGGAGCTCTGCTACCTGGATATGAGAGAAGCAGTTTATCGGAGTTCCCTATCCTTGTTGCACAGAGGAGCTGTTTCCAGGAGTTCTGTATCATGGAATTAGGCTTTCGCTATATATGTGCATTCTCTATGCTGAATACAGCACATGCAGCTTTTGGGAGTTGTATACCCTAAGTGCACAGAGATGCAGTTTCCAGTAGTTCTGTATGTTGAATGTAGAGAGAAGCTGTTTCCAAGAGTTCTGTAGTCTAAGAGTAAGCATACGCTATATGTGGGATTTCTGTAGCATGAGTGTAGCCAACGCAGCTTATGGGAGATCTGTAAAGTAGAATTAGAGAGACACATTTTACCGAAGTTCTGTATCAGAGTGTAGGGAGAAGCTGTTGCCAGGAATTCTGTAGCCTATGAGCAGGTTTTCGCTATACGCGGGTTTTCCGAAACCTGAGTGTGGCAGATGCAGCTTATAGGAATTCTGTATCAGTTTACCAGAGTTCTGTATATTGGTATAGAGAGAAACTGTTTTCAAGAGTTCTGTAGCCTAGCAAGGGGCATACGCAGTAATTGGGATTTCTGTATCCTGAGTATAGGAGACGCCATTTCTGGGAGCTCCGCTACCTGGATATGAGAGAAGCAGTTTATCGGAGTTCCCTATCCTTGTTGCACAGAGGAGCTGTTTCCAGGAGTTCTGTATCCTGGAATTAGGCATTCGCTATATGTGGGTATTGTCTATGCTGAATGTAGCAGATGCAGCTTTCGGGAGTTCTATACCCTAAGTGTAGAGAGATGCAGTTTCAGTAGTTCTGTATGTTGAATGTAGAGAGAAGCTGTTTCCAAGAGTTCTGTAGTCTGAGAGTAGGAATACGCTGTATATGGGATTCCTGTAGCCTGAGTGTAGCCAACGCAGCTTATGGGAGATCTGTAACCTAGAATTAGAGAGACACATTTTACCGAAGTTCTGTATCAGAGTGTAGGGAGAAGCTGTTGCCAGGAATTCTGTAGCCTATGAGCAGGTTTTCGCTATACGCGGGTTTTCTGAAACCTGAGTGTGGCAGATGCAGCTTATAGGAATTCTGTATCTTGAATGTAGTGAGACACAGTTTACCAGAGTTCTGTATATTGGTATAGAGAGAAACTGTTTTCAAGAGTTCTGTAGCCTAGCAAGGGGCATAAGCAGTAATTGGGATTTCTGTATCCTGAGTATAGGAGACGCCGTTTCTGGGAGCTCCGCTACCTGGATATGAGAGAAGCAGTTTATCGGAGTTCCCTATCCTTGTTTCACAGAGGAGCTGTTTCCAGGAGTTCTGTATCCTGGAATTAGGCATTCGCTATATGTGGGTATACTCTATGCTGAATGTAGCAGATGCAGCTTTCGGGAGTTCTATACCCTAAGTGTAGAGAGATGCAGTTTCAGTAGTTCTGTATGTTGAATGTAGAGAGAAGCTGTTTCCAAGAGTTCTGTAGTCTGAGAGTAGGAATACGCTGTATATGAGATTCCTGTAGCCTGAGTGTAGCCGACGCAGCTTATGGGAGATCTCTAACCTAGAATTAGAGAGACACATTTTACCGACGTTCTGTATCAGAGTGTAGGGAGAAGCTGTTGCCAGGAATTCTGTAGCCCATGAGCAGGTTTTCGCTATACGCGGGTTTTCCGAAACCTGAGTGTGGCAGATGCAGCTTATAGGAATTCTGTATCTTGAATGTAGTGAGACACAGTTTACCAGAGTTCTGTATATTGGTATAGAGAGAAACTGTTTTCAAGAGTTCTGTAGCCTAGCAAGGGGCATACGCAGTAATTGGGATTTCTGTATCCTGAGTATAGGAGACGCCGTTTCTGGGAGCTCCGCTACCTGGATATGAGAGAAGCAGTTTATCGGAGTTCCCTATCCTTGTTGCACAGAGGAGCTGTTTCCAGGAGTTCTGTATCCTGGAATTAGGCATTCGCTATATGTGGGTATTGTCTATGCTGAATGTAGCAGATGCAGCTTTCGGGAGTTCTATACCCTAAGTGTAGAGAGATGCAGTTTCAGTAGTTCTGTATGTTGAATGTAGAGGAGCTGTTTCCAAGAGTTCTGTAGTCTGAGAGTAGGAATACACTGTATATGAGATTCCTGTAGCCTGAGTGTAGCCGACGCAGCTTATGGGAGATCTGTAACCTAGAATTAGAGAGACACATTTTACCGAAGTTCTGTATCAGAGTGTAGGGAGAAGCTGTTGCCAGGAATTCTGTAGCCCATGAGCAGGTTTTCGCTATACGCGGGTTTTCCGAAACCTGAGAGTGGCAGATGCAGTTTATAGGAATTCTGTATCAGTTTACCAGAGTTCTGTATATTGGTATAGAGAGAAACTGTTTTCAAGCGTTTTGTAGCCTAGCAAGGGGCATACGCAGTAATTGGGATTTCTGTATCCTGAGTATAGGAGACGCCGTTTCTGGGAGCTCCGCTACCTGGATATGAGAGAAGCAGTTTATCGGAGTTCCCTATCCTTGTTGCACAGAGGAGCTGTTTCCAGGAGTTCTGTATCCTGGAATTAGGCATTCGCTATATGTGGGTATTGTCTATGCTGAATGTAGCAGATGCAGCTTTCGGGAGTAATATACCCTAAGTGTAGAGTGATGCAGTTTCAGTATTTCTGTATTTTGAATGTAGAGAGAAGCTGTTTCCAAGAGTTCTGTAGTCTGAGAGTAGGAATACGCTGTATATGGGATTCCTGTAGCCTGAGTGTAGCCGACGCAGCTTATGGGAGATCTGTAACCTAGAATTAGAGAGACACATTGTACCGAAGTTCTGTATCAGAGTGTAGGGAGAAGCTGTTGCCAGGAATTCTGTAGCCTATGAGCAGGTTTTCGCTATACGCGGGTTTTCTGAAACCTGAGTGTGGCAGATGAAGCTTATAGGAATTCTGTATCAGTTTACCAGAGTTCTGTATATTGGTATAGAGAGAAACTGTTTTCAAGAGTTCTGTAGCCTAGCAATGGGCATACGCAGTAATTGGGATTTCTGTATCCTGAGTATAGGAGACGCCGTTTCTGGGAGCTCCGCTACCTGGATATGAGAGAAGCAGTTTATCGGAGTTCCCTATCCTTGTTGCACAGAGGAGCTGTTTCCAGGAGTTCTGTATCCTGGAATTAGGCATTCGCTATATGTGGGTATTGTCTATGCTGAATGTAGCAGATGCAGCTTTCGGGAGTTCTATACCCTAAGTGTAGAGTGATGCAGTTTCAGTAGTTCTGTATGTTGAATGTAGAGAGAAGCTGTTTCCAAGAGTTCTGTAGTCTAAGAGTAAGCATACACTGTATGTGGGATTCCTGTAGCCTGAGTGTAGCCAACGCAGCTTATGGGAGATCTGTAACCTAGAATTAGAGAGACACATTTTACCGAAGTTCTGTATCAGAGTGTAGGGAGAAGCTGTTGCCAGGAATTCTGTAGCCTATGAGCAGGTTTTCGCTATACGCGGGTTTTCCGACACCTGAGTGTGGCAGATGCAGCTTATAGGAATTCTGTATCTTGAATGTAGTGAGACACAGTTTACCAGAGTTCTGTATATTGGTATAGAGAGAAACTGTTTTCAAGAGTTCTGTAGCCTAGCAAGGGGCATACGCAGTAATTGGGATTTCTGTATCCTGAGTATAGGAGACGCCGTTTCTGGGAGCTCCGCTACCTGGATATGAGAGAAGCAGTTTATCGGAGTTCCCTATCCTTGTTGCACAGAGGAGCTGTTTCCAGGAGTTCTGTATCATGGAATTAGGCATTCGCTATATATGTGTATTCTCTATGCTGAATGTAGCAGATGCAGCTTTTGGGAGTTGTATACCCTAAGTGCACAGAGATGCAGTTTCCAGTAGTTCTGTATGTTGAATGTAGAGAGAAGCTGTTTCCAAGAGTTCTGTAGTCTAAGAGTAGGCATACGCTGTATGTGGGATTCCTGTAGCCTGAGTGTAGCTGACGCAGCTTATGGGAGATCTGTAACCTAGAATTAGAGAGACACATTTTACCGAAGTTCTGTATCAGAGTGTAGGGAGTAGCTGTTGCTAGGAATTCTGTAGCCTATGAGCAGGTTTTCGCTATACACGGGTTTTCTGAAACCTGAGTGTGGCAGATGCAGCTTATAGGAATTCTGTATCAGTTTACCAGAGTTCTGTATATTGGTATAGAGAGAAACTGTTTTCAAGAGTTCTGTAGCCTAGCAATGGGCATACGCAGTAATTGGGATTTCTGTAACCTGAGTATAGGAGACGCCGTTTCTGGGAGCTCCGCTACCTGGATATGAGAGAAGCAGTTTATCGGAGTTCCCTATCCTTGTTGCACAGAGGAGCTCTTTCCAGGAGTTCTGTATCCTGGAATTAGGCATTCGCTATATGTGGGTATTCTCTATGCTGAATGTAGCAGTTGCAGCTTTCGGGAGTTCTATACCCTAAGTGTAGAGTGATGCAGTTTCAGTAGTTCTGTATGTTGAATGTAGAGAGAAGCTGTTTCCAAGAGTTCTGTAGTCTGAGAGTAGGAATACGCTGTATATGGGATTCCTGTAGCCTGAGTGTAGCCGACGCAGCTTATGGGAGATCTGTAACCTAGAATTAGAGAGACACATTTTACCGAAGTTCTGTATCAGAGTGTAGGGAGAAGCTGTTGCCAGGAATTCTGTAGCCTATGAGCAGGTTTTCGCTATACGCGGGTTTTCCGAAACCTGAGTGTGGCAGATGCAGCTTATAGGAATTCTGTATCTTGAATGTAGTGAGACACAGTTTACCAGATTTCTTTATATTGGTATAGAGAGAAACTGTTTTCAAGAGTTCTGTAGCCTAGCAAGGGGCATACGCAGTAATTGGGATTTCTGTATCCTGAGTATAGGAGACGCCGTTTCTGGGAGCTCCGCTCCCTGGATATGAGAGAAGCAGTTTATCGGAGTTCCCTATCCTTGTTGCACAGAGGAGCTGTTTCCAGGAGTTCTGTATCCTGGAATTAGGCATTCGCTATATGTGGGTATTCTCTATGCTGAATGTAGCAGATGCAGCTTTCGGGAGTTCTATACCCTAAGTGTAGAGAGATGCAGTTTCAGTAGTTCTGTATGTTGAATGTAGAGAGAAGCTGTTTCCAAGAGTTCTGTAGTCTGAGAGTAGGAATACGCTGTATATGGGATTCCTGTAGCCTGAGTGTAGCCGACGCAGCTTATGGGAGATCTGTAACCTAGAATTAGAGAGACACATTTTACCGACGTTCTGTATCAGAGTGTAGGGAGAAGCTGTTGCCAGGAATTCTGTAGCCCATGAGAGGGTTTTCGCTATACGCGGGTTTTCCGAAACCTGAGTGTGGCAGATGCAGCTTATAGGAATTCTGTATCTTGAATGTAGTGAGACACAGTTTACCAGAGTTCTGTATATTGGTATAGAGAGAAACTGTTTTCAAGAGTTCTGTAGCCTAGCAAGGGGCATACGCAGTAATTGGGATTTCTGTATCCTGAGTATAGGAGACGCTGTTTCTGGGAGCTCCACTCCCTGGATATGAGAGAAGCAGTTTATCGGAGTTCCCTATCCTTGTTGCTCAGAGGAGCTGTTTCCAGGAGTTCTGTATCCTGGAATTAGGCATTCGCTATATGTGGGTATTCTCTATGCAGAATGTAGCAGATGCAGCTTTCGGGAGTTCTATACCCTAAGTGCACAGAAATGCAGTTTCCAGTAGTTCTGTATGTTGAATGTAGAGAGAAGCTGTTTCCAAGAGTTCTGTAGTCTAAGAGTAAGCATACGCTGTATGTGGGATTCCTGTAGCCTGAGTGTAGCCAACACAGCTTATGGGAGATCTGTAACCTAGAATTAGAGAGACACATTTTACCGAAGTTCTGTATCAGAGTGTAGGGAGAAGCTGTTGCCAGGAATTCTGTACCCCATGAGCAGGTTTTCGCTATACGCGGGTTTTCCGAAACCTGAGTGTGGCAGATGCAGCTTATAGGAATTCTGTATCTTGAATGTAGTGAGACACAGTTTACCAGAGTTCTGTATATTGGTATAGAGAGAAACTGTTTTCAAGAGTTCTGTAGCCTAGCAAGGGGCATACGCAGTAATTGGGATTTCTGTATCCTGAGTATAGGAGACGCCGTTTCTGGGAGCTCCGCTACCTGGATATGAGAGAAGCAGTTTATCAGAGTTCCCTATCCTTGTTGCACAGAGGAGCTGTTTCCAGGAGTTCTGTATCCTGGAATTAGGCATTCGCTATATGTGGGTATTGTCTATGCTGAATGTAGCAGATGCAGCTTTCGGGAGTTCTATACCCTAAGTGTAGAGTGATGCAGTTTCAGTAGTTCTGTATGTTGAATGTAGAGAGAAGCTGTTTCCAAGAGTTCTGTAGTCTGAGAGTAGGAATACGCTGTATATGGGATTCCTGTAGCCTGAGTGTAGCCGACACAGCTTATGGGAGATCTGTAACCTAGAATTAGAGAGACACATTTTACCGACGTGCTGTATCACAGTGTAGGGAGAAGCTGTTGCCAGGAATTCTGTAGCCTATGAGCAGGTTTTCGCTATACGCGGGTTTTCCGAAACCTGAGTGTGGCAGATGCAGCTTATAGGAATTCTGTATCTTGAATGTAGTGAGACACAGTTTACCAGAGTTCTGTATATTGGTATAGAGAGAAACTGTTTTCAAGAGTTCTGTAGCCTAGCAATGGGCATACGCAGTAATTGGGATTTCTGTATCCTGAGTATAGGAGACGCCGTTTCTGGGAGCTCCGCTACCTGGATATGAGAGAAGCAGTTTATCAGAGTTCCCTATCCTTGTTGCACAGAGGAGCTGTTTCCAGGAGTTCTGTATCATGGAATTAGGCATTCGCTATATATGTGGGTATTCTCTATGCAGAATGTAGCAGATGCAGCTTTTGGGAGTTGTATACCCTAAGTGCACAGAGATGCAGTTTCCAGTAGTTCTGTATGTTGAATGTAGAGAGAAGCTGTTTCCAAGAGTTCTGTAGTCTAAGAGTAAGCATACGCTGTATGTGGGATTCCTGTAGCCTGAGTGTAGCCAACACAGCTTATGGGAGATCTGTAACCTAGAATTAGAGAGACACATTTTACCGAAGTTCTGTATCAGAGTGTAGGGAGAAGCTGTTGCCAGGAATTCTGTAGCCTATGAGCAGGTAGTCGCTATACGCGGGTTTTCCGACACCTGAGTGTGGCAGATGCTTCTTATAGGAATTCTGTATCTTGAATGTAGTGAGACACAGTTTACCAGAGTTCTGTATATTGGTATAGAGAGAAACTGTTTTCAAGAGTTCTGTAGCCTAGCAAGGGGCATACGCAGTAATTGGGATTTCTTTATCCTGAGTATAGGAGACGCCGTTTCTGGGAGCTCCGCTACCTGGATATGAGAGAAGCAGTTTACCGGAGTTCCCTATCCTTGTTGCACAGAGGAGCTGTTTCCAGGAGTTCTGTATCCTGGAATTAGGCATTCGCTATATGTGGGTATTGTCTATGCTGAATGTAGCAGATGCAGCTTTCGGGAGTTCTATACCCTAAGTGTAGAGAGATGCAGTTTCAGTAGTTCTGTATGTTGAATGTAGAGAGAAGCTGTTTCCAAGAGTTCTGTAGTCTGAGAGTAGGAATACGCTGTATATGGGATTCCTGTAGCCTGAGTGTAGCCGACGCAGCTTATGGGAGATCTGTAACCTAGAATTAGAGAGACACATTTTACCGACGTTCTGTATCAGAGTGTAGGGAGAAGCTGTTGCCAGGAATTCTGTAGCCCATGAGCAGGTTTTCGCTATACGCGGGTTTTCCGAAACCTGAGTGTGGCAGATGCAGCTTATAGGAATTCTGTATCTTGAATGTAGTGAGAAACAGTTTACCAGAGTTCTGTATATTGGTATAGAGAGAAACTGTTTTCAAGAGTTCTGTAGCCTAGCAAGGGGCATACGCAGTAATTGGGATTTCTGTATCCTGAGTATAGGAGACGCCGTTTCTGGGAGCTCCGCTACCTGGATATGAGAGAAGCAGTTTATCGGAGTTCCCTATCCTTGTTGCACAGAGGAGCTGTTTCCAGGAGTTCTGTATCCTGGAATTAGGCATTCGCTATATGTGGGTATTGTCTATGCTGAATGTAGCAGATGCAGCTTTCGGGAGTTCTATACCCTAAGTGTAGAGAGATGCAGTTTCAGTAGTTCTGTATGTTGAATGTAGAGAGAAGCTGTTTCCAAGAGTTCTGTAGTCTGAGAGTAGGAATACGCTGTATATGGGATTCCTGTAGCCTGAATGTAGCTGACGCAGCTTATGGGAGATCTGTAACCTAGAATTAGAGAGACACATTTTACCGAAGTTCTGTATCAGAGTGTAGGGAGAAGCTGTTGCCAGGAATTCTGTAGCCTATGAGCAGGTTTTCGCTATACGCGGGTTTTCCGAAACCTGAGTGTGGCAGATGCAGCTTATAGGAATTCTGTATCAGTTTACCTGAGTTCTGTATATTGGTATAGAGAGAAACTGTTTTCAAGAGTTCTGTAGCCTAGCAAGGGGCATACGCAGTAATTGGGATTTCTGTATCCTGAGTATAGGAGACGCCGTTTCTGGGAGCTCCGCTACCTGGATATGAGAGAAGCAGTTTATCGGAGTTCCCTATCCTTGTTGCACAGAGGAGCTGTTTCCAGGAGTTCTGTATCCTGTAATTAGGCATTCGCTATATGTGGGTATACTCTATGCTGAATGTAGCAGATGCAGCTTTCGGGAGTAATATACCCTAAGTGTAGAGTGATGCAGTTTCCAGTAGTTCTGTATGTTGAATGTAGAGAGAAGCTGTTTCCAAGAGTTCTGTAGTCTGAGAGTAGGAATACGCTGTATATGGGATTCCTGTAGCCTGAGTGTAGCCGACACAGCTTATGGGAGATCTGTAACCTAGAATTAGAGAGACACATTTTACCGAAGTTCTGTATCAGAGTGTAGGGAGAAGCTGTTGCCAGGAATTCTGTAGCCCATGAGCAGGTTTTCGCTATACGCGGGTTTTCCGAAACCTGAGTGTGGCAGATGCAGCTTATAGGAATTCTGTATCTTGAATGTAGTGAGACACAGTTTACCAGAGTTCTTTATATTGGTATAGAGAGAAACTGTTTTCAAGAGTTCTGTAGCCTAGCAAGGGGCATACGCAGTAATTGGGATTTCTGTATCCTGAGTATAGGAGACGCCGTTTCTGGGAGCTCCGCTACCTGGATATGAGAGAAGCAGTTTATCGGAGTTCCCTATCCTTGTTGCACAGAGGAGCTGTTTCCAGGAGTTCTGTATCCTGGAATTAGGCATTCGCTATATGTGGGTATTCTCTATGCTGAATGTAGCAGATGCAGCTTTCGGGAGTTCTATACCCTAAGTGTAGAGAGATGCAGTTTCAGTAGTTCTGTATGTTGAATGTAGAGAGAAGCTGTTTCCAAGAGTTCTGTAGTCTGAGAGTAGGAATACGCTGTATATGGGATTCCTGTAGCCTGAGTGTAGCCGACGCAGCTTATGGGAGATCTGTAACCTAGAATTAGAGAGACACATTTTACCGACGTTCTGTATCAGAGTGTAGGGAGAAGCTGTTGCCAGGAATTCTGTAGCCCATGAGCAGGTTTTCGCTATACGCGGGTTTTCCGAAACCTGAGTGTGGCAGATGCAGCTTATAGGAATTCTGTATCTTGAATGTAGTGAGACACAGTTTACCAGAGTTCTGTATATTGGTATAGAGAGAAACTGTTTTCAAGAGTTCTGTAGCCTAGCAAGGGGCATACGCAGTAATTGGGATTTCTGTATCCTGAGTATAGAAGACGCCGTTTCTGGGAGCTCCGCTACCTGGATATGAGAGAAGCAGTTTATCAGAGTTCCCTATCCTTGTTGCACAGAGGAGCTGTTTCCAGGAGTTCTGTATCCTGGAATTAGGCATTCGCTATATGTGGGTATTCTCTATGCTGAATGTAGCAGATGCAGCTTTCGGGAGTTCTATACCCTAAGTGTAGAGAGATGCAGTTTCAGTAGTTCTGTATGTTGAATGTAGAGAGAAGCTGTTTCCAAGAGTTCTGTAGTCTGAGAGTAGGAATACGCTGTATATGGGATTCCTGTAGCCTGAGTGTAGCTGAAGCAGCTTATGGGAGATCTGTAACCTAGAATTAGAGAGACACATTTTACCGAAGTTCTGTATCAGAGTGTAGGGAGAAGCTGTTGCCAGGAATTCTGTAGCCCATGAGCAGGTTTTCGCTATACGCGGGTTTTCCGAAACCTGAGTGTGGCAGATGCAGCTTATAGGAATTCTGTATCAGTTTACCAGAGTTCTGTATATTGGTATAGAGAGAAACTGTTTTCAAGAGTTCTGTAGCCTAGCAAGGGGCATACGCAGTAATTGGGATTTCTGTATCCTGAGTATAGGAGACGCCGTTTCTGGGAGCTCCGCTACCTGGATATGAGAGAAGCAGTTTATCGGAGTTCCCTATCCTTGTTGCACAGAGGAGCTGTTTCCAGGAGTTCTGTATCCTGTAATTAGGCATTCGCTATATGTGGGTATTGTCTATGCTGAATGTAGCAGATGCAGCTTTCGGGAGTTCTATACCCTAAGTGTAGAGTGATGCAGTTTCAGTAGTTCTGTATGTTGAATGTAGAGAGAAGCTGTTTCCAAGAGTTCTGTAGTCTGAGAGTAGGAATACGCTGTATATGGGATTCCTGTAGCCTGAGTGTAGCCGACGCAGCTTATGGGAGATCTGTAACCTAGAATTAGAGAGACACATTTTACCAAAGTTCTGTATCAGAGTGTAGGGAGAAGCTGTTGCCAGGAATTCTGTAGCCTATGAGCAGGTTTTCGCTATACGCGGGTTTTCCGAAACCTGAGTGTGGCAGATGCAGCTTATAGGAATTCTGTATCTTGAATGTAGTGAGACACAGTTTACTAGAGTTCTGTATATTGGTATAGAGAGAAACTGTTTTCAAGAGTTCTGTAGCCTAGCAAGGGGCATACGCAGTAATTGGGATTTCTGTATCCTGAGTATAGGAGATGCCATTTCTGGGAGCTCCGCTACCTGGATATGAGAGAAGCAGTTTACCGGAGTTCCCTATCCTTGTTGCACAGAGGAGCTGTTTCCAGGAGTTCTGTATCCTGGTATTAGGCATTCGCTATATGTGGGTATTCTCTATGCTGAATGTAGCAGATGCAGCTTTTGGGAGTTGTATACCCTAAGTGCACAGAGATGCAGTTTCAGTAGTTCTGTATGTTGAATGTAGAGAGAAGCTGTTTCCAAGAGTTCTGTAGTCTGAGAGTAGGAATACGCTGTATATGGGATTCCTGTAGCCTGAGTGTAGCCAACGCAGCTTATGGTAGATCTGTAACCTAGAATTAGAGAGACACATTTTACCGACGTTCTGTATCAGAGTGTAGGGAGAAGCTGTTGCCAGGAATTCTGTAGCCTATGAGCAGGTTTTCGCTATACGCGGGTTTTCCGAAACCTGAGTGTGGCAGATGCAGCTTATAGGAATTCTGTATCAGTTTACCAGACTTCTGTATATTGGTATAGAGAGAAACTGTTTTCAAGAGTTCTGTAGCCTAGCAAGGGGCATACGCAGTAATTGGGATTTCTGTATCATGAGTATAGGAGACGCCGTTTCTGGGAGCTCCGCTACCTGGATATGAGAGAAGCAGTTTATCGGAGTTCCCTATCCTTGTTTCACAGAGGAGCTGTTTCCAGGAGTTCTGTATCCTGGAATTAGGCATTCGCTATATGTGGGTATTGTCTATGCTGAATGTAGCAGATACAGCTTTTGGGAGTTCTATACCCTAAGTGTAGAGTGATGCAGTTTCAGTAGTTCTGTATGTTGAATGTAGAGAGAAGCTGTTTCCAAGAGTTCTGTAGTCTGAGAGTAGGAATACGCTGTATATGGGATTCCTGTAGCCTGAGTGTAGCCGACGCAGCTTATGAGAGATCTGTAACCTAGAATTAGAGAGACACATTGTACCGACGTTCTGTATCAGAGTGTAGGGAGAAGCTGTTGCCAGGAATTCTGTAGCCCATGAGCAGGTTTTCGCTATACGCGGGTTTTCCGAAACCTGAGTGTGGCAGATGCAGCTTATAGGAATTCTGTATCTTGAATGTAGTGAGACACAGTTTACCAGAGTTCTGTATATTGGTATAGAGAGAAACTCTTTTCAAGAGTTCTGTAGCCTAGCAAGGGGCATACGCAGTAATTGGGATTTCTGTATCCTGAGTATAGGAGACGCCGTTTCTGGGAGCTCCGCTACCTGGATATGAGAGAAGCAGTTTATCGGAGTTCCCTATCCTTGTTGCACAGAGGAGCTGTTTCCAGGAGTTCTGTATCCTGGAATTAGGCATTCGCTATATGTGGGTATACTCTATGCTGAATGTAGCAGATGCAGCTTTCAGGAGTTCTATACCCTAAGTGTAGAGTGATGCAGTTTCAGTAGTTCTGTATGTTGAATGTAGAGAGAAGCTGTTTCCAAGAGTTCTGTAGTCTGAGAGTAGGAATACGCTGTATATGGGATTCCTGTAGCCTCAGTGTAGCCGACACAGCTTATGGGAGATCTGTAACCTAGAATTAGAGAGACACATTTTACCGAAGTTCTGTATCAGAGTGTAGGGAGAAGCTGTTGCCAGGAATTATGTAGCCTATGAGCAGGTTTTCGCTATACGCGGGTTTTCCGAAACCTGAGTGTGGCAGATGCAGCTTATAGGAATTCTGTATCTTGAATGTAGTGAGACACAGTTTACCAGAGTTCTGTATATTGGTATAGAGAGAAACTGTTTTCAAGAGTTCTGTAGCCTAGCAAGGGGCATACGCAGTAATTGGGATTTCTGTATCCTGAGTATAGGAGACGCCGTTTCTGGGAGCTCCGCTACCTGGATATGAGAGAAGCAGTTTATCGGAGTTCCCTATCCTTGTTGCACAGAGGAGCTGTTTCCAGGAGTTCTGTATCATGCAATTAGGCATTCGCTATATGTGGGTATTGTCTATGCTGAATGTAGCAGATGCAGCTTTCGGGAGTTCTATACCCTAAGTGTAGAGTGATGCAGTTTCAGTAGTTCTGTATGTTGAATGTAGAGAGAAGCTGTTTCCAAGAGTTCTGTAGTCTGAGAGTAGGAATACGCTGTATATGGGATTCCTGTAGCCTGAGTGTAGCCGACGCAGCTTATGGGAGATCTGTAACCTAGAATTAGAGAGACACATTTTACCGAAGTTCTGTATCAGAGTGTAGGGAGAAGCTGTTGCCAGGAATTCTGTAGCCCATGAGCAGGTTTTCGCTATACGCGGGTTTTCCGAAACCTGAGTGTGGCAGATGCAGCTTATAGGAATTCTGTATCAGTTTACCAGAGTTCTGTATATTGGTATAGAGAGAAACTGTTTTCAAGAGTTCTGTAGCCTAGCAAGGGGCATACGCAGTAATTGGGATTTCTGTATCCTGAGTATAGGAGACGCCGTTTCTGGGAGCTCCGCTACCTGGATATGAGAGAAGCAGTTTATCGGAGTTCCCTATCCTTGTTGCACAGAGGAGCTGTTTCCAGGAGTTCTGTATCCTGGAATTAGGCATTCGCTATATGTGGGTATTCTCTATGCTGAATGTAGCAGATGCAGCTTTCGGGAGTAATATACCCTAAGTGTAGAGTGATGCAGTTTCAGTAGTTCTGTATGTTGAATGTAGAGAGAAGCTGTTTCCAAGAGTTCTGTAGTCTGAGAGTAGGAATACGCTGTATATGGGATTCCTGTAGCCTGAGTGTAGCCGACGCAGCTTATGGGAGATCTGTAACCTAGAATTAGAGAGACACATTTTACCGAAGTTCTGTATCAGAGTGTAGGGAGAAGCTGTTGCCAGGAATTCTGTAGCCTATGAGCAGGTTTTCGCTATACGCGGGTTTTCCGAAACCTGAGTGTGGCAGATGCAGCTTATAGGAATTCTGTATCTTGAATGTAGTGAGACACAGTTTACCAGAGTTCTTTATATTGGTATAGAGAGAAACTGTTTTCAAGAGTTCTGTAGCCTAGCAAGGGGCATACGCAGTAATTGGGATTTCTGTATCCTGAGTATAGGAGACGCCGTTTCTGGGAGCTCCGCTACCTGGATATGAGAGAAGCAGTTTATCGGAGTTCCCTATCCTTGTTGCACAGAGGAGCTGTTTCCAGGAGTTCTGTATCCTGGAATTAGGCATTCGCTATATGTGGGTATTCTCTATGCTGAATGTAGCAGATGCAGCTTTCGGGAGTTCTATACCCTAAGTGTAGAGAGATGCAGTTTCAGTAGTTCTGTATGTTGAATGTAGAGAGAAGCTGTTTCCAAGAGTTCTGTAGTCTGAGAGTAGGAATACGCTGTATATGGGATTCCTGTAGCCTGAGTGTAGCCGACGCAGCTTATGGGAGATCTGTAACCTAGAATTAGAGAGACACATTTTACCGACGTTCTGTATCAGAGTGTAGGGAGAAGCTGTTGCCAGGAATTCTGTAGCCCATGAGCAGGTTTTCGCTATACGCGGGTTTTCCGAAACCTGAGTGTGGCAGATGCAGCTTATAGGAATTCTGTATCTTGAATGTAGTGAGACACAGTTTACCAGAGTTCTGTATATTGGTATAGAGAGAAACTGTTTTCAAGAGTTCTGTAGCCTAGCAAGGGGCATACGCAGTAATTGGGATTTCTGTATCCTGAGTATAGGAGACGCCGTTTCTGGGAGCTCCGCTACCTGGATATGAGAGAAGCAGTTTATCGGAGTTCCCTATCCTTGTTGCACAGAGGAGCTGTTTCCAGGAGTTCTGTATCCTGGAATTAGGCATTCGCTATATGTGGGTATTCTCTATGCTGAATGTAGCAGATGCAGCTTTCGGGAGTTCTATACCCTAAGTGTAGAGAGATGCAGTTTCAGTAGTTCTGTATGTTGAATGTAGAGAGAAGCTGTTTCCAAGATTTCTGTAGTCTGAGAGTAGGAATACGCTGTATATGGGATTCCTGTAGCCTGAGTGTAGCTGACGCAGCTTATGGGAGATCTGTAACCTAGAATTAGAGAGACACATTTTACCGAAGTTCTGTATCAGAGTGTAGGGAGAAGCTGTTGCCAGGAATTCTGTAGCCCATGAGCAGGTTTTCGCTATACGCGGGTTTTCCGAAACCTGAGTGTGGCAGATGCAGCTTATAGGAATTCTGTATCAGTTTACCAGAGTTCTGTATATTGGTATAGAGAGAAACTGTTTTCAAGAGTTCTGTAGCCTAGCAAGGGGCATACGCAGTAATTGGGATTTCTGTATCCTGAGTATAGGAGACGCCGTTTCTGGGAGCTCCGCTACCTGGATATGAGAGAAGCAGTTTATCGGAGTTCCCTATCCTTGTTGCACAGAGGAGCTGTTTCCAGGAGTTCTGTATCCTGGAATTAGGCATTCGCTATATGTGGGTATTGTCTATGCTGAATGTAGCAGATGCAGCTTTCGGGAGTTCTATACCCTAAGTGTAGAGTGATGCAGTTTCAGTAGTTCTGTATGTTGAATGTAGAGAGAAGCTGTTTCCAAGAGTTCTGTAGTCTGAGAGTAGGAATACGCTGTATATGGGATTCCTGTAGCCTGAGTGTAGCCGACGCAGCTTATGGGAGATCTGTAACCTAGAATTACAGAGACACATTTTACCAAAGTTCTGTATCAGAGTGTAGGGAGAAGCTGTTGCCAGGAATTCTGTAGCCTATGAGCAGGTTTTCGCTATACGCGGGTTTTCCGAAACCTGAGTGTGGCAGATGCAGCTTATAGGAATTCTGTATCTTGAATGTAGTGAGACACAGTTTACTAGAGTTCTGTATATTGGTATAGAGAGAAACTGTTTTCAAGAGTTCTGTAGCCTAGCAAGGGGCATACGCAGTAATTGGGATTTCTGTATCCTGAGTATAGGAGACGCCATTTCTGGGAGCTCCGCTACCTGGATATGAGAGAAGCAGTTTATCGGAGTTCCCTATCCTTGTTGCACAGAGGAGCTGTTTCCAGGAGTTCTGTATCCTGGTATTAGGCATTCGCTATATGTGGGTATTCTCTATGCTGAATGTAGCAGATGCAGCTTTCGGGAGTTGTATACCCTAAGTGCACAGAGATGCAGTTTCAGTAGTTCTGTATGTTGAATGTAGAGAGAAGCTGTTTCCAAGAGTTCTGTAGTCTGAGAGTAGGAATACGCTGTATATGGGATTCCTGTAGCCTGAGTGTAGCCAACGCAGCTTATGGGAGATCTGTAACCTAGAATTAGAGAGACACATTTTACCGACGTTCTGTATCAGAGTGTAGGGAGAAGCTGTTGCCAGGAATTCTGTAGCCTATGAGCAGGTTTTCGCTATACGCGGGTTTTCCGAAACCTGAGTGTGGCAGATGCAGCTTATAGGAATTCTGTATCAGTTTACCAGAGTTCTGTATATTGGTATAGAGAGAAACTGTTTTCAAGAGTTCTGTAGCCTAGCAAGGGGCATACGCAGTAATTGGGATTTCTGTATCCTGAGTATAGGAGACGCCGTTTCTGGGAGCTCCGCTACCTGGATATGAGAGAAGCAGTTTATCGGAGTTCCCTATCCTTGTTTCACAGAGGAGCTGTTTCCAGGAGTTCTGTATCCTGGAATTAGGCATTCGCTATATGTGGGTATTGTCTATGCTGAATGTAGCAGATACAGCTTTTGGGAGTTCTATACCCTAAGTGTAGAGTGATGCAGTTTCAGTAGTTCTGTATGTTGAATGTAGAGAGAAGCTGTTTCCAAGAGTTCTGTAGTCTGAGAGTAGGAATACGCTGTATATGGGATTCCTGTAGCCTGAGTGTAGCCGACGCAGCTTATGAGAGATCTGTAACCTAGAATTAGAGAGACACATTGTACCGACGTTCTGTATCAGAGTGTAGGGAGAAGCTGTTGCCAGGAATTCTGTAGCCCATGAGCAGGTTTTCGCTATACGCGGGTTTTCCGAAACCTGAGTGTGGCAGATGCAGCTTATAGGAATTCTGTATCTTGAATGTAGTGAGACACAGTTTACCAGAGTTCTGTATATTGGTATAGAGAGAAACTGTTTTCAAGAGTTCTGTAGCCTAGCAAGGGGCATACGCAGTAATTGGGATTTCTGTATCCTGAGTATAGGAGACGCCGTTTCTGGGAGCTCCGCTACCTGGATATGAGAGAAGCAGTTTATCGGAGTTCCCTATCCTTGTTGCACAGAGGAGCTGTTTCCAGGAGTTCTGTATCCTGGAATTAGGCATTCGCTATATGTGGGTATACTCTATGCTGAATGTAGCAGATGCAGCTTTCAGGAGTTCTATACCCTAAGTGTAGAGTGATGCAGTTTCAGTAGTTCTGTATGTTGAATGTAGAGAGAAGCTGTTTCCAAGAGTTCTGTAGTCTGAGAGTAGGAATACGCTGTATATGGGATTCCTGTAGCCTCAGTGTAGCCGACACAGCTTATGGGAGATCTGTAACCTAGAATTAGAGAGACACATTTTACCAAAGTTCTGTATCAGAGTGTAGGGAGAAGCTGTTGCCAGGAATTCTGTAGCCTATGAGCAGGTTTTCGCTATACGCGGGTTTTCTGAAACCTGAGTGTGGCAGATGCAGCTTATAGGAATTCTGTATCAGTTTACCAGAGTTCTGTATATTGGTATAGAGAGAAACTGTTTTCAAGAGTTCTGTAGCCTAGCAAGGGGCATACGCAGTAATTGGGATTTCTGTATCCTGAGTATAGGAGACGCCGTTTCTGGGAGCTCCGCTACCTGGATATGAGAGAAGCAGTTTATCGGAGTTCCCTATCCTTGTTGCACAGAGGAGCTGTTTCCAGGAGTTCTGTATCCTGGAATTAGGCATTCGCTATATGTGGGTATTCTCTATGCTGAATGTAGCAGATGCAGCTTTCGGGAGTAATATACCCTAAGTGTAGAGTGATGCAGTTTCCAGTAGTTCTGTATGTTGAATGTAGAGAGAAGCTGTTTCCAAGAGTTCTGTAGTCTGAGAGTAGGAATACGCTGTATATGGGATTCCTGTAGCCTGAGTGTAGCCGACGCAGCTTATGGGAGATCTGTAACCTAGAATTAGAGAGACACATTTTACCGAAGTTCTGTATCAGAGTGTAGGGAGAAGCTGTTGCCAGGAATTCTGTAGCCTATGAGCAGGTTTTCGCTATACGCGGGTTTTCCGAAACCTGAGTGTGGCAGATGCAGCTTATAGGAATTCTGTATCTTGAATGTAGTGAGACACAGTTTACCAGAGTTCTTTATATTGGTATAGAGAGAAACTGTTTTCAAGAGTTCTGTAGCCTAGCAAGGGGCATACGCAGTAATTGGGATTTCTGTATCCTGAGTATAGGAGACGCCGTTTCTGGGAGCTCCGCTACCTGGATATGAGAGAAGCAGTTTATCGGAGTTCCCTATCCTTGTTGCACAGAGGAGCTGTTTCCAGGAGTTCTGTATCCTGGAATTAGGCATTCGCTATATGTGGGTATACTCTATGCTGAATGTAGCAGATGCAGCTTTCAGGAGTTCTATACCCTAAGTGTAGAGTGATGCAGTTTCAGTAGTTCTGTATGTTGAATGTAGAGAGAAGCTGTTTCCAAGAGTTCTGTAGTCTGAGAGTAGGAATACGCTGTATATGGGATTCCTGTAGCCTCAGTGTAGCCGACACAGCTTATGGGAGATCTGTAACCTAGAATTAGAGAGACACATTTTACCAAAGTTCTGTATCAGAGTGTAGGGAGAAGCTGTTGCCAGGAATTCTGTAGCCTATGAGCAGGTTTTCGCTATACGCGGGTTTTCTGAAACCTGAGTGTGGCAGATGCAGCTTATAGGAATTCTGTATCAGTTTACCAGAGTTCTGTATATTGGTATAGAGAGAAACTGTTTTCAAGAGTTCTGTAGCCTAGCAAGGGGCATACGCAGTAATTGGGATTTCTGTATCCTGAGTATAGGAGACGCCGTTTCTGGGAGCTCCGCTACCTGGATATGAGAGAAGCAGTTTATCGGAGTTCCCTATCCTTGTTGCACAGAGGAGCTGTTTCCAGGAGTTCTGTATCCTGTAATTAGGCATTCGCTATATGTGGGTATTCTCTATGCTGAATGTAGCAGATGCAGCTTTCGGGAGTAATATACCCTAAGTGTAGAGTGATGCAGTTTCCAGTAGTTCTGTATGTTGAATGTAGAGAGAAGCTGTTTCCAAGAGTTCTGTAGTCTGAGAGTAGGAATACGCTGTATATGGGATTCCTGTAGCCTGAGTGTAGCCGACGCAGCTTATGGGAGATCTGTAACCTAGAATTAGAGAGACACATTTTACCGAAGTTCTGTATCAGAGTGTAGGGAGAAGCTGTTGCCAGGAATTCTGTAGCCTATGAGCAGGTTTTCGCTATACGCGGGTTTTCCGAAACCTGAGTGTGGCAGATGCAGCTTATAGGAATTCTGTATCTTGAATGTAGTGAGACACAGTTTACCAGAGTTCTTTATATTGGTATAGAGAGAAACTGTTTTCAAGAGTTCTGTAGCCTAGCAAGGGGCATACGCAGTAATTGGGATTTCTGTATCCTGAGTATAGGAGACGCCGTTTCTGGGAGCTCCGCTACCTGGATATGAGAGAAGCAGTTTATCGGAGTTCCCTATCCTTGTTGCACAGAGGAGCTGTTTCCAGGAGTTCTGTATCCTGGAATTAGGCATTCGCTATATGTGGGTATTCTCTATGCTGAATGTAGCAGATGCAGCTTTCGGGAGTTCTATACCCTAAGTGTAGAGAGATGCAGTTTCAGTAGTTCTGTATGTTGAATGTAGAGAGAAGCTGTTTCCAAGAGTTCTGTAGTCTGAGAGTAGGAATACGCTGTATATGGGATTCCTGTAGCCTGAGTGTAGCCGACGCAGCTTATGGGAGATCTGTAACCTAGAATTAGAGAGACACATTTTACCGACGTTCTGTATCAGAGTGTAGGGAGAAGCTGTTGCCAGGAATTCTGTAGCCCATGAGCAGGTTTTCGCTATACGCGGGTTTTCCGAAACCTGAGTGTGGCAGATGCAGCTTATAGGAATTCTGTATCTTGAATGTAGTGAGACACAGTTTACCAGAGTTCTGTATATTGGTATAGAGAGAAACTGTTTTCAAGAGTTCTGTAGCCTAGCAAGGGGCATACGCAGTAATTGGGATTTCTGTATCCTGAGTATAGGAGACGCCGTTTCTGGGAGCTCCGCTACCTGGATATGAGAGAAGCAGTTTATCGGAGTTCCCTATCCTTGTTGCACAGAGGAGCTGTTTCCAGGAGTTCTGTATCCTGGAATTAGGCATTCGCTATATGTGGGTATTCTCTATGCTGAATGTAGCAGATGCAGCTTTCGGGAGTTCTATACCCTAAGTGTAGAGAGATGCAGTTTCAGTAGTTCTGTATGTTGAATGTAGAGAGAAGCTGTTTCCAAGAGTTCTGTAGTCTGAGAGTAGGAATACGCTGTATATGGGATTCCTGTAGCCTGAGTGTAGCTGACGCAGCTTATGGGAGATCTGTAACCTAGAATTAGAGAGACACATTTTACCGAAGTTCTGTATCAGAGTGTAGGGAGAAGCTGTTGCCAGGAATTCTGTAGCCCATG
Source organism: Lepus europaeus (assembly GCF_033115175.1). Lineage (NCBI taxonomy): Eukaryota > Metazoa > Chordata > Mammalia > Lagomorpha > Leporidae > Lepus > Lepus europaeus. The sequence continues at coordinate 248,956 of NW_026909059.1, read as the reverse complement.
AGCAGGTTTTCGCTATACGCGGGTTTTCCGAAACCTGAGTGTGGCAGATGCAGCTTATAGGAATTCTGTATCAGTTTACCAGAGTTCTGTATATTGGTATAGAGAGAAACTGTTTTCAAGAGTTCTGTAGCCTAGCAAGGGGCATACGCAGTAATTGGGATTTCTGTATCCTGAGTATAGGAGACGCCGTTTCTGGGAGCTCCGCTACCTGGATATGAGAGAAGCAGTTTATCGGAGTTCCCTATCCTTGTTGCACAGAGGAGCTGTTTCCAGGAGTTCTGTATCCTGGAATTAGGCATTCGCTATATGTGGGTATTGTCTATGCTGAATGTAGCAGATGCAGCTTTCGGGAGTTCTATACCCTAAGTGTAGAGTGATGCAGTTTCAGTAGTTCTGTATGTTGAATGTAGAGAGAAGCTGTTTCCAAGAGTTCTGTAGTCTGAGAGTAGGAATACGCTGTATATGGGATTCCTGTAGCCTGAGTGTAGCCGACGCAGCTTATGGGAGATCTGTAACCTAGAATTACAGAGACACATTTTACCAAAGTTCTGTATCAGAGTGTAGGGAGAAGCTGTTGCCAGGAATTCTGTAGCCTATGAGCAGGTTTTCGCTATACGCGGGTTTTCCGAAACCTGAGTGTGGCAGATGCAGCTTATAGGAATTCTGTATCTTGAATGTAGTGAGACACAGTTTACTAGAGTTCTGTATATTGGTATAGAGAGAAACTGTTTTCAAGAGTTCTGTAGCCTAGCAAGGGGCATACGCAGTAATTGGGATTTCTGTATCCTGAGTATAGGAGACGCCATTTCTGGGAGCTCCGCTACCTGGATATGAGAGAAGCAGTTTATCGGAGTTCCCTATCCTTGTTGCACAGAGGAGCTGTTTCCAGGAGTTCTGTATCCTGGTATTAGGCATTCGCTATATGTGGGTATTCTCTATGCTGAATGTAGCAGATGCAGCTTTCGGGAGTTGTATACCCTAAGTGCACAGAGATGCAGATTCAGTAGTTCTGTATGTTGAATGTAGAGAGAAGCTGTTTCCAAGAGTTCTGTAGTCTGAGAGTAGGAATACGCTGTATATGGGATTCCTGTAGCCTGAGTGTAGCCAACGCAGCTTATGGGAGATCTGTAACCTAGAATTAGAGAGACACATTTTACCGACGTTCTGTATCAGAGTGTAGGGAGAAGCTGTTGCCAGGAATTCTGTAGCCTATGAGCAGGTTTTCGCTATACGCGGGTTTTCCGAAACCTGAGTGTGGCAGATGCAGCTTATAGGAATTCTGTATCAGTTTACCAGAGTTCTGTATATTGGTATAGAGAGAAACTGTTTTCAAGAGTTCTGTAGCCTAGCAAGGGGCATACGCAGTAATTGGGATTTCTGTATCCTGAGTATAGGAGACGCCGTTTCTGGGAGCTCCGCTACCTGGATATGAGAGAAGCAGTTTATTGGAGTTCCCTATCCTTGTTGCACAGAGGAGCTGTTTCCAGGAGTTCTGTATCCTGGAATTAGGCATTCGCTATATGTGGGTATTGTCTATGCTGAATGTAGCAGATGCAGCTTTCGGGAGTTCTATACCCTAAGTGTAGAGTGATGCAGTTTCAGTAGTTCTGTATGTTGAATGTAGAGAGAAGCTGTTTCCAAGAGTTCTGTAGTCTGAGAGTAGGAATACGCTGTATATGGGATTCCTGTAGCCTGAGTGTAGCCGACGCAGCTTATGGGAGATCTGTAACCTAGAATTAGAGAGACACATTTTACCGAAGTTCTGTATCAGAGTGTAGGGAGAAGCTGTTGCCAGGAATTCTGTAGCCTATGAGCAGGTTTTCGCTATACGCGGGTTTTCCGAAACCTGAGTGTGGCAGATGCAGCTTATAGGAATTCTGTATCTTGAATGTAGTGAGACACAGTTTACCAGAGTTCTTTATATTGGTATAGAGAGAAACTGTTTTCAAGAGTTCTGTAGCCTAGCAAGGGGCATACGCAGTAATTGGGATTTCTGTATCCTGAGTATAGGAGACGCCGTTTCTGGGAGCTCCGCTACCTGGATATGAGAGAAGCAGTTTATCGGAGTTCCCTATCCTTGTTGCACAGAGGAGCTGTTTCCAGGAGTTCTGTATCCTGGAATTAGGCATTCGCTATATGTGGGTATTCTCTATGCTGAATGTAGCAGATGCAGCTTTCGGGAGTTCTATACCCTAAGTGTAGAGAGATGCTGTTTCAGTAGTTCTGTATGTTGAATGTAGAGAGAAGCTGTTTCCAAGAGTTCTGTAGTCTGAGAGTAGGAATACGCTGTATATGGGATTCCTGTAGCCTGAGTGTAGCCGACGCAGCTTATGGGAGATCTGTAACCTAGAATTACAGAGACACATTTTACCGACGTTCTGTATCAGAGTGTAGGGAGAAGCTGTTGCCAGGAATTCTGTAGCCCATGAGCAGGTTTTTGCTATACGCGGGTTTTCCGAAACCTGAGTGTGGCAGATCCAGCTTATAGGAATTCTGTATCTTGAATGTAGTGAGACACAGTTTACCAGAGTTCTGTATATTGGTATAGAGAGAAACTGTTTTCAAGAGTTCTGTAGCCTAGCAAGGGGCATACGCAGTAATTGGGATTTCTGTATCCTGAGTATAGGAGACGCCGTTTCTGGGAGCTCCGCTACCTGGATATGAGAGAAGCAGTTTATCGGAGTTCCCTATCCTTGTTGCACAGAGGAGCTGTTTCCAGGAGTTCTGTATCCTGGAATTAGGCATTCGCTATATGTGGGTATTGTCTATGCTGAATGTAGCAGATGCAGCTTTCGGGAGTTCTATACCCTAAGTGTAGAGAGATGCAGTTTCAGTAGTTCTGTATGTTGAATGTAGAGAGAAGCTGTTTCCAAGAGTTCTGTAGTCTGAGAGTAGGAATACGCTGTATATGGGATTCCTGTAGCCTGAGTGTAGCTGACGCAGCTTATGGGAGATCTGTAACCTAGAATTAGAGAGACACATTTTACCGAAGTTCTGTATCAGAGTGTAGGGAGAAGCTGTTGCCAGGAATTCTGTAGCCTATGAGGAGGTTTTCGCTATACGCGGGTTTTCCAAAACCTGAGTGTGGCAGATGCAGCTTATAGGAATTCTGTATCTTGAATGTAGTGAGACACAGTTTACCAGAGTTCTGTATATTGGTATAGAGAGAAACTGTTTTCAAGAGTTCTGTAGCCTAGCAAGGGGCATACGCAGTAATTGGGATTTCTGTATCCTGAGTATAGGAGACGCCGTTTCTGGGAGCTCCGCTACCTGGATATGAGAGAAGCAGTTTATCGGAGTTCCCTATCCTTGTTGCACAGAGGAGCTGTTTCCAGGAGTTCTGTATCCTGGAATTAGGCATTCGCTATATGTGGGTATTGTCTATGCTGAATGTAGCAGATGCAGCTTTCGGGAGTTCTATACCCTAAGTGTAGAGTGATGCAGTTTCAGTAGTTCTGTATGTTGAATGTAGAGAGAAGCTGTTTCAAAGAGTTCTGTAGTCTGAGAGTAGGAATACGCTGTATATGGGATTCCTGTAGCCTGAGTGTAGCCGACGCAGCTTATGGGAGATCTGTAACCTAGAATTAGAGAGACACATTTTACCGAAGTTCTGTATCAGAGTGTAGGGAGAAGCTGTTGCCAGGAATTCTGTAGCCCATGAGCAGGTTTTCGCTATACGCGGGTTTTCCGACACCTGAGTGTGGCAGATGCAGCTTATAGGAATTCTGTATCTTGAATGTAGTGAGACACAGTTTACCAGAGTTCTGTATATTGGTATAGAGAGAAACTGTTTTCAAGAGTTCTGTAGCCTAGCAAGGGGCATACGCAGTAATTGGGATTTCTGTATCCTGAGTATAGGAGACGCCGTTTCTGGGAGCTCCGCTACCTGGATATGAGAGAAGCAGTTTATTGGAGTTCCCTATCCTTGTTGCACAGAGGAGCTGTTTCCAGGAGTTCTGTATCCTGGAATTAGGCATTCGCTATATGTGGGTATTCTCTATGCTGAATGTAGCAGATGCAGCTTTCGGGAGTTCTATACCCTAAGTGTAGAGTGATGCAGTTTCAGTAGTTCTGTATGTTGAATGTAGAGAGAAGCTGTTTCCAAGAGTTCTGTAGTCTGAGAGTAGGAATACGCTGTATATGGGATTCCTGTAGCCTGAGTGTAGCCGACGCAGCTTATGGGAGATCTGTAACCTAGAATTAGAGAGACACATTTTACCGAAGTTCTGTATCAGAGTGTAGGGAGAAGCTGTTGCCAGGAATTCTGTAGCCTATGAGCAGGTTTTCGCTATACGTGGGTTTTCCGAAACCTGAGTGTGGCAGATCCAGCTTATAGGAATTCTGTATCTTGAATGTAGTGAGACACAGTTTACCAGAGTTCTGTATATTGGTATAGAGAGAAACTGTTTTCAAGAGTTCTGTAGCCTAGCAAGGGGCATACGCAGTAATTGGGATTTCTGTATCCTGAGTATAGGAGACGCCGTTTCTGGGAGCTCCGCTACCTGGATATGAGAGAAGCAGTTTATCGGAGTTCCCTATCCTTGTTGCACAGAGGAGCTGTTTCCAGGAGTTCTGTATCCTGGAATTAGGCATTCGCTATATGTGGGTATTCTCTATGCTGAATGTAGCAGATGCAGCTTTCGGGAGTTCTATACCCTAAGTGTAGAGAGATGCAGTTTCAGTAGTTCTGTATGTTGAATGTAGAGAGAAGCTGTTTCCAAGTGTTCTGTAGTCTGAGAGTAGGAATACGCTGTATATGGGATTCCTGTAGCCTGAGTGTAGCCAACGCAGCTTATGGGAGATCTGTAACCTAGAATTAGAGAGACACATTTTACCGAAGTTCTGTATCAGAGTGTAGGGAGAAGCTGTTGCCAGGAATTCTGTAGCCTATGAGCAGGTTTTCGCTATACACGGGTTTTCCGAAACCTGAGTGTGGCAGATGCAGCTTATAGGAATTCTGTATCAGTTTACCAGAGTTCTGTATATTGGTATAGAGAGAAACTGTTTTCAAGAGTTCTGTAGCCTAGCAAGGGGCATACGCAGTAATTGGGATTTCTGTATCCTGAGTATAGGAGACGCCGTTTCTGGGAGCTCCGCTACCTGGATATGAGAGAAGCAGTTTATCGGAGTTTCCTATCCTTGTTGCACAGAGGAGCTGTTTCCAGGAGTTCTGTATCCTGGAATTAGGCATTCTCTATATGTGGGTATTCTCTATGCTGAATGTAGCAGATGCAGCTTTCAGGAGTTCTATACCCTAAGTGTAGAGTGATGCAGTTTCAGTAGTTCTGTATGTTGAATGTAGAGAGAAGCTGTTTCCAAGAGTTCTGTAGTCTGAGAGTAGGAATACGCTGTATATGGGATTCCTGTAGCCTGAGTGTAGCCGACACAGCTTATGGGAGATCTGTAACCTAGAATTAGAGAGACACATTTTACCGAAGTTCTGTATCAGAGTGTAGGGAGAAGCTGTTTCCAGGAATTCTGTAGCCTATGAGCAGGTTTTCGCTATACGCGGGTTTTCCGAAACCTGAGTGTGGCAGATGCAGCTTATAGGAATTCTGTATCTTGAATGTAGTGAGACACAGTTTACTAGAGTTCTGTATATTGGTATAGAGAGAAACTGTTTTCAAGAGTTCTGTAGCCTAGCAAGGGGCATACGCAGTAATTGGGATTTCTGTATCCTGAGTATAGGAGACGCCATTTCTGGGAGCTCCGCTACCTGGATATGAGAGAAGCAGTTTATCGGAGTTCCCTATCCTTGTTGCACAGAGGAGCTGTTTCCAGGAGTTCTGTATCCTGGTATTAGGCATTCGCTATATGTGGGTATTCTCTATGCTGAATGCAGCAGATGCAGCTTTCGGGAGTTCTATACCCTAAGTGTAGAGAGATGCAGTTTCAGTAGTTCTGTATGTTGAATGTAGAGAGAAGCTGTTTCCAAGAGTTCTGTAGTCTGAGAGTAGGAATACGCTGTATATGGGATTCCTGTAGCCTGAGTGTAGCCGACGCAGCTTATGGGAGATCTGTAACCTAGAATTAGAGAGACACATTTTACCGAAGTTCTGTATCAGAGTGTAGGGAGAAGCTGTTGCCAGGAATTCTGTAGCCCATGAGCAGGTTTTCGCTATACGCGGGTTTTCCGACACCTGAGTGTGGCAGATGCAGCTTATAGGAATTCTGTATCTTGAATGTAGTGAGACACAGTTTACCAGAGTTCTGTATATTGGTATAGAGAGAAACTGTTTTCAAGAGTTCTGTAGCCTAGCAAGGGGCATACGCAGTAATTGGGATTTCTGTATCCTGAGTATAGGAGACGCCGTTTCTGGGAGCTCCGCTACCTGGATATGAGAGAAGCAGTTTATCGGAGTTCCCTATCCTTGTTGCACAGAGGAGCTGTTTCCAGGAGTTCTGTATCCTGGAATTAGGCATTCGCTATATGTGGGTATTGTCTATGCTGAATGTAGCAGATGCAGCTTTTGGGAGTTCTATACCCTAAGTGTAGAGTGATGCAGTTTCAGTAGTTCTGTATGTTGAATGTAGAGAGAAGCTGTTTCCAAGAGTTCTGTAGTCTGAGAGTAGGAATACGCTGTATATGGGATTCCTGTAGCCTGAGTGTAGCCGACGCAGCTTATGGGAGATCTGTAACCTAGAATTAGAGAGACACATTGTACCGAAGTTCTGTATCAGAGTGTAGGGAGAAGCTGTTGCCAGGAATTCTGTAGCCCATGAGCAGGTTTTCGCTATACGCGGGTTTTCCGACACCTGAGTGTGGCAGATGCAGCTTATAGGAATTCTGTATCTTGAATGTAGTGAGACACAGTTTACCAGAGTTCTGTATATTGGTATAGAGAGAAACTCTTTTCAAGAGTTCTGTAGCCTAGCAAGGGGCATACGCAGTAATTGGGATTTCTGTATCCTGAGTATAGGAGACGCCGTTTCTGGGAGCTCCGCTACCTGGATATGAGAGAAGCAGTTTATCGGAGTTCCCTATCCTTGTTGCACAGAGGAGCTGTTTCCAGGAGTTCTGTATCCTGGAATTAGGCATTCGCTATATGTGGGTATTGTCTATGCTGAATGTAGCAGATACAGCTTTTGGGAGTTCTATACCCTAAGTGTAGAGTGATGCAGTTTCAGTAGTTCTGTATGTTGAATGTAGAGAGAAGCTGTTTCCAAGAGTTCTGTAGTCTGAGAGTAGGAATACGCTGTATATGGGATTCCTGTAGCCTGAGTGTAGCCGACGCAGCTTATGGGAGATCTGTAACCTAGAATTAGAGAGACACATTGTACCGAAGTTCTGTATCAGAGTGTAGGGAGAAGCTGTTGCCAGGAATTCTGTAGCCCATGAGCAGGTTTTCGCTATACGCGGGTTTTCCGACACCTGAGTGTGGCAGATGCAGCTTATAGGAATTCTGTATCTTGAATGTAGTGAGACACAGTTTACCAGAGTTCTGTATATTGGTATAGAGAGAAACTGTTTTCAAGAGTTCTGTAGCCTAGCAAGGGGCATACGCAGTAATTGGGATTTCTGTATCCTGAGTATAGGAGACGCCGTTTCTGGGAGCTCCGCTACCTGGATATGAGAGAAGCAGTTTATCGGAGTTCCCTATCCTTGTTGCACAGAGGAGCTGTTTCCAGGAGTTCTGTATCCTGGAATTAGGCATTCGCTATATGTGGGTATTCTCTATGCTGAATGTAGCAAATGCAGCTTTCGGGAGTTCTATACCCTAAGTGTAGAGTGATGCAGTTTCAGTAGTTCTGTATGTTGAATGTAGAGAGAAGCTGTTTCCAAGAGTTCTGTAGTCTGAGAGTAGGAATACGCTGTATATGGGATTCCTGTAGCCTGAGTGTAGCTGACGCAGCTTATGGGAGATCTGTAACCTAGAATTAGAGAGACACATTTTACCGAAGTTCTGTATCAGAGTGTAGGGAGAAGCTGTTGCCAGGAATTCTGTAGCCTATGAGCAGGTTTTCGCTATACACGGGTTTTCCGAAACCTGAGTGTGGCAGATGCAGCTTATAGGAATTCTGTATCAGTTTACCAGAGTTCTGTATATTGGTATAGAGAGAAACTGTTTTCAAGAGTTCTGTAGCCTAGCAAGGGGCATACGCAGTAATTGGGATTTCTGTATCCTGAGTATAGGAGACGCCGTTTCTGGGAGCTCCGCTACCTGGATATGAGAGAAGCAGTTTATCGGAGTTCCCTATCCTTGTTGCACAGAGGAGCTGTTTCCAGGAGTTCTGTATCCTGGAATTAGGCATTCGCTATATGTGGGTATTGTCTATGCTGAATGTAGCAGATGCAGCTTTTGGGAGTTCTATACCCTAAGTGTAGAGTGATGCAGTTTCAGTAGTTCTGTATGTTGAATGTAGAGAGAAGCTGTTTCCAAGAGTTCTGTAGTCTGAGAGTAGGAATACGCTGTATATGGGATTCCTGTAGCCTGAGTGTAGCCGACGCAGCTTATGGGGATCTGTAACCTAGAATTAGAGAGACACATTTTACCGACGTTCTGTATCAGAGTGTAGGGAGAAGCTGTTGCCAGGAATTCTGTAGCCCATGAGCAGGTTTTTGCTATACGCGGGTTTTCCGAAACCTGAGTGTGGCAGATCCACCTTATAGGAATTCTGTATCTTGAATGTAGTGAGACACAGTTTACCAGAGTTCTGTATATTGGTATAGAGAGAAACTGTTTTCAAGAGTTCTGTAGCCTAGCAAGGGGCATACGCAGTAATTGGGATTTCTGTATCCTGAGTATAGGAGACGCCGTTTCTGGGAGCTCCGCTACCTGGATATGAGAGAAGCAGTTTATCGGAGTTCCCTATCCTTGTTGCACAGAGGAGCTGTTTCCAGGAGTTCTGTATCCTGGAATTAGGCATTCGCTATATGTGGGTATTGTCTATGCTGAATGTAGCAGATGCAGCTTTCGGGAGTTCTATACCCTAAGTGTAGAGAGATGCAGTTTCAGTAGTTCTGTATGTTGAATGTAGAGAGAAGCTGTTTCCAAGAGTTCTGTAGTCTGAGAGTAGGAATACGCTGTATATGGGATTCCTGTAGCCTGAGTGTAGCTGAAGCAGCTTATGGGAAATCTGTAACCTAGAATTAGAGAGACACATTTTACCGAAGTTCTGTATCAGAGTGTAGGGAGAAGCTGTTGCCAGGAATTCTGTAGCCTATGAGCAGGTTTTCGCTATACGCGGGTTTTCCGAAACCTGAGTGTGGCAGATGCAGCTTATAGGAATTCTGTATCAGTTTACCAGAGTTCTGTATATTGGTATAGAGAGAAACTGTTTTCAAGAGTTCTGTAGCCTAGCAAGGGGCATACGCAGTAATTGGGATTTCTGTATCCTGAGTATAGGAGACGCCGTTTCTGGGAGCTCCGCTACCTGGATATGAGAGAAGCAGTTTATCGGAGTTCCCTATCCTTGTTGCACAGAGGAGCTGTTTCCAGGAGTTCTGTATCCTGGAATTAGGCATTCGCTATATGTGGGTATTCTCTATGCTGAATGTAGCAGATGCAGCTTTCAGGAGTTCTATACCCTAAGTGTAGAGAGATGCAGTTTCAGTAGTTCTGTATGTTGAATGTAGAGAGAAGCTGTTTCCAAGAGTTCTGTGGTCTGAGAATAGGAATACGCTGTATATGGGATTCCTGTAGCCTGAGTGTAGCCGACACAGCTTATGGGAGATCTGTAACCTAGAATTAGAGAGACACATTTTACCGAAGTTCTGTATCAGAGTGTAGGGAGAAGCTGTTGCCAGGAATTCTGTAGCCTATGAGCAGGTTTTCGCTATACACGGGTTTTCCGAAACCTGAGTGTGGCAGATGCAGCTTATAGGAATTCTGTATCTTGAATGTAGTGAGACACAGTTTACTAGAGTTCTGTATATTGGTATAGAGAGAAACTGTTTTCAAGAGTTCTGTAGCCTAGCAAGGGGCATACGCAGTAATTGGGATTTCTGTATCCTGAGTATAGGAGACGCCATTTCTGGGAGCTCCGCTACCTGGATATGAGAGAAGCAGTTTATCGGAGTTACCTATCCTTGTTGCACAGAGGAGCTGTTTCCAGGAGTTCTGTATCCTGGTATTAGGCATTCGCTATATGTGGGTATTCTCTATGCTGAATGTAGCAGATGCAGCTTTCGGGAGTTCTATACCCTAAGTGTAGAGAGATGCAGTTTCAGTAGTTCTGTATGTTGAATGTAGAGAGAAGCTGTTTCCAAGAGTTCTGTAGTCTGAGAGTAGGAATACGCTGTATATGGGATTCCTGTAGCCTGAGTGTAGCCGACGCAGCTTATGGGAGATCTGTAACCTAGAATTAGAGAGACACATTTTACCGAAGTTCTGTATCAGAGTGTAGGGAGAAGCTGTTGCCAGGAATTCTGTAGCCTATGAGCAGGTTTTCGCTATACGCGGGTTTTCCGAAACCTGAGTGTGGCAGATGCAGCTTATAGGAATTCTGTATCAGTTTACCAGAGTTCTGTATATTGGTATAGAGAGAAACTGTTTTCAAGAGTTCTGTAGCCTAGCAAGGGGCATACGCAGTAATTGGGATTTCTGTATCCTGAGTATAGGAGACGCCGTTTCTGGGAGCTCCGCTACCTGGATATGAGAGAAGCAGTTTATCGGAGTTCCCTATCCTTGTTGCACAGAGGAGCTGTTTCCAGGAGTTCTGTATCCTGGAATTAGGCATTCGCTATATGTGGGTATTGTCTATACTGAATGTAGCAGATGCAGCTTTTGGGAGTTCTATACCCTAAGTGTAGAGTGATGCAGTTTCAGTAGTTCTGTATGTTGAATGTAGAGAGAAGCTGTTTCCAAGAGTTCTGTAGTCTGAGAGTAGGAATACGCTGTATATGGGATTCCTGTAGCCTGAGTGTAGCCGACGCAGCTTATGGGAGATCTGTAACCTAGAATTAGAGAGACACATTTTACCGAAGTTCTGTATCAGAGTGTAGGGAGAAGCTGTTGCCAGGAATTCTGTAGCCTATGAGCAGGTTTTCGCTATACGCGGGTTTTCCGACACCTGAGTGTGGCAGATGCAGCTTATAGGAATTCTGTATCTTGAATGTAGTGAGACACAATTTACCAGAGTTCTGTATATTGGTATAGAGAGAAACTGTTTTCAAGAGTTCTGTAGCCTAGCAAGGGGCATACGCAGTAATTGGGATTTCTGTATCCTGAATATAGGAGACGCCGTTTCTGGGAGCTCCGCTACCTGGATATGAGAGAAGCAGTTTATCGGAGTTCCCTATCCTTGTTGCACAGAGGAGCTGTTTCCAGGAGTTCTGTATCCTGGAATTAGGCATTCGCTATATGTGGGTATTGTCTATGCTGAATGTAGCAGATGCAGCTTTCGGGAGTTCTATACCCTAAGTGTAGAGAGATGCAGTTTCAGTAGTTCTGTATGTTGAATGTAGAGAGAAGCTGTTTCCAAGAGTTCTGTAGTCTGAGAGTAGGAATACGCTGTATATGGGATTCCTGTAGCCTGAGTGTAGCTGACGCAGCTTATGGGAGATCTGTAACCTAGAATTAGAGAGACACATTTTACCGAAGTTCTGTATCAGAGTGTAGGGAGAAGCTGTTGCCAGGAATTCTGTAGCCTATGAGCAGGTTTTCGCTATACGCGGGTTTTCCGAAACCTGAGTGTGGCAGATGCAGCTTATAGGAATTCTGTATCAGTTTACCAGAGTTCTGTATATTGGTATAGAGAGAAACTGTTTTCAAGAGTTCTGTAGCCTAGCAAGGGGCATACGCAGTAATTGGGATTTCTGTATCCTGAGTATAGGAGACGCCGTTTCTGGGAGCTCCGCTACCTGGATATGAGAGAAGCAGTTTATCGGAGTTCCCTATCCTTGTTGCACAGAGGAGCTGTTTCCAGGAGTTCTGTATCCTGGAATTAGGCATTCGCTATATGTGGGTATTGTCTATACTGAATGTAGCAGATGCAGCTTTTGGGAGTTCTATACCCTAAGTGTAGAGTGATGCAGTTTCAGTAGTTCTGTATGTTGAATGTAGAGAGAAGCTGTTTCCAAGAGTTCTGTAGTCTGAGAGTAGGAATACGCTGTATATGGGATTCCTGTAGCCTGAGTGTAGCCGACGCAGCTTATGGGAGATCTGTAACCTAGAATTAGAGAGACACATTTTACCGACGTTCTGTATCAGAGTGTAGGGAGAAGCTGTTGCCAGGAATTCTGTAGCCCATGAGCAGGTTTTCGCTATACGCGGGTTTTCCGACACCTGAGTGTGGCAGATGCAGCTTATAGGAATTCTGTATCTTGAATGTAGTGAGACACAGTTTACCAGAGTTCTGTATATTGGTATAGAGAGAAACTGTTTTCAAGAGTTCTGTAGCCTAGCAAGGGGCATACGCAGTAATTGGGATTTCTGTATCCTGAGTATAGGAGACGCCGTTTCTGGGAGCTCCGCTACCTGGATGTGAGAGAAGCAGTTTATCGGAGTTCCCTATCCTTGTTGCACAGAGGAGCTGTTTCCAGGAGTTCTGTATCCTGGAATTAGGCATTCGCTATATGTGGGTATTGTCTATGCTGAATGTAGCAGATGCAGCTTTCGGGAGTCTATACCCTAAGTGTAGAGTGATGCAGTTTCAGTAGTTCTGTATGTTGAATGTAGAGAGAAGCTGTTTCCAAGAGTTCTGTAGTCTGAGAGTAGGAATACGCTGTATATGGGATTCCTGTAGCCTGAGTGTAGCTGACGCAGCTTATGGGAGATCTGTAACCTAGAATTAGAGAGACACATTTTACCGAAGTTCTGTATCAGAGTGTAGGGAGAAGCTGTTGCCAGGAATTCTGTAGCCTATGAGCAGGTTTTCGCTATACGCGGGTTTTCCGAAACCTGAGTGTGGCAGATGCAGCTTATAGGAATTCTGTATCAGTTTACCAGAGTTCTGTATATTGGTATAGAGAGAAACTGTTTTCAAGAGTTCTGTAGCCTAGCAAGGGGCATACGCAGTAATTGGGATTTCTGTATCCTGAGTATAGGAGACGCCGTTTCTGGGAGCTCCGCTACCTGGATATGAGAGAAGCAGTTTATCGGAGTTCCCTATCCTTGTTGCACAGAGGAGCTGTTTCCAGGAGTTCTGTATCCTGGAATTAGGCATTCGCTATATGTGGGTATTCTCTATGCTGAATGTAGCAGATGCAGCTTTTGGGAGTTCTATACCCTAAGTGTAGAGTGATGCAGTTTCAGTAGTTCTGTATGTTGAATGTAGAGAGAAGCTGTTTCCAAGAGTTCTGTAGTCTGAGAGTAGGAATACGCTGTATATGGGATTCCTGTAGCCTGAGTGTAGCCGACGCAGCTTATGGGAGATCTGTAACCTAGAATTAGAGAGACACATTTTACCGACGTTCTGTATCAGAGTGTAGGGAGAAGCTGTTTCCAGGAATTCTGTAGCCCATGAGCAGTTTTTTTGCTATACGCGGGTTTTCCGAAACCTGAGTGTGGCAGATGCAGCTTATAGGAATTCTGTATCTTGAATGTAGTGAGACACAGTTCACCAGAGTTCTGTATATTGGTATAGAGAGAAACTGTTTTCAAGAGTTCTGTAGCCTAGCAAGGGGCATACGCAGTAATTGGGATTTCTGTATCCTGAGTATAGGAGACGCCGTTTCTGGGAGCTCCGCTACCTGGATGTGAGAGAAGCAGTTTATCGGAGTTCCCTATCCTTGTTGCACAGAGGAGCTGTTTCCAGGAGTTCTGTATCCTGGAATTAGGCATTCGCTATATGTGGGTATTCTCTATGCTGAATGTAGCAGATGCAGCTTTCGGGAGTTCTATACCCTAAGTGTAGAGAGATGCAGTTTCAGTAGTTCTGTATGTTGAATGTAGAGAGAAGCTGTTTCCAAGAGTTCTGTAGTCTGAGAGTAGGAATACGCTGTATATGGGATTCCTGTAGCCTGAGTGTAGCTGACGCAGCTTATGGGAGATCTGTAACCTAGAATTAGAGAGACACATTTTACCGAAGTTCTGTATCAGAGTGTAGGGAGAAGCTGTTGCCAGGAATTCTGTAGCCTATGAGCAGGTTTTCGCTATACGCGGGTTTTCCGAAACCTGAGTGTGGCAGATGCAGCTTATAGGAATTCTGTATCAGTTTACCAGAGTTCTGTATATTGGTATAGAGAGAAACTGTTTTCAAGAGTTCTGTAGCCTAGCAAGGGGCATACGCAGTAATTGGGATTTCTGTATCCTGAGTATAGGAGACGCCGTTTCTGGGAGCTCCGCTACCTGGATATGAGAGAAGCAGTTTATCGGAGTTCCCTATCCTTGTTGCACAGAGGAGCTGTTTCCAGGAGTTCTGTATCCTGGAATTAGGCATTCGCTATATGTGGGTATTCTCTATGCTGAATGTAGCAGATGCAGCTTTCAGGAGTTCTATACCCTAAGTGTAGAGTGATGCAGTTTCAGTAGTTCTGTATGTTGAATGTAGAGAGAAGCTGTTTCCAAGAGTTCTGTAGTCTGAGAGTAGGAATACGCTGTATATGGGATTCCTGTAGCCTGAGTGTAGCCGACACAGCTTATGGGAGATCTGTAACCTAGAATTAGAGAGACACATTTTACCGAAGTTCTGTATCAGAGTGTAGGGAGAAGCTGTTGCCAGGAATTCTGTAGCATATGAGCAGGTTTTCGCTATACGCGGGTTTTCCGAAACCTGAGTGTGGCAGATGCAGCTTATAGGAATTCTGTATCTTGAATGTAGTGAGACACAGTTTACTAGAGTTCTGTATATTGGTATAGAGAGAAACTGTTTTCAAGAGTTCTGTAGCCTAGCAAGGGGCATACGCAGTAATTGGGATTTCTGTATCCTGAGTATAGGAGACGCCGTTTCTGGGAGCTCCGCTACCTGGATATGAGAGAAGCAGTTTATCGGAGTTCCCTATCCTTGTTGCACAGAGGAGCTGTTTCCAGGAGTTCTGTATCCTGGAATTAGGCATTCGCTATATGTGGGTATTCTCTATGCTGAATGTAGCAGATGCAGCTTTCGGGAGTTCTATACCCTAAGTGTAGAGAGATGCAGTTTCAGTAGTTCTGTATGTTGAATGTAGAGAGAAGCTGTTTCCAAGAGTTCTGTAGTCTGAGAGTAGGAATACGCTGTATATGGGATTCCTGTAGCCTGAGTGTAGCTGACGCAGCTTATGGGAGATCTGTAACCTAGAATTAGAGAGACACATTTTACCGAAGTTCTGTATCAGAGTGTAGGGAGAAGCTGTTGCCAGGAATTCTGTAGCCTATGAGCAGGTTTTCGCTATACGCGGGTTTTCCGAAACCTGAGTGTGGCAGATGCAGCTTATAGGAATTCTGTATCAGTTTACCAGAGTTCTGTATATTGGTATAGAGAGAAACTGTTTTCAAGAGTTCTGTAGCCTAGCAAGGGGCATACGCAGGAATTGGGATTTCTGTATCCTGAGTATAGGAGACGCCGTTTCTGGGAGCTCCGCTACCTGGATATGAGAGAAGCAGTTTATCGGAGTTCCCTATCCTTGTTGCACAGAGGAGCTGTTTCCAGGAGTTCTGTATCCTGGAATTAGGCATTCGCTATATGAGTGTATTCTCTATGCTGAATGTAGCAGATGCAGCTTTCGGGAGTTCTATACCCTAAGTGTAGAGTGATGCAGTTTCAGTAGTTTTGTATGTTGAATGTAGAGAGAAGCTGTTTCCAAGAGTTCTGTAGTCTGAGAGTAGGAATACGCTGTATATGGGATTCCTGTAGCCTGAGTGTAGCCGACACAGCTTATGGGAGATCTGTAACCTAGAATTAGAGAGACACATTTTACCGAAGTTCTGTATCAGAGTGTAGGGAGAAGCTGTTTCCAGGAATTATGTAGCCTATGAGCAGGTTTTCGCTATACGCGGGTTTTCCGAAACCTGAGTGTGGCAGATGCAGCTTATAGGAATTCTGTATCTTGAATGTAGTGAGACACAGTTTACTAGAGTTCTGTATATTGGCATAGAGAGAAACTGTTTTCAAGAGTTCTGTAGCCTAGCAAGGGGCATACGCAGTAATTGGGATTTCTGTATCCTGAGTATAGGAGACGCCGTTTCTGGGAGCTCCGCTACCTGGATATGAGAGAAGCAGTTTATCGGAGTTCCCTATCCTTGTTGCACAGAGGAGCTGTTTCCAGGAGTTCTGTATCCTGGAATTAGGCATTCGCTATATGTGGGTATTGTCTATGCTGAATGTAGCAGATGCAGCTTTCGGGAGTTCTATACCCTAAGTGTAGAGAGATGCAGTTTCAGTAGTTCTGTATGTTGAATGTAGAGAGAAGCTGTTTCCAAGAGTTCTGTAGTCTGAGAGTAGGAATACGCTGTATATGGGATTCCTGTAGCCTGAGTGTAGCCGACGCAGCTTATGGGAGATCTGTAACCTAGAATTAGAGAGACACATTTTACCGAAGTTCTGTATCAGAGTGTAGGGAGAAGCTGTTGCCAGGAATTCTGTAGCCTATGAGCAGGTTTTCGCTATACGCGGGTTTTCCGAAACCTGAGTGTGGCAGATGCAGCTTATAGGAATTCTGTATCAGTTTACCAGAGTTCTGTATATTGGTATAGAGAGAAACTGTTTTCAAGAGTTCTGTAGCCTAGCAAGGGGCATACGCAGTAATTGGGATTTCTGTATGCTGAGTATAGGAGACGCCGTTTCTGGGAGCTCCGCTACCTGGATATGAGAGAAGCAGTTTATCGGAGTTCCCTATCCTTGTTTCACAGAGGAGCTGTTTCCAGGAGTTCTGTATCCTGGAATTAGGCATTCGCTATATGTGGGTATTGTCTATGCTGAATGTAGCAGATGCAGCTTTTGGGAGTTCTATACCCTAAGTGTAGAGTGATGCAGTTTCAGTAGTTCTGAATGTTGAAAATAGAGAGAAGCTGTTTCCAAGAGTTCTGTAGTCTGAGAGTAGGAATACGCTGTATATGGGATTCCTGTAGCCTGAGTGTAGCCGACGCAGCTTATGGGAGATCTGTAACCTAGAAAAAGAATTAGAGAGACACATTTTACCGAAGTTCTGTATCAGAGTGTAGGGAGAAGCTGTTGCCAGGAATTCTGTAGCCTATGAGCAGGTTTTCGCTATACGCGGGTTTTCCGAAACCTGAGTGTGGCAGATGCAGCTTATAGGAATTCTGTATCAGTTTACCAGAGTTCTGTATATTGGTATAGAGAGAAACTGTTTTCAAGAGTTCTGTAGCCTAGCAAGGGGCATACGCAGTAATTGGGATTTCTGTATCCTGAGTATAGGAGACGCCGTTTCTGGGAGCTCCGCTACCTGGATATGAGAGAAGCAGTTTATCGGAGTTCCCTATCCTTTTTGCACAGAGGAGCTGTTTCCAGGAGTTCTGTATCCTGGAATTAGGCATTCGCTATATGTGGGTATTGTCTATGCTGAATGTAGCAGATGCACCTTTTGGGAGTTCTATACCCTAAGTGTAGAGTGATGCAGTTTCAGTAGTTCTGTATGTTGAATGTAGAGAGAAGCTGTTTCCAAGATTTCTGTAGTCTGAGAGTAGGAATACGCTGTATATGGGATTCCTGTAGCCTGAGTGTAGCCGACGCAGCTTATGGGAGATCTGTAACCTAGAATTAGAGAGACACATTTTACCGAAGTTCTGTATCAGAGTGTAGGGAGAAGCTGTTGCCAAGAATTCTGTAGCCCATGAGCAGGTTTTCGCTATACGCGGGTTTTCCGAATCCTGAGTGTGGCAGATGCAGCTTATAGGAATTCTGTATCTTGAATGTAGTGAGACACAGTTTACCAGAGTTCTGTATATTGGTATAGAGAGAAACTGTTTTCAAGAGTTCTGTAGCCTAGCAAGGGGCATACGCAGTAATTGGGATTTCTGTATCCTGAGTATAGGAGACGCCGTTTCTGGGAGGTCCGCTACCTGGATATGAGAGAAGCAGTTTATCGGAGTTCCCTATCCTTGTTGCACAGAGGAGCTGTTTCCAGGAGTTCTGTATCCTGGAATTAGGCATTCGCTATATGAGTGTATTCTCTATGCTGAATGTAGCAGATGCAGCTTTCGGGAGTTCTATACCCTAAGTGTAGAGTGATGCAGTTTCAGTAGTTTTGTATGTTGAATGTAGAGAGAAGCTGTTTCCAAGAGTTCTGTAGTCTGAGAGTAGGAATACGCTGTATATGGGATTCCTGTAGCCTGAGTGTAGCCGACACAGCTTATGGGAGATCTGTAACCTAGAATTAGAGAGACACATTTTACCGAAGTTCTGTATCAGAGTGTAGGGAGAAGCTGTTTCCAGGAATTATGTAGCCTATGAGCAGGTTTTCGCTATACGCGGGTTTTCCGAAACCTGAGTGTGGCAGATGCAGCTTATAGGAATTCTGTATCTTGAATGTAGTGAGACACAGTTTACTAGAGTTCTGTATATTGGCATAGAGAGAAACTGTTTTCAAGAGTTCTGTAGCCTAGCAAGGGGCATACGCAGTAATTGGGATTTCTGTATCCTGAGTATAGGAGACGCCGTTTCTGGGAGCTCCGCTACCTGGATATGAGAGAAGCAGTTTATCGGAGTTCCCTATCCTTGTTGCACAGAGGAGCTGTTTCCAGGAGTTCTGTATCCTGGAATTAGGCATTCGCTATATGTGGGTATTGTCTATGCTGAATGTAGCAGATGCAGCTTTCGGGAGTTCTATACCCTAAGTGTAGAGAGATGCAGTTTCAGTAGTTCTGTATGTTGAATGTAGAGAGAAGCTGTTTCCAAGAGTTCTGTAGTCTGAGAGTAGGAATACGCTGTATATGGGATTCCTGTAGCCTGAGTGTAGCTGACGCAGCTTATGGGAGATCTGTAACCTAGAATTAGAGAGACACATTTTACCGAAGTTCTGTATCAGAGTGTAGGGAGAAGCTGTTGCCAGGAATTCTGTAGCCTATGAGCAGGTTTTCGCTATACGCGGGTTTTCCGAAACCTGAGTGTGGCAGATGCAGCTTATAGGAATTCTGTATCAGTTTACCAGAGTTCTGTATATTGGTATAGAGAGAAACTGTTTTCAAGAGTTCTGTAGCCTAGCAAGGGGCATACGCAGTAATTGGGATTTCTGTATCCTGAGTATAGGAGACGCCGTTTCTGGGAGCTCCGCTACCTGGATATGAGAGAAGCAGTTTATCGGAGTTCCCTATCCTTGTTTCACAGAGGAGCTGTTTCCAGGAGTTCTGTATCCTGGAATTAGGCATTCGCTATATGTGGGTATTGTCTATGCTGAATGTAGCAGATGCAGCTTTTGGGAGTTCTATACCCTAAGTGTAGAGTGATGCAGTTTCAGTAGTTCTGAATGTTGAAAATAGAGAGAAGCTGTTTCCAAGAGTTCTGTAGTCTGAGAGTAGGAATACGCTGTATATGGGATTCCTGTAGCCTGAGTGTAGCCGACGCAGCTTATGGGAGATCTGTAACCTAGAAAAAGAATTAGAGAGACACATTTTACCGAAGTTCTGTATCAGAGTGTAGGGAGAAGCTGTTGCCAGGAATTCTGTAGCCTATGAGCAGGTTTTCGCTATACGCGGGTTTTCCGAAACCTGAGTGTGGCAGATGCAGCTTATAGGAATTCTGTATCAGTTTACCAGAGTTCTGTATATTGGTATAGAGAGAAACTGTTTTCAAGAGTTCTGTAGCCTAGCAAGGGGCATACGCAGTAATTGGGATTTCTGTATCCTGAGTATAGGAGACGCCGTTTCTGGGAGCTCCGCTACCTGGATATGAGAGAAGCAGTTTATCGGAGTTCCCGATCCTTGTTTCACAGAGGAGCTGTTTCCAGGAGTTCTGTATCCTGGAATTAGGCATTCGCTATATGTGGGTATTCTCTATGCTGAATGTAGCAGATGCAGCTTTCGGGAGTTCTATACCCTAAGTGTAGAGTGATGCAGTTTCAGTAGTTTTGTATGTTGAATGTAGAGAGAAGCTGTTTCCAAGAGTTCTGTAGTCTGAGAGTAGGAATACGCTGTATATGGGATTCCTGTAGCCTGAGTGTAGCCGACACAGCTTATGGGAGATCTGTAACCTAGAATTAGAGAGTCACATTTTACCGAAGTTCTGTATCAGAGTGTAGGGAGAAGCTGTTTCCAGGAATTCTGTAGCCTATTAGCAGGTTTTCGCTATACGCGGGTTTTCCGAAACCTGAGTGTGGCAGATGCAGCTTATAGGAATTCTGTATCTTGAATGTAGTGAGACACAGTTTACTGGAGTTCTGTATATTGGCATAGAGAGAAACTGTTTTCAAGAGTTCTGTAGCCTAGCAAGGGGCATATGCAGTAATTGGGATTTCTGTATCCTGAGTATAGGAGACGCCGTTTCTGGGAGCTCCGCTACCTGGATATGAGAGAAGCAGTTTATCGGAGTTCCCTATCCTTGTTGCACAGAGGAGCTGTTTCCAGGAGTTCTGTATCCTGGAATTAGGCATTCGCTATATGTGGGTATTCTCTATGCTGAATGTAGCAGATGCAGCTTTCGGGAGTTCTATACCCTAAGTGTAGAGAGATGCAGTTTCAGTAGTTCTGTATGTTGAATGTAGAGAGAAGCTGTTTCCAAGAGTTCTGTAGTCTGAGAGTAGGAATACGCTGTATATGGGATTCCTGTAGCCTGAGTGTAGCTGACGCAGCTTATGGGAGATCTGTAACCTAGAATTAGAGAGACACATTTTACCGAAGTTCTGTATCAGAGTGTAGGGAGAAGCTGTTGCCAGGAATTCTGTAGCCTATGAGCAGGTTTTCGCTATACGCGGGTTTTCCGAAACCTGAGTGTGGCAGATGCAGCTTATAGGAATTCTGTATAAGTTTACCAGAGTTCTGTATATTGGTATAGAGAGAAACTGTTTTCAAGAGTTCTGTAGCCTAGCAAGGGGCATACGCAGTAATTGGGATTTCTGTATCCTGAGTATAGGAGACGCCGTTTCTGGGAGCTCCGCTACCTGGATATGAGAGAAGCAGTTTATTGGAGTTCCCTATCCTTGTTGCACAGAGGAGCTGTTTCCAGGAGTTCTGTATCCTGGAATTAGGCATTCGCTATATGTGGGTATTGTCTATGCTGAATGTAGCAGATGCAGCTTTTGGGAGTTCTATACCCTAAGTGTAGAGTGATGCAGTTTCAGTAGTTCTGAATGTTGAAAATAGAGAGAAGCTGTTTCCAAGAGTTCTGTAGTCTGAGAGTAGGAATACGCTGTATATGGGATTCCTGTAGCCTGAGTGTAGCCGACGCAGCTTATGGGAGATCTGTAACCTCGAATTAGAGAGACACATTTTACCGAAGTTCTGTATCAGAGTGTAGGGAGAAGCTGTTGCCAGGAATTCTGTAGCCTATGAGCAGGTTTTCGCTATACGCGGGTTTTCCGAAACCTGAGTGTGGCAGATGCAGCTTATAGGAATTCTGTATCTTGAATGTAGTGAGACACAGTTTACCAGAGTTCTGTATATTGGTATAGAGAGAAACTGTTTTCAAGAGTTCTGTAGCCTAGCAAGGGGCATACGCAGTAATTGGGATTTCTGTATCCTGAGTATAGGAGACGCCGTTTCTGGGAGCTCCGCTACCTGGATATGAGAGAAGCAGTTTATCGGAGTTCCCTATCCTTGTTGCACAGAGGAGCTGTTTCCAGGAGTTCTGTATCCTGGAATTAGGCATTCGCTATATGTGGGTATTGTCTATGCTGAATGTAGCAGATGCAGCTTTCGGGAGTTCTATACCCTAAGTGTAGAGTGATGCAGTTTCAGTAGTTCTGTATGTTGAATGTAGAGAGAAGCTGTTTCCAAGAGTTCTGTAGTCTGAGAGTAGGAATACGCTGTATATGGGATTCCTGTAGCCTGAGTGTAGCCGACACAGCTTATGGGAGATCTGTAACCTAGAATTAGAGAGACACATTTTACCGAAGTTCTGTATCAGAGTGTAGGGAGAAGCTGTTGCCAGGAATTCTGTAGCCTATGAGCAGGTTTTCGCTATACGCGGGTTTTCCGAAACCTGAGTGTGGCAGATGCAGCTTATAGGAATTCTGTATCTTGAATGTAGTGAGACACAGTTTACTAGAGTTCTGTATATTGGTATAGAGAGAAACTGTTTTCAAGAGTTCTGTAGCCTAGCAAGGGGCATACGCAGTAATTGGGATTTCTGTATCCTGAGTATAGGAGACGCCGTTTCTGGGAGCTCCGCTACCTGGATATGAGAGAAGCAGTTTATCGGAGTTCCCTATCCTTGTTGCACAGAGGAGCTGTTTCCAGGAGTTCTGTATCCTGGAATTAGGCATTCGCTATATGTGGGTATTCTCTATGCTGAATGTAGCAGATGCAGCTTTCGGGAGTTCTATACCCTAAGTGTAGAGAGATGCAGTTTCAGTAGTTCTGTATGTTGAATGTAGAGAGAAGCTGTTTCCAAGAGTTCTGTAGTCTGAGAGTAGGAATACGCTGTATATGGGATTCCTGTAGCCTGAGTGTAGCCGACGCAGCTTATGGGAGATCTGTAACCTAGAATTAGAGAGACACATTTTACCGAAGTTCTGTATCAGAGTGTAGGGAGAAGCTGTTGCCAGGAATTCTGTAGCCCATGAGCAGGTTTTCGCTATACGCGGGTTTTCCGAAACCTGAGTGTGGCAGATGCAGCTTATAGGAATTCTGTATCTTGAATGTAGTGAGACACAGTTTACCAGAGTTCTGTATATTGGTATAGAGAGAAACTGTTTTCAAGAGTTCTGTAGCCTAGCAAGGGGCATACGCAGTAATTGGGATTTCTGTATCCTGAGTATAGGAGACGCCGTTTCTGGGAGCTCCGCTACCTGGATATGAGAGAAGCAGTTTATCGGAGTTCCCTATCCTTGTTGCACAGAGGAGCTGTTTCCAGGAGTTCTGTATCCTGGAATTAGGCATTCGCTATATGTGGGTATTGTCTATGCTGAATGTAGCAGATGCAGCTTTCGGGAGTTCTATACCCTAAGTGTAGAGTGATGCAGTTTCAGTAGTTCTGTATGTTGAATGTAGAGAGAAGCTGTTTCCAAGAGTTCTGTAGTCTGAGAGTAGGAATACGCTGTATATGGGATTCCTGTAGCCTGAGTGTAGCCGACACAGCTTATGGGAGATCTGTAACCTAGAATTAGAGAGACACATTTTACCGAAGTTCTGTATCAGAGTGTAGGGAGAAGCTGTTGCCAGGAATTCTGTAGCCTATGAGCAGGTTTTCGCTATACGCGGGTTTTCCGAAACCTGAGTGTGGCAGATGCAGCTTATAGGAATTCTGTATCTTGAATGTAGTGAGACACAGTTTACTAGAGTTCTGTATATTGGTATAGAGAGAAACTGTTTTCAAGAGTTCTGTAGCCTAGCAAGGGGCATACGCAGTAATTGGGATTTCTGTATCCTGAGTATAGGAGACGCCGTTTCTGGGAGCTCCACTACCTGGATATGAGAGAAGCAGTTTATCGGAGTTCCCTATCCTTGTTGCACAGAGGAGCTGTTTCCAGGAGTTCTGTATCCTGGAATTAGGCATTCGCTATATGTGGGTATTCTCTATGCTGAATGTAGCAGATGCAGCTTTCGGGAGTTCTATACCCTAAGTGTAGAGAGATGCAGTTTCAGTAGTTCTGTATGTTGAATGTAGAGAGAAGCTGTTTCCAAGAGTTCTGTAGTCTGAGAGTAGGAATACGCTGTATATGGGATTCCTGTAGCCTGAGTGTAGCCGACGCAGCTTATGGGAGATCTGTAACCTAGAATTAGAGAGACACATTTTACCGAAGTTCTGTATCAGAGTGTAGGGAGAAGCTGTTGCCAGGAATTCTGTAGCCCATGAGCAGGTTTTCGCTATACGCGGGTTTTCCGAAACCTGAGTGTGGCAGATGCAGCTTATAGGAATTCTGTATCTTGAATGTAGTGAGACACAGTTTACCAGAGTTCTGTATATTGGTATAGAGAGAAACTGTTTTCAAGAGTTCTGTAGCCTAGCAAGGGGCATACGCAGTAATTGGGATTTCTGTATCCTGAGTATAGGAGACGCCGTTTCTGGGAGCTCCGCTACCTGGATATGAGAGAAGCAGTTTATCGGAGTTCCCTATCCTTGTTGCACAGAGGAGCTGTTTCCAGGAGTTCTGTATCCTGGAATTAGGCATTCGCTATATGTGGGTATTGTCTATGCTGAATGTAGCAGATGCAGCTTTCGGGAGTTCTATACCCTAAGTGTAGAGAGATGCAGTTTCAGTAGTTCTGTATGTTGAATGTAGAGAGAAGCTGTTTCCAAGAGTTCTGTAGTCTGAGAGTAGGAATACGCTGTATATGGGATTCCTGTAGCCTGAGTGTAGCTGACGCAGCTTATGGGAGATCTGTAACCTAGAATTAGAGAGACACATTTTACCGAAGTTCTGTATCAGAGTGTAGGGAGAAGCTGTTGCCAGGAATTCTGTAGCCTATGAGCAGGTTTTCGCTATACGCGGGTTTTCCGAAACCTGAGTGTGGCAGATGCAGCTTATAGGAATTCTGTATCAGTTTACCAGAGTTCTGTATATTGGTATAGAGAGAAACTGTTTTCAAGAGTTCTGTAGCCTAGCAAGGGGCATACGCAGTAATTGGGATTTCTGTATCCTGAGTATAGGAGACGCCGTTTCTGGGAGCTCCGCACCTGGATATGAGAGAAGCAGTTTATCGGAGTTCCCTATCCTTGTTTCACAGAGGAGCTGTTTCCAGGAGTTCTGTATCCTGGAATTAGGCATTCGCTATATGTGGGTATTGTCTATGCTGAATGTAGCAGATGCAGCTTTTGGGAGTTCTATACCCTAAGTGTAGAGTGATGCAGTTTCAGTAGTTCTGAATGTTGAAAATAGAGAGAAGCTGTTTCCAAGAGTTCTGTAGTCTGAGAGTAGGAATACGCTGTATATGGGATTCCTGTAGCCTGAGTGTAGCCGACGCAGCTTATGGGAGATCTGTAACCTAGAATTAGAGAGACACATTTTACCGAAGTTCTGTATCAGAGTGTAGGGAGAAGCTGTTTCCAGGAATTCTGTAGCCCATGAGCAGGTTTTCGCTATACGCGGGTTTTCCGAAACCTGAGTGTGGCAGATGCAGCTTATAGGAATTCTGTATCTTGAATGTAGTGAGACACAGTTTACCAGAGTTCTGTATATTGGTATAGAGAGAAACTGTTTTCAAGAGTTCTGTAGCCTAGCAAGGGGCATACGCAGTAATTGGGATTTCTGTATCCTGAGTATAGGAGACGCCGTTTCTGGGAGCTCCGCTACCTGGATATGAGAGAAGCAGTTTATCGGAGTTCCCTATCCTTGTTGCACAGAGGAGCTGTTTCCAGGAGTTCTGTATCCTGGAATTAGGCATTCGCTATATGTGGGTATTGTCTATGCTGAATGTAGCAGATGCAGCTTTCGGGAGTTCTATACCCTAAGTGTAGAGAGATGCAGTTTCAGTAGTTCTGTATGTTGAATGTAGAGAGAAGCTGTTTCCAAGAGTTCTGTAGTCTGAGAGTAGGAATACGCTGTATATGGGATTCCTGTAGCCTGAGTGTAGCCGACGCAGCTTATGGGAGATCTGTAACCTAGAATTAGAGAGACACATTTTACCGAAGTTCTGTATCAGAGTGTAGGGAGAAGCTGTTGCCAGGAATTCTGTAGCCCATGAGCAGGTTTTCGCTATACGCGGGTTTTCCGAAACCTGAGTGTGGCAGATGCAGCTTATAGGAATTCTGTATCTTGAATGTAGTGAGACACAGTTTACCAGAGTTCTGTATATTGGTATAGAGAGAAACTGTTTTCAAGAGTTCTGTAGCCTAGCAAGGGGCATACGCAGTAATTGGGATTTCTGTATCCTGAGTATAGGAGACGCCGTTTCTGGGAGCTCCGCTACCTGGATATGAGAGAAGCAGTTTATCGGAGTTCCCTATCCTTGTTGCACAGAGGAGCTGTTTCCAGGAGTTCTGTATCCTGGAATTAGGCATTCGCTATATGTGGGTATTGTCTATGCTGAATGTAGCAGATGCAGCTTTCGGGAGTTCTATACCCTAAGTGTAGAGTGATGCAGTTTCAGTAGTTCTGTATGTTGAATGTAGAGAGAAGCTGTTTCCAAGAGTTCTGTAGTCTGAGAGTAGGAATACGCTGTATATGGGATTCCTGTAGCCTGAGTGTAGCCGACACAGCTTATGGGAGATCTGTAACCTAGAATTAGAGAGACACATTTTACCGAAGTTCTGTATCAGAGTGTAGGGAGAAGCTGTTGCCAGGAATTCTGTAGCCTATGAGCAGGTTTTCGCTATACGCGGGTTTTCCGAAACCTGAGTGTGGCAGATGCAGCTTATAGGAATTCTGTATCTTGAATGTAGTGAGACACAGTTTACTAGAGTTCTGTATATTGGTATAGAGAGAAACTGTTTTCAAGAGTTCTGTAGCCTAGCAAGGGGCATACGCAGTAATTGGGATTTCTGTATCCTGAGTATAGGAGACGCCGTTTCTGGGAGCTCCGCTACCTGGATATGAGAGAAGCAGTTTATCGGAGTTCCCTATCCTTGTTGCACAGAGGAGCTGTTTCCAGGAGTTCTGTATCCTGGAATTAGGCATTCGCTATATGTGGGTATTCTCTATGCTGAATGTAGCAGATGCAGCTTTCGGGAGTTCTATACCCTAAGTGTAGAGAGATGCAGTTTCAGTAGTTCTGTATGTTGAATGTAGAGAGAAGCTGTTTCCAAGAGTTCTGTAGTCTGAGAGTAGGAATACGCTGTATATGGGATTCCTGTAGCCTGAGTGTAGCCGACGCAGCTTATGGGAGATCTGTAACCTAGAATTAGAGAGACACATTTTACCGAAGTTCTGTATCAGAGTGTAGGGAGAAGCTGTTGCCAGGAATTCTGTAGCCCATGAGCAGGTTTTCGCTATACGCGGGTTTTCCGAAACCTGAGTGTGGCAGATGCAGCTTATAGGAATTCTGTATCTTGAATGTAGTGAGACACAGTTTACCAGAGTTCTGTATATTGGTATAGAGAGAAACTGTTTTCAAGAGTTCTGTAGCCTAGCAAGGGGCATACGCAGTAATTGGGATTTCTGTATCCTGAGTATAGGAGACGCCGTTTCTGGGAGCTCCGCTACCTGGATATGAGAGAAGCAGTTTATCGGAGTTCCCTATCCTTGTTGCACAGAGGAGCTGTTTCCAGGAGTTCTGTATCCTGGAATTAGGCATTCGCTATATGTGGGTATTGTCTATGCTGAATGTAGCAGATGCAGCTTTCGGGAGTTCTATACCCTAAGTGTAGAGAGATGCAGTTTCAGTAGTTCTGTATGTTGAATGTAGAGAGAAGCTGTTTCCAAGAGTTCTGTAGTCTGAGAGTAGGAATACGCTGTATATGGGATTCCTGTAGCCTGAGTGTAGCTGACGCAGCTTATGGGAGATCTGTAACCTAGAATTAGAGAGACACATTTTACCGAAGTTCTGTATCAGAGTGTAGGGAGAAGCTGTTGCCAGGAATTCTGTAGCCTATGAGCAGGTTTTCGCTATACGCGGGTTTTCCGAAACCTGAGTGTGGCAGATGCAGCTTATAGGAATTCTGTATCAGTTTACCAGAGTTCTGTATATTGGTATAGAGAGAAACTGTTTTCAAGAGTTCTGTAGCCTAGTAAGGGGCATACGCAGTAATTGGGATTTCTGTATCCTGAGTATAGGAGACGCCGTTTCTGGGAGCTCCGCACCTGGATATGAGAGAAGCAGTTTATCGGAGTTCCCTATCCTTGTTTCACAGAGGAGCTGTTTCCAGGAGTTCTGTATCCTGGAATTAGGCATTCGCTATATGTGGGTATTGTCTATGCTGAATGTAGCAGATGCAGCTTTTGGGAGTTCTATACCCTAAGTGTAGAGTGATGCAGTTTCAGTAGTTCTGAATGTTGAAAATAGAGAGAAGCTGTTTCCAAGAGTTCTGTAGTCTGAGAGTAGGAATACGCTGTATATGGGATTCCTGTAGCCTGAGTGTAGCCGACGCAGCTTATGGGAGATCTGTAACCTAGAATTAGAGAGACACATTTTACCGAAGTTCTGTATCAGAGTGTAGGGAGAAGCTGTTTCCAGGAATTCTGTAGCCCATGAGCAGGTTTTCGCTATACGCGGGTTTTCCGAAACCTGAGTGTGGCAGATGCAGCTTATAGGAATTCTGTATCTTGAATGTAGTGAGACACAGTTTACCAGAGTTCTGTATATTGGTATAGAGAGAAACTGTTTTCAAGAGTTCTGTAGCCTAGCAAGGGGCATACGCAGTAATTGGGATTTCTGTATCCTGAGTATAGGAGACGCCGTTTCTGGGAGCTCCGCTACCTGGATATGAGAGAAGCAGTTTATCGGAGTTCCCTATCCTTGTTTCACAGAGGAGCTGTTTCCAGGAATTCTGTATCCTGGAATTAGGCATTCGCTATATGTGGGTATTGTCTATGCTGAATGTAGCAGATGCAGCTTTTGGGAGTTCTATACCCTAAGTGTAGAGTGATGCAGTTTCAGTAGTTCTGAATGTTGAAAATAGAGAGAAGCTGTTTCCAAGAGTTCTGTAGTCTGAGAGTAGGAATACGCTGTATATGGGATTCCTGTAGCCTGAGTGTAGCCGACGCAGCTTATGGGAGATCTGTAACCTAGAATTAGAGAGACACATTTTACCGAAGTTCTGTATCAGAGTGTAGGGAGAAGCTGTTGCCAGGAATTCTGTAGCCCATGAGCAGGTTTTCGCTATACGCGGGTTTTCCGAAACCTGAGTGTGGCAGATGCAGCTTATAGGAATTCTGTATCTTGAATGTAGTGAGACACAGTTTACCAGAGTTCTGTATATTGGTATAGAGAGAAACTGTTTTCAAGAGTTCTGTAGCCTAGCAAGGGGCATACGCAGTAATTGGGATTTCTGTATCCTGAGTATAGGAGACGCCGTTTCTGGGAGCTCCGCTACCTGGATATGAGAGAAGCAGTTTATCGGAGTTCCCTATCCTTGTTGCACAGAGGAGCTGTTTCCAGGAGTTCTGTATCCTGGAATTAGGCATTCGCTATATGTGGGTATTCTCTATGCTGAAAGTAGCAGATGCAGCTTTCGGGAGTAATATACCCTAAGTGTAGAGTGATGCAGTTTCAGTAGTTCTGTATGTTGAATGTAGAGAGAAGCTGTTTCCAAGAGTTCTGTAGTCTGAGAGTAGGAATACGCTGTATATGGGATTCCTGTAGCCTGAGTGTAGCCGACACAGCTTATGGGAGATCTGTAACCTAGAATTAGAGAGACACATTTTACCGAAGTTCTGTATCAGAGTGTAGGGAGAAGCTGTTGCCAGGAATTCTGTAGCCTATGAGCAGGTTTTCGCTATACGCGGGTTTTCCGAAACCTGAGTGTGGCAGATGCAGCTTATAGGAATTCTGTATCTTGAATGTAGTGAGACACAGTTTACTAGAGTTCTGTATATTGGTATAGAGAGAAACTGTTTTCAAGAGTTCTGTAGCCTAGCAAGGGGCATACGCAGTAATTGGGATTTCTGTATCCTGAGTATAGGAGACGCCGTTTCTGGGAGCTCCGCTACCTGGATATGAGAGAAGCAGTTTATCGGAGTTCCCTATCCTTGTTGCACAGAGGAGCTGTTTCCAGGAGTTCTGTATCCTGGAATTAGGCATTCGCTATATGTGGGTATTCTCTATGCTGAATGTAGCAGATGCAGCTTTCGGGAGTTCTATACCCTAAGTGTAGAGAGATGCAGTTTCAGTAGTTCTGTATGTTGAATGTAGAGAGAAGCTGTTTCCAAGAGTTCTGTAGTCTGAGAGTAGGAATACGCTGTATATGGGATTCCTGTAGCCTGAGTGTAGCCGACGCAGCTTATGGGAGATCTGTAACCTAGAATTAGAGAGACACATTTTACCGAAGTTCTGTATCAGAGTGTAGGGAGAAGCTGTTGCCAGGAATTCTGTAGCCCATGAGCAGGTTTTCGCTATACGCGGGTTTTCCGAAACCTGAGTGTGGCAGATGCAGCTTATAGGAATTCTGTATCTTGAATGTAGTGAGACACAGTTTACCAGAGTTCTGTATATTGGTATAGAGAGAAACTGTTTTCAAGAGTTCTGTAGCCTAGCAAGGGGCATACGCAGTAATTGGGATTTCTGTATCCTGAGTATAGGAGACGCCGTTTCTGGGAGCTCCGCTACCTGGATATGAGAGAAGCAGTTTATCGGAGTTCCCTATCCTTGTTGCACAGAGGAGCTGTTTCCAGGAGTTCTGTATCCTGGAATTAGGCATTCGCTATATGTGGGTATTGTCTATGCTGAATGTAGCAGATGCAGCTTTCGGGAGTTCTATACCCTAAGTGTAGAGAGATGCAGTTTCAGTAGTTCTGTATGTTGAATGTAGAGAGAAGCTGTTTCCAAGAGTTCTGTAGTCTGAGAGTAGGAATACGCTGTATATGGGATTCCTGTAGCCTGAGTGTAGCTGACGCAGCTTATGGGAGATCTGTAACCTAGAATTAGAGAGACACATTTTACCGAAGTTCTGTATCAGAGTGTAGGGAGAAGCTGTTGCCAGGAATTCTGTAGCCTATGAGCAGGTTTTCGCTATACGTGGGTTTTCCGAAACCTGAGTGTGGCAGATGCAGCTTATAGGAATTCTGTATCAGTTTACCAGAGTTCTGTATATTGGTATAGAGAGAAACTGTTTTCAAGAGTTCTGTAGCCTAGCAAGGGGCATACGCAGTAATTGGGATTTCTGTATCCTGAGTATAGGAGACGCCGTTTCTGGGAGCTCCGCACCTGGATATGAGAGAAGCAGTTTATCGGAGTTCCCTATCCTTGTTTCACAGAGGAGCTGTTTCCAGGAGTTCTGTATCCTGGAATTAGGCATTCGCTATATGTGGGTATTGTCTATGCTGAATGTAGCAGATGCAGCTTTTGGGAGTTCTATACCCTAAGTGTAGAGTGATGCAGTTTCAGTAGTTCTGAATGTTGAAAATAGAGAGAAGCTGTTTCCAAGAGTTCTGTAGTCTGAGAGTAGGAATACGCTGTATATGGGATTCCTGTAGCCTGAGTGTAGCCGACGCAGCTTATGGGAGATCTGTAACCTAGAATTAGAGAGACACATTTTACCGAAGTTCTGTATCAGAGTGTAGGGAGAAGCTGTTTCCAGGAATTCTGTAGCCCATGAGCAGGTTTTCGCTATACGCGGGTTTTCCGAAACCTGAGTGTGGCAGATGCAGCTTATAGGAATTCTGTATCTTGAATGTAGTGAGACACAGTTTACCAGAGTTCTGTATATTGGTATAGAGAGAAACTGTTTTCAAGAGTTCTGTAGCCTAGCAAGGGGCATACGCAGTAATTGGGATTTCTGTATCCTGAGTATAGGAGACGCCGTTTCTGGGAGCTCCGCTACCTGGATATGAGAGAAGCAGTTTATCGGAGTTCCCTATCCTTGTTTCACAGAGGAGCTGTTTCCAGGAGTTCTGTATCCTGGAATTAGGCATTCGCTATATGTGGGTATTCTCTATGCTGAATGTAGCAGATGCAGCTTTCGGGAGTTCTATACCCTAAGTGTAGAGAGATGCAGTTTCAGTAGTTCTGTATGTTGAATGTAGAGAGAAGCTGTTTCCAAGAGTTCTGTAGTCTGAGAGTAGGAATACGCTGTATATGGGATTCCTGTAGCCTGAGTGTAGCCGACGCAGCTTATGGGAGATCTGTAACCTAGAATTAGAGAGACACATTTTACCGAAGTTCTGTATCAGAGTGTAGGGAGAAGCTGTTGCCAGGAATTCTGTAGCCCATGAGCAGGTTTTCGCTATACGCGGGTTTTCCGAAACCTGAGTGTGGCAGATGCAGCTTATAGGAATTCTGTATCTTGAATGTAGTGAGACACAGTTTACCAGAGTTCTGTATATTGGTATAGAGAGAAACTGTTTTCAAGAGTTCTGTAGCCTAGCAAGGGGCATACGCAGTAATTGGGATTTCTGTATCCTGAGTATAGGAGACGCCGTTTCTGGGAGCTCCGCTACCTGGATATGAGAGAAGCAGTTTATCGGAGTTCCCTATCCTTGTTGCACAGAGGAGCTGTTTCCAGGAGTTCTGTATCCTGGAATTAGGCATTCGCTATATGTGGGTATTCTCTATGCTGAATGTAGCAGATGCAGCTTTCGGGAGTTCTATACCCTAAGTGTAGAGAGATGCAGTTTCAGTAGTTCTGTATGTTGAATGTAGAGAGAAGCTGTTTCCAAGAGTTCTGTAGTCTGAGAGTAGGAATACGCTGTATATGGGATTCCTGTAGCCTGAGTGTAGCCGACGCAGCTTATGGGAGATCTGTAACCTAGAATTAGAGAGACACATTTTACCGAAGTTCTGTATCAGAGTGTAGGGAGAAGCTGTTGCCAGGAATTCTGTAGCCCATGAGCAGGTTTTCGCTATACGCGGGTTTTCCGAAACCTGAGTGTGGCAGATGCAGCTTATAGGAATTCTGTATCTTGAATGTAGTGAGACACAGTTTACCAGAGTTCTGTATATTGGTATAGAGAGAAACTGTTTTCAAGAGTTCTGTAGCCTAGCAAGGGGCATACGCAGTAATTGGGATTTCTGTATCCTGAGTATAGGAGACGCCGTTTCTGGGAGCTCCGCTACCTGGATATGAGAGAAGCAGTTTATCGGAGTTCCCTATCCTTGTTGCACAGAGGAGCTGTTTCCAGGAGTTCTGTATCCTGGAATTAGGCATTCGCTATATGTGGGTATTGTCTATGCTGAATGTAGCAGATGCAGCTTTCGGGAGTTCTATACCCTAAGTGTAGAGAGATGCAGTTTCAGTAGTTCTGTATGTTGAATGTAGAGAGAAGCTGTTTCCAAGAGTTCTGTAGTCTGAGAGTAGGAATACGCTGTATATGGGATTCCTGTAGCCTGAGTGTAGCTGACGCAGCTTATGGGAGATCTGTAACCTAGAATTAGAGAGACACATTTTACCGAAGTTCTGTATCAGAGTGTAGGGAGAAGCTGTTGCCAGGAATTCTGTAGCCTATGAGCAGGTTTTCGCTATACGTGGGTTTTCCGAAACCTGAGTGTGGCAGATGCAGCTTATAGGAATTCTGTATCAGTTTACCAGAGTTCTGTATATTGGTATAGAGAGAAACTGTTTTCAAGAGTTCTGTAGCCTAGCAAGGGGCATACGCAGTAATTGGGATTTCTGTATCCTGAGTATAGGAGACGCCGTTTCTGGGAGCTCCGCACCTGGATATGAGAGAAGCAGTTTATCGGAGTTCCCTATCCTTGTTTCACAGAGGAGCTGTTTCCAGGAGTTCTGTATCCTGGAATTAGGCATTCGCTATATGTGGGTATTGTCTATGCTGAATGTAGCAGATGCAGCTTTTGGGAGTTCTATACCCTAAGTGTAGAGTGATGCAGTTTCAGTAGTTCTGAATGTTGAAAATAGAGAGAAGCTGTTTCCAAGAGTTCTGTAGTCTGAGAGTAGGAATACGCTGTATATGGGATTCCTGTAGCCTGAGTGTAGCCGACGCAGCTTATGGGAGATCTGTAACCTAGAATTAGAGAGACACATTTTACCGAAGTTCTGTATCAGAGTGTAGGGAGAAGCTGTTTCCAGGAATTCTGTAGCCCATGAGCAGGTTTTCGCTATACGCGGGTTTTCCGAAACCTGAGTGTGGCAGATGCAGCTTATAGGAATTCTGTATCTTGAATGTAGTGAGACACAGTTTACCAGAGTTCTGTATATTGGTATAGAGAGAAACTGTTTTCAAGAGTTCTGTAGCCTAGCAAGGGGCATACGCAGTAATTGGGATTTCTGTATCCTGAGTATAGGAGACGCCGTTTCTGGGAGCTCCGCTACCTGGATATGAGAGAAGCAGTTTATCGGAGTTCCCTATCCTTGTTTCACAGAGGAGCTGTTTCCAGGAGTTCTGTATCCTGGAATTAGGCATTCGCTATATGTGGGTATTCTCTATGCTGAATGTAGCAGATGCAGCTTTCGGGAGTTCTATACCCTAAGTGTAGAGAGATGCAGTTTCAGTAGTTCTGTATGTTGAATGTAGAGAGAAGCTGTTTCCAAGAGTTCTGTAGTCTGAGAGTAGGAATACGCTGTATATGGGATTCCTGTAGCCTGAGTGTAGCCGACGCAGCTTATGGGAGATCTGTAACCTAGAATTAGAGAGACACATTTTACCGAAGTTCTGTATCAGAGTGTAGGGAGAAGCTGTTGCCAGGAATTCTGTAGCCCATGAGCAGGTTTTCGCTATACGCGGGTTTTCCGAAACCTGAGTGTGGCAGATGCAGCTTATAGGAATTCTGTATCTTGAATGTAGTGAGACACAGTTTACCAGAGTTCTGTATATTGGTATAGAGAGAAACTGTTTTCAAGAGTTCTGTAGCCTAGCAAGGGGCATACGCAGTAATTGGGATTTCTGTATCCTGAGTATAGGAGACGCCGTTTCTGGGAGCTCCGCTACCTGGATATGAGAGAAGCAGTTTATCGGAGTTCCCTATCCTTGTTGCACAGAGGAGCTGTTTCCAGGAGTTCTGTATCCTGGAATTAGGCATTCGCTATATGTGGGTATTCTCTATGCTGAATGTAGCAGATGCAGCTTTCGGGAGTTCTATACCCTAAGTGTAGAGAGATGCAGTTTCAGTAGTTCTGTATGTTGAATGTAGAGAGAAGCTGTTTCCAAGAGTTCTGTAGTCTGAGAGTAGGAATACGCTGTATATGGGATTCCTGTAGCCTGAGTGTAGCTGACGCAGCTTATGGGAGATCTGTAACCTAGAATTAGAGAGACACATTTTACCGAAGTTCTGTATCAGAGTGTAGGGAGAAGCTGTTGCCAGGAATTCTGTAGCCTATGAGCAGGTTTTCGCTATACGTGGGTTTTCCGAAACCTGAGTGTGGCAGATGCAGCTTATAGGAATTCTGTATCAGTTTACCAGAGTTCTGTATATTGGTATAGAGAGAAACTGTTTTCAAGAGTTCTGTAGCCTAGCAAGGGGCATACGCAGTAATTGGGATTTCTGTATCCTGAGTATAGGAGACGCCGTTTCTGGGAGCTCCGCACCTGGATATGAGAGAAGCAGTTTATCGGAGTTCCCTATCCTTGTTTCACAGAGGAGCTGTTTCCAGGAGTTCTGTATCCTGGAATTAGGCATTCGCTATATGTGGGTATTGTCTATGCTGAATGTAGCAGATGCAGCTTTTGGGAGTTCTATACCCTAAGTGTAGAGTGATGCAGTTTCAGTAGTTCTGAATGTTGAAAATAGAGAGAAGCTGTTTCCAAGAGTTCTGTAGTCTGAGAGTAGGAATACGCTGTATATGGGATTCCTGTAGCCTGAGTGTAGCCGACGCAGCTTATGGGAGATCTGTAACCTAGAATTAGAGAGACACATTTTACCGAAGTTCTGTATCAGAGTGTAGGGAGAAGCTGTTTCCAGGAATTCTGTAGCCCATGAGCAGGTTTTCGCTATACGCGGGTTTTCCGAAACCTGAGTGTGGCAGATGCAGCTTATAGGAATTCTGTATCTTGAATGTAGTGAGACACAGTTTACCAGAGTTCTGTATATTGGTATAGAGAGAAACTGTTTTCAAGAGTTCTGTAGCCTAGCAAGGGGCATACGCAGTAATTGGGAT
This sequence comes from Lepus europaeus, assembly GCF_033115175.1. Lineage (NCBI taxonomy): Eukaryota > Metazoa > Chordata > Mammalia > Lagomorpha > Leporidae > Lepus > Lepus europaeus. Next base: position 213,403 of record NW_026909059.1, on the reverse strand, counting down.
TTCTGTATCCTGAGTATAGGAGACGCCGTTTCTGGGAGCTCCGCTACCTGGATATGAGAGAAGCAGTTTATCGGAGTTCCCTATCCTTGTTTCACAGAGGAGCTGTTTCCAGGAGTTCTGTATCCTGGAATTAGGCATTCGCTATATGTGGGTATTCTCTATGCTGAATGTAGCAGATGCAGCTTTCGGGAGTTCTATACCCTAAGTGTAGAGAGATGCAGTTTCAGTAGTTCTGTATGTTGAATGTAGAGAGAAGCTGTTTCCAAGAGTTCTGTAGTCTGAGAGTAGGAATACGCTGTATATGGGATTCCTGTAGCCTGAGTGTAGCCGACGCAGCTTATGGGAGATCTGTAACCTAGAATTAGAGAGACACATTTTACCGAAGTTCTGTATCAGAGTGTAGGGAGAAGCTGTTGCCAGGAATTCTGTAGCCCATGAGCAGGTTTTCGCTATACGCGGGTTTTCCGAAACCTGAGTGTGGCAGATGCAGCTTATAGGAATTCTGTATCTTGAATGTAGTGAGACACAGTTTACCAGAGTTCTGTATATTGGTATAGAGAGAAACTGTTTTCAAGAGTTCTGTAGCCTAGCAAGGGGCATACGCAGTAATTGGGATTTCTGTATCCTGAGTATAGGAGACGCCGTTTCTGGGAACTCCGCTACCTGGATATGAGAGAAGCAGTTTATCGGAGTTCCCTATCCTTGTTGCACAGAGGAGCTGTTTCCAGGAGTTCTGTATCCTGGAATTAGGCATTCGCTATATGTGGGTATTCTCTATGCTGAATGTAGCAGATGCAGCTTTCGGGAGTTCTATACCCTAAGTGTAGAGAGATGCAGTTTCAGTAGTTCTGTATGTTGAATGTAGAGAGAAGCTGTTTCCAAGAGTTCTGTAGTCTGAGAGTAGGAATACGCTGTATATGGGATTCCTGTAGCCTGAGTGTAGCTGACGCAGCTTATGGGAGATCTGTAACCTAGAATTAGAGAGACACATTTTACCGAAGTTCTGTATCAGAGTGTAGGGAGAAGCTGTTGCCAGGAATTCTGTAGCCTATGAGCAGGTTTTCGCTATACGTGGGTTTTCCGAAACCTGAGTGTGGCAGATGCAGCTTATAGGAATTCTGTATCAGTTTACCAGAGTTCTGTATATTGGTATAGAGAGAAACTGTTTTCAAGAGTTCTGTAGCCTAGCAAGGGGCATACGCAGTAATTGGGATTTCTGTATCCTGAGTATAGGAGACGCCGTTTCTGGGAGCTCCGCACCTGGATATGAGAGAAGCAGTTTATCGGAGTTCCCTATCCTTGTTTCACAGAGGAGCTGTTTCCAGGAGTTCTGTATCCTGGAATTAGGCATTCGCTATATGTGGGTATTGTCTATGCTGAATGTAGCAGATGCAGCTTTTGGGAGTTCTATACCCTAAGTGTAGAGTGATGCAGTTTCAGTAGTTCTGAATGTTGAAAATAGAGAGAAGCTGTTTCCAAGAGTTCTGTAGTCTGAGAGTAGGAATACGCTGTATATGGGATTCCTGTAGCCTGAGTGTAGCCGACGCAGCTTATGGGAGATCTGTAACCTAGATTTAGAGAGACACATTTTACCGAAGTTCTGTATCAGAGTGTAGGGAGTAGCTGTTTCCAGGAATTCTGTAGCCCATGAGCAGGTTTTCGCTATTCGCGGGTTTTCCGAAACCTGAGTGTGGCAGATGCAGCTTATAGGAATTCTGTATCTTGAATGTAGTGAGACACAGTTTACCAGAGTTCTGTATATTGGTATAGAGAGAAACTCTTTTCAAGAGTTCTGTAGCCTAGCAAGGGGCATACGCAGTAATTGGGATTTCTGTATCCTGAGTATAGGAGACGCCGTTTCTGGGAGCTCCGCTACCTGGATATGAGAGAAGCAGTTTATCGGAGTTCCCTATCCTTGTTTCACAGAGGAGCTGTTTCCAGGAGTTCTGTATCCTGGAATTAGGCATTCGCTATATGTGGGTATTCTCTATGCTGAATGTAGCAGATGCAGCTTTCGGGAGTTCTATACCCTAAGTGTAGAGTGATGCAGTTTCAGTAGTTCTGTATGTTGAATGTAGAGAGAAGCTGTTTCCAAGAGTTCTGTAGTCTGAGAGTAGGAATACGCTGTATATGGGATTCCTGTAGCCTGAGTGTAGCCGACACAGCTTATGGGAGATCTGTAACCTAGAATTAGAGAGACACATTTTAACGAAATTCTGTATCAGAGTGTAGGGAGAAGCTGTTGCCAGGAATTCTGTAGCCTATGAGCAGGTTTTCGCTATACGCGGGTTTTCCGAAACCTGAGTGTGACAGATGCAGCTTATAGGAATTCTGTATCTAGAATGTAGTGAGACACAGTTTACCAGAGTTCTGTATATTGGTATAGAGAGAAACTGTTTTCAAGAGTTCTGTAGCCTAGCAATGGGCATACGCAGTAATTGGGATTTCTGTATCCTGAGTATAGGAGACGCCGTTTCTGGGAGCTCCGCTACCTGGATATGAGAGAAGCAGTTTATCGGAGTTCCCTATCCTTGTTGCACAGAGGAGCTGTTTCCAGGAGTTCTGTATCCTGGAATTAGGCATTCGCTATATATGTGGGTATTCTCTATGCAGAATGTAGCAGATGCAGCTTTTGGGAGTTGTATACCCTAAGTGCACAGAGATGCAGTTTCCAGTAGTTCTGTATGTTGAATGTAGAGAGAAGCTGTTTCCAAGAGTTCTGTAGTCTAAGAGTAGGCATACGCTGTATGTGGGATTCCTGTAGCCTGAGTGTAGCTGACACAGCTTATGGGAGATCTGTAACCTAGAATTAGAGAGACACATTTTACCGAAGTTCTGTATCAGAGTGTAGGGAGAAGCTGTTGCCAGGAATTCTGTAGCCTATGAGCAGGTTTTCGCTATACGCGGGTTTTCCGAAACCTGAGTGTGGCAGATGCAGCTTATAGGATTTCTGTATCTAGAATGTAGTGAGACACAGTTTACCAGAGTTCTGTATATTGGTATAGAGAGAAACTGTTTTCAAGAGTTCTGTAGCCTAGCAATGGGCATACTCAGTAATTGGGATTTCTGTATCCTGAGTATAGGAGACGCCGTTTCTGGGAGCTCCGCTACCTGGATATGAGAGAAGCAGTTTATCGGAGTTCCCTATCCTTGTTGCACAGAGGAGCTGTTTCCAGGAGTTCTGTATCCTGGAATTAGGCATTCGCTATATATGTGGGTATTCTCTATGCAGAATGTAGCAGATGCAGCTTTTGGGAGTTGTATACCCTAAGTGCACAGAGATGCAGTTTCCAGTAGTTCTGTATGTTGAATGTAGAGAGAAGCTGTTTCCAAGAGTTCTGTAATCTAAGAGTAAGCATACGCAGCATGTAGGATTCCTGTAGCCTGAGTGTAGCCAACGCAGCTTATGGGAGATCAGTAACCTAGAATTAGAGAAACACATTTTACCGACGTTCTGTATCAGAGTGTAGGGAGAAGCTGTTGCCAGGAATTCTGTAGCCTATGAGCAGGTTTTCGCTATACGCGGGTTTTCCGAAACCTGAGTGTGGCAGATGCAGCTTATAGGAATTCTGTATCTTGAATGTAGTGAGACACAGTTTACCAGAGTTCTGTATATTGGTATAGAGAGAAACTGTTTTCAAGAGTTCTGTAGCCTAGCAAGGGGCATACGCAGTAATTGGGATTTCTGTAATCTGAGTATAGGAGACGCCGTTTCTGGGAGCTCTGTTCCCTGGATATGAGAGAAGCAGTTTATCGGAGTTAACTATCCTTGTTTCACAGAGGAGCTGTTTCCAGGAGTTCTGTATCCTGGAATTAGGCATTCGCTATATGTGGGTATTCTCTATGCTGAATGTCGCAGATGCAGCTTTCGGGAGTTCTATACCCTAAGTGTAGAGAGATGCAGTTTCAGTAGTTCTGTATGTTGAATGTAGAGAGAAGCTGTTTCCAAGAGTTCTGTAGTCTGAGAGTAGGAATACGCTGTATATGGGATTCCTGTAGCCTGAGTGTAGCTGACGCAGCTTATGGGAGATCTGTAACCTAGAATTAGAGAGACACATTTTACCGAAGTTCTGTATCAGAGTGTAGGGAGAAGCTGTTGCCAGGAATTCTGTAGCCTATGAGCAGGTTTTCGCTATACGTGGGTTTTCCGAAACCTGAGTGTGGCAGATGCAGCTTATAGGAATTCTGTATCAGTTTACCAGAGTTCTGTATATTGGTATAGAGAGAAACTGTTTTCAAGAGTTCTGTAGCCTAGCAAGGGGCATACGCAGTAATTGGGATTTCTGTAATCTGAGTATAGGAGACGCCGTTTCTGGGAGCTCCGCTACCTGGATATGAGAGAAGCAGTTTATCGGAGTTAACTATCCTTGTTTCACAGAGGAGCTGTTTCCAGGAGTTCTGTATCCTGGAATTAGGCATTCGCTATATGTGGGTATTCTCTATGCTGAATGTAGCAGATGCAGCTTTCGGGAGTTCTATACCCTAAGTGTAGAGAGATGCAGTTTCAGTAGTTCTGTATGTTGAATGTAGAGAGAAGCTGTTTCCAAGAGTTCTGTAGTCTGAGAGTAGGAATACGCTGTATATGGGATTCCTGTAGCCTGAGTGTAGCCGACGCAGCTTATGGGAGATCTGTAAACTAGAATTAGAGAGACACATTTTACCGAAGTTCTGTATCAGAGTGTAGGGAGAAGCTGTTGCCAGGAATTCTGTAGCCCATGAGCAGGTTTTCGCTATACGCGGGTTTTCCGAAACCTGAGTGTGGCAGATGCAGCTTATAGGAATTCTGTATCTTGAATGTAGTGAGACACAGTTTACCAGAGTTCTGTATATTGGTATAGAGAGAAACTCTTTTCAAGAGTTCTGTAGCCTAGCAAGGGGCATACGCAGTAATTGGGATTTCTGAATCCTGAGTATAGGAGACGCCGTTTCTGGGAGCTCCGCTACCTGGATATGAGAGAAGCAGTTTATCGGAGTTCCCTATCCTTGTTGCACAGAGGAGCTGTTTCCAGGAGTTCTGTATCCTGGAATTAGGCATTCGCTATATGTGGGTATTCTCTATGCTGAATGTAGCAGATGCAGCTTTCGGGAGTTCTATACCCTAAGTGTAGAGTGATGCAGTTTCAGTAGTTCTGTATGTTGAATGTAGAGAGAAGCTGTTTCCAAGAGTTCTGTAGTCTGAGAGTAGGAATACGCTGTATATGGGATTCCTGTAGCCTGAGTGTAGCCGACACAGCTTATGGGAGATCTGTAACCTAGAATTAGAGAGACACATTTTACCGAAATTCTGTATAAGAGTGTAGGGAGAAGCTGTTGCCAGGAATTCTGTAGCCTATGAGCAGGTTTTCGCTATACGCGGGTTTTCCGAAACCTGAGTGTGGCAGATGCAGCTTATAGGAATTCTGTATCTAGAATGTAGTGAGACACAGTTTACCAGAGTTCTGTATATTGGTATAGAGAGAAACTGTTTTCAAAAGTTCTGTAGCCTAGCAATGGGCATACTCAGTAATTGGGATTTCTGTATCCTGAGTATAGGAGACGCCGTTTCTGGGAGCTCCGCTACCTGGATATGAGAGAAGCAGTTTATCGGAGTTCCCTATCCTTGTTGCACAGAGGAGCTGTTTCCAGGAGTTCTGTATCCTGGAATTAGGCATTCGCTATATATGTGGGTATTCTCTATGCAGAATGTAGCAGATGCAGCTTTTGGGAGTTGTATACCCTAAGTGCACAGAGATGCAGTTTCCAGTAGTTCTGTATGTTGAATGTAGAGAGAAGCTGTTTCCAAGAGTTCTGTAATCTAAGAGTAAGCATACGCAGCCTGTAGGATTCCTGTAGCCTGAGTGTAGCCAACGCAGCTTATGGGAGATCTGTAACCTAGAATTAGAGAAACACATTTTACCGACGTTCTGTATCAGAGTGTAGGGAGAAGCTGTTGCCAGGAATTCTGTAGCCTATGAGCAGGTTTTCGCTATACGCGGGTTTTCCGAAACCTGAGTGTGGCAGATGCAGCTTATAGGAATTCTGTATCTTGAATGTAGTGAGACACAGTTTACCAGAGTTCTGTATATTGGTATAGAGAGAAACTGTTTTCAAGAGTTCTGTAGCCTAGCAAGGGGCATACGCAGTAATTGGGATTTCTGTAATCTGAGTATAGGAGACGCCGTTTCTGGGAGCTCCGCTACCTGGATATGAGAGAAGCAGTTTATCGGAGTTAACTATCCTTGTTTCACAGAGGAGCTGTTTCCAGGAGTTCTGTATCCTGGAATTAGGCATTCGCTATATGTGGGTATTCTCTATGCTGAATGTAGCAGATGCAGCTTTCGGGAGTTCTATACCCTAAGTGTAGAGAGATGCAGTTTCAGTAGTTCTGTATGTTGAATGTAGAGAGAAGCTGTTTCCAAGAGTTCTGTAGTCTGAGAGTAGGAATACGCTGTATATGGGATTCCTGTAGCCTGAGTGTAGCCGACGCAGCTTATGGGAGATCTGTAAACTAGAATTAGAGAGACACATTTTACCGAAGTTCTGTATCAGAGTGTAGGGAGAAGCTGTTGCCAGGAATTCTGTAGCCCATGAGCAGGTTTTCGCTATACGCGGGTTTTCCGAAACCTGAGTGTGGCAGATGCAGTTTATAGGAATTCTGTATCTTGAATGTAGTGAGACACAGTTTACCAGAGTTCTGTATACTGGTATAGAGAGAAACTGTTTTCAAGAGTTCTGTAGCCTAGCAAGGGGCATACGCAGTAATTGGGATTTCTGTATCCTGAGAATAGGAGACGCCGTTTCTGGGAGCTCCGCTACCTGGATATGAGAGAAGCAGTTTATCGGAGTTCCCTATCCTTGTTTCACAGAGGAGCTGTTTCCAGGAGTTCTGTATCATGGAATTAGGCATTCGCTATATGTGGGTATTCTCTATGCTGAATGTAGCAGATGCAGCTTTTGGGAGTTGTATACCCTAAGTGCACAGAGATGCAGTTTCCAGTAGTTCTGTATGTTGAATGTAGAGAGAAGCTGTTTCCAAGAGTTCTGTTGTCTAAGAGTAAGCATACGCTCTATGTGGGATTCCTGTAGCCTGAGTGTAGCCAACGCAGCTTATGGGAGATCTGTAACCTAGAATTAGAGAGACACATTTTACCGACGTTCTGTATCAGAGTGTAGGGAGAAGCTGTTGCCAGGAATTCTGTAGCCTATGAGCAGGTTTTCGCTATACGCGGGTTTTCCGAAACCTGAGTGTGGCAGATGCAGCTTATAGGAATTCTGTATCTTGAATGTAGTGAGACACAGTTTACCAGAGTTCTGTATATTGGTATAGAGAGAAACTCTTTTCAAGAGTTCTGTAGCCTAGCAAGGGGCATACGCAGGAATTGGGATTTCTGTATCCTGAGTATAGGAGACGCCGTTTCTGGGAGCTCCGCTCCCTGGATATGAGAGAAGCAGTTTATCGGAGTTCCCTATCCTTGTTGCACAGAGGAGCTGTTTCCAGGAGTTCTGTATCCTGGAATTAGGCATTCGCTATATGTGGGTATTCTCTATGCTGAATGTAGCAGATGCAGCTTTCGGGAGTTCTATACCCTAAGTGTAGAGAGATGCAGTTTCAGTAGTTCTGTATGTTGAAAGTAGAGAGAAGCCGTTTCCAAGAGTTCTGTAGTCTGAGAGTAGGAATACGCTGTATATGGGATTCCTGTGGCCTGAGTGTAGCCGACACAGCTTATGGGAGATCTGTAACCTAGAATTAGAGAGACACATTTTACCGACGTGCTGTATCAGAGTGTAGGGAGAAGCTGTTGCCAGGAATTCTGTAGCCCATGAGCAGGTTTTCGCTATACGCGGGTTTTCCGAAACCTGAGTGTGGCAGATGCAGTTTATAGGAATTCTGTATCTTGAATGTAGTGAGACACAGTTTACCAGAGTTCTGTATACTGGTATAGAGAGAAACTGTTTTCAAGAGTTCTGTAGCCTAGCAAGGGGCATACGCAGTAATTGGGATTTCTGTATCCTGAGTATAGGAGACGCCGTTTCTGGGAGCTCCGCTACCTGGATATGAGAGAAGCAGTTTATCGGAGTTCCCTATCCTTGTTTCACAGAGGAGCTGTTTCCAGGAGTTCTGTATCATGGAATTAGGCATTCGCTATATATGGGTATTCTCTATGCTGAATGTAGCAGATGCAGCTTTTGGGAGTTTTATACCCTAAGTGCACAGAGATGCAGTTTCCAGTAGTTCTGTATGTTGAATGTAGAGAGAAGCTGTTTCCAAGAGTTCTGTTGTCTAAGAGTAAGCATACGCTCTATGTGGGATTCCTGTAGCCTGAGTGTAGCCAACGCAGCTTATGGGAGATCTGTAACCTAGAATTAGAGAGACACATTTTACCGACGTTCTGTATCAGAGTGTAGGGAGAAGCTGTTGCCAGGAATTCTGTAGCCTATGAGCAGGTTTTCGCTATACGCGGGTTTTCCGAAACCTGAGTGTGGCAGATGCAGCTTATAGGAATTCTGTATCTTGAATGTAGTGAGACACAGTTTACCAGAGTTCTGTATATTGGTATAGAGAGAAACTCTTTTCAAGAGTTCTGTAGCCTAGCAAGGGGCATACGCAGGAATTGGGATTTCTGTATCCTGAGTATAGGAGACGCCGTTTCTGGGAGCTCCGCTCCCTGGATATGAGAGAAGCAGTTTATCGGAGTTCCCTATCCTTGTTGCACAGAGGAGCTGTTTCCAGGAGTTCTGTATCCTGGAATTAGGCATTCGCTATATGTGGGTATTCTCTATGCTGAATGTAGCAGATGCAGCTTTCGGGAGTTCTATACCCTAAGTGTAGAGAGATGCAGTTTCAGTAGTTCTGTATGTTGAAAGTAGAGAGAAGCCGTTTCCAAGAGTTTTGTAGTCTGAGAGTAGGAATACGCTGTATATGGGATTCCTGTGGCCTGAGTGTAGCCGACACAGCTTATGGGAGATCTGTAACCTAGAATTAGAGAGACACATTTTACCGACGTGCTGTATCAGAGTGTAGGGAGAAGCTGTTGCCAGGAATTCTGTAGCCCATGAGCAGGTTTTCGCTATACGCGGGTTTTCCGAAACCTGAGTGTGGCAGATGCAGTTTATAGGAATTCTGTATCTTGAATGTAGTGAGACACAGTTTACCAGAGTTCTGTATACTGGTATAGAGAGAAACTGTTTTCAAGAGTTCTGTAGCCTAGCAAGGGGCATACGCAGTAATTGGGATTTCTGTATCCTGAGTATAGGAGACGCCGTTTCTGGGAGCTCCGCTACCTGGATATGAGAGAAGCAGTTTATCGGAGTTCCCTATCCTTGTTGCACAGAGGAGCTGTTTCCAGGAGTTCTGTATCATGGAATTAGGCATTCGCTATATATGGGTATTCTCTATGCTGAATGTAGCAGATGCAGCTTTTCGGAGTTTTATACCCTAAGTGCACAGAGATGCAGTTTCCAGTAGTTCTGTATGTTGAATGTAGAGAGAAGCTGTTTCCAAGAGTTCTGTTGTCTAAGAGTAAGCATACGCTGTATGTGGGATTCCTGTAGCCTGAGTGTAGCCAACGCAGCTTATGGGAGATCTGTAACCTAGAATTAGAGAAACACATTTTACCGACGTTCTGTATCAGAGTGTAGGGAGAAGCTGTTGCCAGGAATTCTGTAGCCTATGAGCAGGTTTTCGCTATACGCGGGTTTTCCGAAACCTGAGTGTGGCAGATGCAGCTTATAGGAATTCTGTATCTTGAATGTAGTGAGACACAGTTTACCAGAGTTCTGTATATTGGTATAGAGAGAAACTGTTTTCAAGAGTTCTGTAGCCTAGCAAGGGGCATACGCAGTAATTGGGATTTCTGTAATCTGAGTATAGGAGACGCCGTTTCTGGGAGCTCTGTTCCCTGGATATGAGAGAAGCAGTTTATCGGAGTTAACTATCCTTGTTTCACAGAGGAGCTGTTTCCAGGAGTTCTGTATCCTGGAATTAGGCATTCGCTATATGTGGGTATTCTCTATGCTGAATGTAGCAGATGCAGCTTTCGGGAGTTCTATACCCTAAGTGTAGAGAGATGCAGTTTCAGTAGTTCTGTATGTTGAATGTAGAGAGAAGCTGTTTCCATGAGTTCTGTAGTCTGAGAGTAGGAATACACTGTATATGGGATTCCTGTAGCCTGAGTGTAGCCGACGCAGCTTATGGGAGATCTGTAAACTAGAATTAGAGAGACACATTTTACCGAAGTTCTGTATCAGAGTGTAGGGAGAAGCTGTTGCCAGGAATTCTGTAGCCCATGAGCAGGTTTTCGCTATACGCGGGTTTTCCGAAACCTGAGTGTGGCAGATGCAGTTTATAGGAATTCTGTATCTTGAATGTAGTGAGACACAGTTTACCAGAGTTCTGTATACTGGTATAGAGAGAAACTGTTTTCAAGAGTTCTGTAGCCTAGCAAGGGGCATACGCAGTAATTGGGATTTCTGTATCCTGAGTATAGGAGACGCCGTTTCTGGGAGCTCCGCTACCTGGATATGAGAGAAGCAGTTTATCGGAGTTCCCTATCCTTGTTTCACAGAGGAGCTGTTTCCAGGAGTTCTGTATCATGGAATTAGGCATTCGCTATATGTGGGTATTCTCTATGCTGAATATAGCAGATGCAGCTTTTGGGAGTTGTATACCCTAAGTGCACAGAGATGCAGTTTCCAGTAGTTCTGTATGTTGAATGTAGAGAGAAGCTGTTTCCAAGAGTTCTGTTGTCTAAGAGTAAGCATACGCTCTATGTGGGATTCCTGTAGCCTGAGTGTAGCCAACGCAGCTTATGGGAGATCTGTAACCTAGAATTAGAGAGACACATTTTACCGACGTTCTGTATCAGAGTGTAGGGAGAAGCTGTTGCCAGGAATTCTGTAGCCTATGAGCAGGTTTTCGCTATACGCGGGTTTTCCGAAACCTGAGTGTGGCAGATGCAGCTTATAGGAATTCTGTATCTTGAATGTAGTGAGACACAGTTTACCAGAGTTCTGTATATTGGTATAGAGAGAAACTCTTTTCAAGAGTTCTGTAGCCTAGCAAGGGGCATACGCAGGAATTGGGATTTCTGTATCCTGAGTATAGGAGACGCCGTTTCTGGGAGCTCCGCTCCCTGGATATGAGAGAAGCAGTTTATCGGAGTTCCCTATCCTTGTTGCACAGAGGAGCTGTTTCCAGGAGTTCTGTATCTTGGAATTAGGCATTCGCTATATGTGGGTATTCTCTATGCTGAATGTAGCAGATGCAGCTTTCGGGAGTTCTATACCCTAAGTGTAGAGAGATGCAGTTTCAGTAGTTCTGTATGTTGAAAGTAGAGAGAAGCCGTTTCCAAGAGTTTTGTAGTCTGAGAGTAGGAATACGCTGTATATGGGATTCCTGTGGCCTGAGTGTAGCCGACACAGCTTATGGGAGATCTGTAACCTAGAATTAGAGAGACACATTTTACCGACGTGCTGTATCAGAGTGTAGGGAGAAGCTGTTGCCAGGAATTCTGTAGCCCATGAGCAGGTTTTCGCTATACGCGGGTTTTCCGAAACCTGAGTGTGGCAGATGCAGTTTATAGGAATTCTGTATCTTGAATGTAGTGAGACACAGTTTACCAGAGTTCTGTATACTGGTATAGAGAGAAACTGTTTTCAAGAGTTCTGTAGCCTAGCAAGGGGCATACGCAGTAATTGGGATTTCTGTATCCTGAGTATAGGAGACGCCGTTTCTGGGAGCTCCGCTACCTGGATATGAGAGAAGCAGTTTATCGGAGTTCCCTATCCTTGTTTCACAGAGGAGCTGTTTCCAGGAGTTCTGTATCATGGAATTAGGCATTCGCTATATATGGGTATTCTCTATGCTGAATGTAGCAGATGCAGCTTTTGGGAGTTTTATACCCTAAGTGCACAGAGATGCAGTTTCCAGTAGTTCTGTATGTTGAATGTAGAGAGAAGCTGTTTCCAAGAGTTCTGTTGTCTAAGAGTAAGCATACGCTCTATGTGGGATTCCTGTAGCCTGAGTGTAGCCAACGCAGCTTATGGGAGATCTGTAACCTAGAATTAGAGAGACACATTTTACCGACGTTCTGTATCAGAGTGTAGGGAGAAGCTGTTGCCAGGAATTCTGTAGCCTATGAGCAGGTTTTCGCTATACGCGGGTTTTCCGAAACCTGAGTGTGGCAGATGCAGCTTATAGGAATTCTGTATCTTGAATGTAGTGAGACACAGTTTACCAGAATTCTGTATACTGCTATAGAGAGAAACTCTTTTCAAGAGTTCTGTAGCCTAGCAAGGGGCATACGCAGGAATTGGGATTTCTGTATCCTGAGTATAGGAGACGCCGTTTCTGGGAGCTCCGCTCCCTGGATATGAGAGAAGCAGTTTATCGGAGTTCCCTATCCTTGTTGCACAGAGGAGCTGTTTCCAGGAGTTCTGTATCCTGGAATTAGGCATTCGCTATATGTGGGTATTCTCTATGCTGAATGTAGCAGATGCAGCTTTCGGGAGTTCTATACCCTAAGTGTAGAGAGATGCAGTTTCAGTAGTTCTGTATGTTGAAAGTAGAGAGAAGCCGTTTCCAAGAGTTCTGTAGTCTGAGAGTAGGAATACGCTGTATATGGGATTCCTGTGGCCTGAGTGTAGCCGACACAGCTTATGGGAGATCTGTAACCTAGAATTAGAGAGACACATTTTACCGACGTGCTGTATCAGAGTGTAGGGAGAAGCTGTTGCCAGGAATTCTGTAGCCCATGAGCAGGTTTTCGCTATACGCGGGTTTTCCGAAACCTGAGTGTGGCAGATGCAGTTTATAGGAATTCTGTATCTTGAATGTAGTGAGACACAGTTTACCAGAGTTCTGTATACTGGTATAGAGAGAAACTGTTTTCAAGAGTTCTGTAGCCTAGCAAGGGGCATACGCAGTAATTGGGATTTCTGTATCCTGAGTATAGGAGACGCCGTTTCTGGGAGCTCTGTTCCCTGGATATGAGAGAAGCAGTTTATCGGAGTTAACTATCCTTGTTGCACAGAGGAGCTGTTTCCAGGAGTTCTGTATCCTGGAATTAGGCATTCGCTATATGTGGGTATTCTCTATGCTGAATGTAGCAGATGCAGCTTTCGGGAGTTCTATACCCTAAGTGTAGAGAGATGCAGTTTCAGTAGTTCTGTATGTTGAATGTAGAGAGAAGCTGTTTCCATGAGTTCTGTAGTCTGAGAGTAGGAATACACTGTATATGGGATTCCTGTAGCCTGAGTGTAGCCGACGCAGCTTATGGGAGATCTGTAAACTAGAATTAGAGAGACACATTTTACCGAAGTTCTGTATCAGAGTGTAGGGAGAAGCTGTTGCCAGGAATTCTGTAGCCCATGAGCAGGTTTTCGCTATACGCGGGTTTTCCGAAACCTGAGTGTGGCAGATGCAGTTTATAGGAATTCTGTATCTTGAATGTAGTGAGACACAGTTTACCAGAGTTCTGTATACTGGTATAGAGAGAAACTGTTTTCAAGAGTTCTGTAGCCTAGCAAGGGGCATACGCAGTAATTGGGATTTCTGTATCCTGAGTATAGGAGACGCCGTTTCTGGGAGCTCCGCTACCTGGATATGAGAGAAGCAGTTTATCGGAGTTCCCTATCCTTGTTTCACAGAGGAGCTGTTTCCAGGAGTTCTGTATCATGGAATTAGGCATTCGCTATATGTGGGTATTCTCTATGCTGAATGTAGCAGATGCAGCTTTTGGTAGTTGTATACCCTAAGTGCACAGAGATGCAGTTTCCAGTAGTTCTGTATGTTGAATGTAGAGAGAAGCTGTTTCCAAGAGTTCTGTTGTCTAAGAGTAAGCATACGCTCTATGTGGGATTCCTGTAGCCTGAGTGTAGCCAACGCAGCTTATGGGAGATCTGTAACCTAGAATTAGAGAGACACATTTTACCGACGTTCTGTATCAGAGTGTAGGGAGAAGCTGTTGCCAGGAATTCTGTAGCCTATGAGCAGGTTTTCGCTATACGCGGGTTTTCCGAAACCTGAGTGTGGCAGATGCAGCTTATAGGAATTCTGTATCTTGAATGTAGTGAGACACAGTTTACCAGAGTTCTGTATATTGGTATAGAGAGAAACTCTTTTCAAGAGTTCTGTAGCCTAGCAAGGGGCATACGCAGGAATTGGGATTTCTGTATCCTGAGTATAGGAGACGCCGTTTCTGGGAGCTCCGCTCCCTGGATATGAGAGAAGCAGTTTATCGGAGTTCCCTATCCTTGTTGCACAGAGGAGCTGTTTCCAGGAGTTCTGTATCTTGGAATTAGGCATTCGCTATATGTGGGTATTCTCTATGCTGAATGTAGCAGATGCAGCTTTCGGGAGTTCTATACCCTAAGTGTAGAGAGATGCAGTTTCAGTAGTTCTGTATGTTGAAAGTAGAGAGAAGCCGTTTCCAAGAGTTTTGTAGTCTGAGAGTAGGAATACGCTGTATATGGGATTCCTGTGGCCTGAGTGTAGCCGACACAGCTTATGGGAGATCTGTAACCTAGAATTAGAGAGACACATTTTACCGACGTGCTGTATCAGAGTGTAGGGAGAAGCTGTTGCCAGGAATTCTGTAGCCCATGAGCAGGTTTTCGCTATACGCGGGTTTTCCGAAACCTGAGTGTGGCAGATGCAGTTTATAGGAATTCTGTATCTTGAATGTAGTGAGACACAGTTTACCAGAGTTCTGTATACTGGTATAGAGAGAAACTGTTTTCAAGAGTTCTGTAGCCTAGCAAGGGGCATACGCAGTAATTGGGATTTCTGTATCCTGAGTATAGGAGACGCCGTTTCTGGGAGCTCCGCTACCTGGATATGAGAGAAGCAGTTTATCGGAGTTCCCTATCCTTGTTGCACAGAGGAGCTGTTTCCAGGAGTTCTGTATCATGGAATTAGGCATTCGCTATATATGGGTATTCTCTATGCTGAATGTAGCAGATGCAGCTTTTGGGAGTTTTATACCCTAAGTGCACAGAGATGCAGTTTCCAGTAGTTCTGTATGTTGAATGTAGAGAGAAGCTGTTTCCAAGAGTTCTGTTGTCTAAGAGTAAGCATACGCTCTATGTGGGATTCCTGTAGCCTGAGTGTAGCCAACGCAGCTTATGGGAGATCTGTAACCTAGAATTAGAGAGACACATTTTACCGAAGTTCTGTATCAGAGTGTAGGGAGAAGCTGTTGCCAGGAATTCTGTAGCCTATGAGCAGGTTTTCGCTATACGCGGGTTTTCCGAAACCTGAGTGTGGCAGATGCAGCTTATAGGAATTCTGTATCTTGAATGTAGTGAGACACAGTTTACCAGAGTTCTGTATACTGCTATAGAGAGAAACTCTTTTCAAGAGTTCTGTAGCCTAGCAAGGGGCATACGCAGGAATTGGGATTTCTGTATCCTGAGTATAGGAGACGCCGTTTCTGGGAGCTCCGCTCCCTGGATATGAGAGAAGCAGTTTATCGGAGTTCCCTATCCTTGTTGCACAGAGGAGCTGTTTCCAGGAGTTCTGTATCCTGGAATTAGGCATTCGCTATATGTGGGTATTCTCTATGCTGAATGTAGCAGATGCAGCTTTCGGGAGTTCTATACCCTAAGTGTAGAGAGATGCAGTTTCAGTAGTTCTGTATGTTGAAAGTAGAGAGAAGCCGTTTCCAAGAGTTCTGTAGTCTGAGAGTAGGAATACGCTGTATATGGGATTCCTGTGGCCTGAGTGTAGCCGACACAGCTTATGGGAGATCTGTAACCTAGAATTAGAGAGACACATTTTACCGACGTGCTGTATCAGAGTGTAGGGAGAAGCTGTTGCCAGGAATTCTGTAGCCCATGAGCAGGTTTTCGCTATACGCGGGTTTTCCGAAACCTGAGTGTGGCAGATGCAGTTTATAGGAATTCTGTATCTTGAATGTAGTGAGACACAGTTTACCAGAGTTCTGTATACTGGTATAGAGAGAAACTGTTTTCAAGAGTTCTGTAGCCTAGCAAGGGGCATACGCAGTAATTGGGATTTCTGTATCCTGAGTATAGGAGACGCCGTTTCTGGGAGCTCTGTTCCCTGGATATGAGAGAAGCAGTTTATCGGAGTTAACTATCCTTGTTTCACAGAGGAGCTGTTTCCAGGAGTTCTGTATCCTGGAATTAGGCATTCGCTATATGTGGGTATTCTCTATGCTGAATGTAGCAGATGCAGCTTTCGGGAGTTCTATACCCTAAGTGTAGAGAGATGCAGTTTCAGTAGTTCTGTATGTTGAATGTAGAGAGAAGCTGTTTCCATGAGTTCTGTAGTCTGAGAGTAGGAATACACTGTATATGGGATTCCTGTAGCCTGAGTGTAGCCGACGCAGCTTATGGGAGATCTGTAAACTAGAATTAGAGAGACACATTTTACCGAAGTTCTGTATCAGAGTGTAGGGAGAAGCTGTTGCCAGGAATTCTGTAGCCCATGAGCAGGTTTTCGCTATACGCGGGTTTTCCGAAACCTGAGTGTGGCAGATGCAGCTTATAGGAATTCTGTATCAGTTTACCAAAGTTCTGTATATTGGTATAGAGAGAAACTGTTTTCAAGAGTTCTGTAGCCTAGCAAGGGGCATACGCAGTAATTGGGATTTCTGTATCCTGAGTATAGGAGACGCCGTTTCTGGGAGCTCCGCTACCTGGATATGAGAGAAGCAGTTTATCGGAGTTCCCTATCCTTGTTGCACAGAGGAGCTGTTTCCAGGAGTTCTGTATCCTGGAATTAGGCATTCGCTATATGTGGGTATTCTCTATGCAGAATGTAGCAGATGCAGCTTTCGGGAGTAATATACCCTAAGTGTAGAGAGATGCAGTTTCAGTAGTTCTGTATGTTGAATGTAGAGAGAAGCTGTTTCCAAGAGTTCTGTAGTCTGAGAGTAGGAATACGCTGTATATGGGATTGCTGTAGCCTGAGTGTAGCCGACGCAGCTTATGGGAGATCTGTAACCTCGAATTAGAGAGACACATTTTACCGAAGTTCTGTATCAGAGTGTAGGGAGAAGCTGTTTCCAGGAATTCTGTAGCCCATGAGCAGGTTTTCGCTATACGCGGGTTTTCCGAAACCTGAGTGTGGCAGATGCAGCTTATGGGAATTCTGTATCTTGAATGTAGTGAGACACAGTTTACCAGAGTTCTGTATATTGGTATAGAGAGAAACTGTTTTCAAGAGTTCTGTAGCCTAGCAAGGGGCATACGCAGTAATTGGGATTTCTGTATCCTGAGTATAGGAGACGCCGTTTCTGGGAGCTCCGCTACCTGGATATGAGAGAAGCAGTTTATCGGAGTTCCCTATCCTTGTTGCACAGAGGAGCTGTTTCCAGGAGTTCTGTATCATGGAATTAGGCATTCGCTATATATGTGTATTCTCTATGCTGAATGTAGCAGATGCAGCTTTTGGGACTTCTATACCCTAAGTGTAGAGTGATGCAGTTTCAGTAGTTCTGTATGTTGAATGTAGAGAGAAGCTGTTTCCAAGAGTTCTGTAGTCTGAGAGTAGGAATACGATGTATATGGGATTCTTGTAGCCTGAGTGTAGCCGACGCAGCTTATGGGAGATCTGTAACCTAGAATTAGAGAGACACATTTTACCGAAGTTCTGTATCAGAGTGTAGGGAGAAGCTGTTGCCAGGAATTCTGTAGCCTATGAGCAGGTTTTCGCTATACGCGGGTTTTCCGAAACCTGAGTGTGGCAGATCCAGCTTATAGGAATTCTGTATCTTGAATGTAGTGAGAAACAGTTTACCAGAGTTCTGTATATTGGTATAGAGAGAAACTGTTTTCAAGAGTTCTGTAGCCTAGCAAGGGGCATACGCAGTAATTGGGATTTCTGTAATCTGAGTATAGGAGACGCCGTTTCTGGGAGCTCCGCTCCCTGGATATGAGAGAAGCAGTTTATCGGAGTTCCCTATCCTTGTTGCACAGAGGAGCTGTTTCCAGGAGTTCTGTATCCTGGAATTAGGCATTCGCTATATGTGGGTATTGTCTATGCTGAATGTAGCAGATGCAGCTTTCGGGAGTTCTATACCCTAAGTGTAGAGAGATGCAGTTTCAGTAGTTCTGTATGTTGAATGTAGAGAGAAGCTGTTTGCAAGAGTTCTGTAGTCTGAGAGTAGGAATACACTGTATATGGGATTCCTGTAGCCTGAGTGTAGCCGACGCAGCTTATGGGAGATCTGTAACCTAGAATTAGGGAGACACATTGTACCGAAGTTCTGTATCAGAGTGTAGGGAGAAGCTGTTGCCAGGAATTCTGTAGCCCATGAGCAGGTTTTCGCTATACGCGGGTTTTCCGAAACCTGAGTGTGGCAGATGCAGTTTATAGGAATTCTGTATCTTGAATGTAGTGAGACACAGTTTACCAGAGTTCTGTATACTGGTATAGAGAGAAACTGTTTTCAAGAGTTCTGTAGCCTAGCAAGGGGCATACGCAGTAATTGGGATTTCTGTATCCTGAGTATAGGAGACGCCGTTTCTGGGAGCTCCGCTCCCTGGATATGAGAGAAGCAGTTTATCGGAGTTCCCTATCCTTGTTTCACAGAGGAGCTGTTTCCAGGAGTTCTGTATCATGGAATTAGGCATTCGCTATATATGGGTATTCTCTATGCTGAATGTAGCAGATGCAGCTTTTGGGAGTTCTATACCCTAAGTGCACAGAGATGCAGTTTCCAGTAGTTCTGTATGTTGAATGTAGAGAGAAGCTGTTTCCAAGAGTTCTGTTGTCAAAGAGTAAGCATACGCTCTAGTGGGATTCCTGTAGCCTGAGTGTAGCCAACGCAGCTTATGGGAGATCTGTAACCTAGAATTAGAGAAACACATTTTACCGACGTTCTGTATCAGAGTGTAGGGAGAAGCTGTTGCCAGGAATTCTGTAGCCTATGAGCAGGTTTTCGCTATACGCGGGTTTTCCGAAACCTGAGTGTGGCAGATGCAGCTTATAGGAATTCTGTATCTTGAATGTAGTGAGACACAGTTTACCAGAGTTCTGTATATTGGTATAGAGAGAAACTCTTTTCAAGAGTTCTGTAGCCTAGCAAGGGTACGCAGTAATTGGGATTTCTGTATCCTGAGTATAGGAGACGCCGTTTCTGGGAGCTCCGCTACCTGGATATGAGAGAAGCAGTTTATCGGAGTTCCCTATCCTTGTTGCACAGAGGAGCTGTTTCCAGGAGTTCTGTATCCTGGAATTAGGCATTCGCTATATGTGTGTATTCTCTATGCTGAATGTAGCAGATGCAGCTTTCGGGAGTAATATCCCCTAAGTGTAGAGAGATGCAGTTTCAGTAGTTCTGTATGTTGAATGTAGAGAGAAGCTGTTTCCAAGAGTTCTGTAGTCTGAGAGTAGGCATACGCTGTATATGGGATTCCTGTAGCCTGAGTGTAGCCGACGCAGCTTATGGGAGATCTGTAACCTCGAATTAGAGAGACACATTTTACCGAAGTTCTGTATCAGAGTGTAGGGAGAAGCTGTTGCCAGGAATTCTGTAGCCCATGAGCAGGTTTTCGCTATACGCGGGTTTTCCGAAACCTGAGTGTGGCAGATGCAGCTTATAGGAATTCTGTATCTTGAATGTAGTGAGACACAGTTTACCAGAGTTCTGTATATTGGTATAGAGAGAAACTGTTTTCAAGAGTTCTGTAGCCTAGCAAGGGGCATACGCAGTAATTGGGATTTCTGTATCCTGAGTATAGGAGACGCCGTTTCTGGGAGCTCCGCTACCTGGATATGAGAGAAGCAGTTTATCGGAGTTCCCTATCCTTGTTGCACAGAGGAGCTGTTTCCAGGAGTTCTGTATCCTGGAATTAGGCATTCGCTATATGTGGGTATTGTCTATGCTGAATGTAGCAGATGCAGCTTTCGGGAGTTCTATACCCTAAGTGTAGAGTGATGCAGTTTCAGTAGTTCTGTATGTTGAATGTAGAGAGAAGCTGTTTCCAAGAGTTCTGTAGTCTGAGAGTAGGAATACGCTGTATATGGGATTCCTGTAGCCTGAGTGTAGCCGACGCAGCTTATGGCAGATCTGTAACCTAGAATTAGAGAGACACATTTTACCGAAGTTCTGTATCAGAGTGTAGGGAGAAGCTGTTGCCAGGAATTCTGTAGCCCATGAGCAGGTTTTCGCTATACGCGGGTTTTCCGAAACCTGAGTGTGGCAGATGCAGCTTATAGGAATTCTGTATCTTGAATGTAGTGAGACACAGTTTACCAGAGTTCTGTATATTGGTATAGAGAGAAACTCTTTTCAAGAGTTCTGTAGCCTAGCAAGGGGCATACGCAGTAATTGGGATTTCTGTATCCTGAGTATAGGAGACGCCGTTTCTGGGAGCTCCGCTACCTGGATATGAGAGAAGCAGTTTATCGGAGTTCCCTATCCTTGTTGCACAGAGGAGCTGTTTCCAGGAGTTCTGTATCCTGGAATTAGGCATTCGCTATATGTGGGTATTCTCTATGCTGAATGTAGCAGATGCAGCTTTCGGGAGTTCTATACCCTAAGTGTAGAGTGATGCAGTTTCAGTAGTTCTGTATGTTGAATGTAGAGAGAAGCTGTTTCCAAGAGTTCTGTAGTCTGAGAGTAGGAATACGCTGTATATGGGATTCCTGTAGCCTGAGTGTAGCCGACGCAGCTTATGGGAGATCTGTAACCTAGAATTAGAGAGACACATTTTACCGAAGTTCTGTATCAGAGTGTAGGGAGAAGCTGTTGCCAGGAATTCTGTAGCCCATGAGCAGGTTTTCGCTATACGCGGGTTTTCCGAAACCTGAGTGTGGCAGATGCAGCTTATAGGAATTCTGTATCTTGAATGTAGTGAGACACAGTTTACCAGAGTTCTGTATATTGGTATAGAGAGAAACTGTTTTCAAGAGTTCTGTAGCCTAGCAAGGGGCATACGCAGTAATTGGGATTTCTGTATCCTGAGTATAGGAGACGCCGTTTCTGGGAGCTCCGCTACCTGGATATGAGAGAAGCAGTTTATCGGAGTTCCCTATCCTTGTTGCACAGAGGAGCTGTTTCCAGGAGTTCTGTATCCTGGAATTAGGCATTCGCTATATGTGGGTATTCTCTATGCTGAATGTAGCAGATGCAGCTTTTGGGAGTTGTATACGCTAAGTGCACAGAGATGCAGTTTCCAGTAGTTCTGTATGTTGCATGTAGAGAGAAGCTGTTTCCAAGAGTTCTGTAGTCTGAGAGTAGGAATACGCTGTATATGGGATTCCTGTAGCCTGAGTGAAGCCGACGCAGCTTATGGGAGATCTGTAACCTAGAATTAGAGAGACACATTTTACCGAAGTTCTGTATCAGAGTGTAGGGAGAAGCTGTTGCCAGGAATTCTGTAGCCCATGAGCAGGTTTTCGCTATACGCGGGTTTTCCGAAACCTGAGTGTGGCAGATGCAGCTTATAGGAATTCTGTATCTTGAATGTAGTGAGACACAGTTTACCAGAGTTCTGTATATTGGTATAGAGAGAAACTGTTTTCAAGAGTTCTGTAGCCTAGCAAGGGGCATACGCAGTAATTGGGATTTCTGTATCCTGAGTATAGGAGACACCGTTTCTGGGAGCTCCGCAACCTGGATATGAGAGAAGCAGTTTATCGGAGTTCCCTATCCTTGTTGCACAGAGGAGCTGTTTCCAGGAGTTCTGTATCATGGAATTAGGCATTCGCTATATATGTGTATTCTCTATGCTGAATGTAGCAGATGCAGCTTTTGGGAGTTGTATACCCTAAGTGCACAGAGATGCAGTTTCCAGTAGTTCTGTATGTTGAATGTAGAGAGAAGCTGTTTCCAAGAGTTCTGTAGTCTAAGAGTAGGCATACGCTGTATGTGGGATTCCTGTAGCCTGAGTGTAGCCGACGCAGCTTATGGGAGATCTGTAACCTCGAATTAGAGAGACACATTTTACCGAAGTTCTGTATCAGAGTGTAGGGAGAAGCTGTTGCCAGGAATTCTGTAGCCCATGAGCAGGTTTTCGCTATACGCGGGTTTTCCGAAACCTGAGTGTGGCAGATGCAGCTTATAGGAATTCTGTATCTTGAATGTAGTGAGACACAGTTTACCAGAGTTCTGTATATTGGTATAGAGAGAAACTGTTTTCAAGAGTTCTGTAGCCTAGCAAGGGGCATACGCAGTAATTGGGATTTCTGTATCCTGAGTATAGGAGACGCCGTTTCTGGGAGCTCCGCTACCTGGATATGAGAGAAGCAGTTTATCGGAGTTCCCTATACTTGTTGCACAGAGGAGCTGTTTCCAGGAGTTCTGTATCCTGGAATTAGGAATTCGCTATATGTGGGTATTCTCTATGCTGAATGTAGCAGATGCAGCTTTTGATAGTTGTATACCCTAAGTGCACAGAGATGCAGTTTCCAGTAGTTCTGTATGTTGAATGTAGAGAGAAGCTGTTTCCAAGAGTTCTGTAGTCTGAGAGTAGGAATACGCTGTATATGGGATTCCTGTAGCCTGAGTGTAGCCGACGCAGCTTATGGGAGATCTGTAACCTCGAATTAGAGAGACACATTTTACCGAAGTTCTGTATCAGAGTGTAGGGAGAAGCTGTTGCCAGGAATTCTGTAGCCCATGAGCAGGTTTTCGCTATACGCGGGTTTTCCGAAACCTGAGTGTGGCAGATGCAGCTTATAGGAATTCTGTATCTTGAATGTAGTGAGACACAGTTTACCAGAGTTCTGTATATTGGTATAGAGAGAAACTGTTTTCAAGAGTTCTGTAGCCTAGCAAGGGGCATGCGCAGTAATTGGGATTTCTGTATCCTGAGTATAGGAGACACCGTTTCTGGGAGCTCCGCAACCTGGATATGAGAGAAGCAGTTTATCGGAGTTCCCTATCCTTGTTGCACAGAGGAGCTGTTTCCAGGAGTTCTGTATCCTGGAATTAGGCATTCGCTATATGTGGGTATTCTCTATGCTGAATGTAGCAGATGCAGCTTTCGGGAGTTCTATACCCTAAGTGTAGAGAGATGCAGTTTCAGTAGTTCTGTATGTTGAATGTAGAGAGAAGCTGTTTCCAAGAATTCTGTAGTCTGAGAGTAGGAATACACTGTATATGGGATTCCTGTAGCCTGAGTGTAGCCGACGCAGCTTATGGGAGATCTGTAACCTAGAATTAGAGAGACACATTGTACCGAAGTTCTGTATCAGAGTGTAGGGAGAAGCTGTTGCCAGGAATTCTGTAGCCTATGAGCAGGTTTTCGCTATACGCGGGTTTTCCGAAACCTGAGTGTGGCAGATGCAGTTTATAGGAATTCTGTATCTTGAATGTAGTGAGACACAGTTTACCAGAGTTCTGTATACTGGTATAGAGAGAAACTGTTTTCAAGAGTTCTGTAGCCTAGCAAGGGGCATACGCAGTAATTGGGATTTCTGTATCCTGAGTATAGGAGACGCCGTTTCTGGGAGCTCCGCTACCTGGATATGAGAGAAGCAGTTTATCGGAGTTCCCTATCCTTGTTGCACAGAGGAGCTGCTTCCAGGAGTTCTGTATCCTGGAATTAGGCATTCGCTATATGTGGGTATTCTCTATGCTGAATGCAGCAGATGCAGCTTTCGGGAGTTCTATACCCTAAGTGTAGAGAGATGCAGTTTCAGTAGTTCTGTATGTTGAATGTAGAGAGAAGCTGTTTCCAAGAGTTCTGTAGTCTGAGAGTAGGAATACGCTGTATATGGGATTCCTGTAGCCTGAGTGTAGCTGACGCAGCTTATGGGAGATCTGTAACCTAGAATTAGAGAGACACATTTTACCGAAGTTCTGTATCAGAGTGTAGGGAGAAGCTGTTGCCAGGAATTCTGTAGCCCATGAGCAGGTTTTCGCTATACGCGGGTTTTCCGAAACCTGAGTGTGGCAGATGCAGCTTATAGGAATTCTGTATCTTGAATGTAGGAAGACACAGTTTACCAGAGTTCTGTGTATTGGTATAGAGAGAAACTGTTTTCAAGAGTTCTGTAGCCTAGCAAGGGGCATACGCAGTAATTGGGATTTCTGTATCCTGAGTATAGGAGACGCCGTTTCTGGGAGCTCCGCTACCTGGATATGAGAGAAGC
This sequence comes from Lepus europaeus, assembly GCF_033115175.1. NCBI lineage: Eukaryota > Metazoa > Chordata > Mammalia > Lagomorpha > Leporidae > Lepus > Lepus europaeus. Next base: position 189,354 of record NW_026909059.1, on the reverse strand, counting down.
AGTTTATCGGAGTTCCCTATCCTTGTTGCACAGAGGAGCTGTTTCCAGGAGTTCTGTATCCTGGAATTAGGCATTCGCTATATGTGGGTATTCTCTATGCTGAATGTAGCAGATGCAGCTTTTGATAGTTGTATACCCTAAGTGCACAGAGATGCAGTTTCCAGTAGTTCTGTATGTTGAATGTAGAGAGAAGCTGTTTCCAAGAGTTCTGTAGTCTAAGAGTAGGCATACGCTGTATGTGGGATTCCTGTAGCCTGAGTGTAGCCGACGCAGCTTATGGGAGATCTGTAACCTAGAATTAGAGAGACACATTTTACCGAAGTTCTGTATCAGAGTGTAGGGAGAAGCTGTTGCCAGGAATTCTGTAGCCCATGAGCAGGTTTTCGCTATACGCGGGTTTTCCGAAACCTGAGTGTGGCAGATGCAGCTTATAGGAATTCTGTATCTTGAATGTAGTGAGACACAGTTTACCAGAGTTCTGTATATTGGTATAGAGAGAAACTGTTTTCAAGAGTTCTGTAGCCTAGCAAGGGGCATACGCAGTAATTGGGATTTCTGTATCCTGAGTATAGGAGACGCCGTTTCTGGGAGCTCCGCTACCTGGATATGAGAGAAGCAGTTTATCGGAGTTCCCTATCCTTGTTGCACAGAGGAGCTGTTTCCAGGAGTTCTGTATCCTGGAATTAGGCATTCGCTATATGTGGGTATTCTCTATGCTGAATGTAGCAGATGCAGCTTTTGGGAGTTGTATACGCTAAGTGCACAGAGATGCAGTTTCCAGTAGTTCTGTATGTTGCATGTAGAGAGAAGCTGTTTCCAAGAGTTCTGTAGTCTGAGAGTAGGAATACGCTGTATATGGGATTCCTGTAGCCTGAGTGAAGCCGACGCAGCTTATGGGAGATCTGTAACCTAGAATTAGAGAGACACATTTTACCGAAGTTCTGTATCAGAGTGTAGGGAGAAGCTGTTGCCAGGAATTCTGTAGCCCATGAGCAGGTTTTCGCTATACGCGGGTTTTCCGAAACCTGAGTGTGGCAGATGCAGCTTATAGGAATTCTGTATCTTGAATGTAGTGAGACACAGTTTACCAGAGTTCTGTATATTGGTATAGAGAGAAACTGTTTTCAAGAGTTCTGTAGCCTAGCAAGGGGCATACGCAGTAATTGGGATTTCTGTATCCTGAGTATAGGAGACACCGTTTCTGGGAGCTCCGCAACCTGGATATGAGAGAAGCAGTTTATCGGAGTTCCCTATCCTTGTTGCACAGAGGAGCTGTTTCCAGGAGTTCTGTATCATGGAATTAGGCATTCGCTATATATGTGTATTCTCTATGCTGAATGTAGCAGATGCAGCTTTTGGGAGTTGTATACCCTAAGTGCACAGAGATGCAGTTTCCAGTAGTTCTGTATGTTGAATGTAGAGAGAAGCTGTTTCCAAGAGTTCTGTAGTCTAAGAGTAGGCATACGCTGTATGTGGGATTCCTGTAGCCTGAGTGTAGCCGACGCAGCTTATGGGAGATCTGTAACCTCGAATTAGAGAGACACATTTTACCGAAGTTCTGTATCAGAGTGTAGGGAGAAGCTGTTGCCAGGAATTCTGTAGCCCATGAGCAGGTTTTCGCTATACGCGGGTTTTCCGAAACCTGAGTGTGGCAGATGCAGCTTATAGGAATTCTGTATCTTGAATGTAGTGAGACACAGTTTACCAGAGTTCTGTATATTGGTATAGAGAGAAACTGTTTTCAAGAGTTCTGTAGCCTAGCAAGGGGCATACGCAGTAATTGGGATTTCTGTATCCTGAGTATAGGAGACGCCGTTTCTGGGAGCTCCGCTACCTGGATATGAGAGAAGCAGTTTATCGGAGTTCCCTATACTTGTTGCACAGAGGAGCTGTTTCCAGGAGTTCTGTATCCTGGAATTAGGAATTCGCTATATGTGGGTATTCTCTATGCTGAATGTAGCAGATGCAGCTTTTGATAGTTGTATACCCTAAGTGCACAGAGATGCAGTTTCCAGTAGTTCTGTATGTTGAATGTAGAGAGAAGCTGTTTCCAAGAGTTCTGTAGTCTGAGAGTAGGAATACGCTGTATATGGGATTCCTGTAGCCTGAGTGTAGCCGACGCAGCTTATGGGAGATCTGTAACCTCGAATTAGAGAGACACATTTTACCGAAGTTCTGTATCAGAGTGTAGGGAGAAGCTGTTGCCAGGAATTCTGTAGCCCATGAGCAGGTTTTCGCTATACGCGGGTTTTCCGAAACCTGAGTGTGGCAGATGCAGCTTATAGGAATTCTGTATCTTGAATGTAGTGAGACACAGTTTACCAGAGTTCTGTATATTGGTATAGAGAGAAACTGTTTTCAAGAGTTCTGTAGCCTAGCAAGGGGCATGCGCAGTAATTGGGATTTCTGTATCCTGAGTATAGGAGACACCGTTTCTGGGAGCTCCGCAACCTGGATATGAGAGAAGCAGTTTATCGGAGTTCCCTATCCTTGTTGCACAGAGGAGCTGTTTCCAGGAGTTCTGTATCCTGGAATTAGGCATTCGCTATATGTGGGTATTCTCTATGCTGAATGTAGCAGATGCAGCTTTCGGGAGTTCTATACCCTAAGTGTAGAGAGATGCAGTTTCAGTAGTTCTGTATGTTGAATGTAGAGAGAAGCTGTTTCCAAGAATTCTGTAGTCTGAGAGTAGGAATACACTGTATATGGGATTCCTGTAGCCTGAGTGTAGCCGACGCAGCTTATGGGAGATCTGTAACCTAGAATTAGAGAGACACATTGTACCGAAGTTCTGTATCAGAGTGTAGGGAGAAGCTGTTGCCAGGAATTCTGTAGCCTATGAGCAGGTTTTCGCTATACGCGGGTTTTCCGAAACCTGAGTGTGGCAGATGCAGTTTATAGGAATTCTGTATCTTGAATGTAGTGAGACACAGTTTACCAGAGTTCTGTATACTGGTATAGAGAGAAACTGTTTTCAAGAGTTCTGTAGCCTAGCAAGGGGCATACGCAGTAATTGGGATTTCTGTATCCTGAGTATAGGAGACGCCGTTTCTGGGAGCTCCGCTACCTGGATATGAGAGAAGCAGTTTATCGGAGTTCCCTATCCTTGTTGCACAGAGGAGCTGCTTCCAGGAGTTCTGTATCCTGGAATTAGGCATTCGCTATATGTGGGTATTCTCTATGCTGAATGCAGCAGATGCAGCTTTCGGGAGTTCTATACCCTAAGTGTAGAGAGATGCAGTTTCAGTAGTTCTGTATGTTGAATGTAGAGAGAAGCTGTTTCCAAGAGTTCTGTAGTCTGAGAGTAGGAATACGCTGTATATGGGATTCCTGTAGCCTGAGTGTAGCTGACGCAGCTTATGGGAGATCTGTAACCTAGAATTAGAGAGACACATTTTACCGAAGTTCTGTATCAGAGTGTAGGGAGAAGCTGTTGCCAGGAATTCTGTAGCCCATGAGCAGGTTTTCGCTATACGCGGGTTTTCCGAAACCTGAGTGTGGCAGATGCAGCTTATAGGAATTCTGTATCTTGAATGTAGGAAGACACAGTTTACCAGAGTTCTGTGTATTGGTATAGAGAGAAACTGTTTTCAAGAGTTCTGTAGCCTAGCAAGGGGCATACGCAGTAATTGGGATTTCTGTATCCTGAGTATAGGAGACGCCGTTTCTGGGAGCTCCGCTACCTGGATATGAGAGAAGCAGTTTATCGGAGTTCCCTATCCTTGTTGCACAGAGGAGCTGTTTCCAGGAGTTCTGTATCCTGGAATTAGGCATTCGCTATATGTGGGTATTCTCTATGCTGAATGTAGCAGATGCAGCTTTTGATAGTTGTATACCCTAAGTGCACAGAGATGCAGTTTCCAGTAGTTCTGTATGTTGAATGTAGAGAGAAGCTGTTTCCAAGAGTTCTGTAGTCTGAGAGTAGGAATACGCTGTATATGGGATTCCTGTAGCCTGAGTGTAGCCGACGCAGCTTATGGGAGATCTGTAACCTCGAATTAGAGAGACACATTTTACCGAAGTTCTGTATCAGAGTGTAGGGAGAAGCTGTTGCCAGGAATTCTGTAGCCCATGAGCAGGTTTTCGCTATACGCGGGTTTTCCGTAACCTGAGTGTGGCAGATGCAGCTTATAGGAATTCTGTATCTTGAATGTAGTGAGACACAGTTTACCAGAGTTCTGTATATTGGTATAGAGAGAAACTGTTTTCAAGAGTTCTGTAGCCTAGCAAGGGGCATACGCAGTAATTGGGATTTCTGTATCCTGAGTATAGGAGACGCCGTTTCTGGGAGCTCCGCAACCTGGATATGAGAGAAGCAGTTTATCGGAGTTCCCTATCCTTGTTGCACAGAGGAGCTGTTTCCAGGAGTTCTGTATCATGGAATTAGGCATTCGCTATATATGTGTATTCTCTATGCTGAATGTAGCAGATGCAGCTTTTGGGAGTTGTATACCCTAAGTGCACAGAGATGCAGTTTCCAGTAGTTCTGTATGTTGCATGTAGAGAGAAGCTGTTTCCAAGAGTTCTGTAGTCTGAGAGTAGGAATACGCTGTATATGGGATTCCTGTAGCCTGAGTGTAGCCGACGCAGCTTATGGGAGATCTGTAACCTCGAATTAGAGAGACACATTTTACCGAAGTCTGTATCAGAGTGTAGGGAGAAGCTGTTGCCAGGAATTCTGTAGCCCATGAGCAGGTTTTCGCTATACGCGGGTTTTCCGAAACCTGAGTGTGGCAGATGCAGCTTATAGGAATTCTGTATCAGTTTACCAGAGTTCTGTAATTGGTATAGAGAGAAACTGTTTTCAAGAGTTCTGTAGCCTAGCAAGGGGCATACGCAGTAATTGGGATTTCTGTATCCTGAGTATAGGAGACGCCGTTTCTGGGAGCTCCGCTACCTGGATATGAGAGAAGCAGTTTATCGGAGTTCCCTATCCTTGTTGCACAGAGGAGCTGTTTCCAGGAGTTCTGTATCATGGAATTAGGCATTCGCTATATGTGTGTATTCTCTATGCTGAATGTAGCAGATGCAGCTTTCGGGAGTAATATACCCTAAGTGTAGAGAGATGCAGTTTCAGTAGTTCTGTATGTTGAATGTAGAGAGAAGCTGTTTCCAAGAGTTCTGTAGTCTGATAGTAGGAATACGCTGTATATGGGATTCCTGTAGCCTGAGTGTAGCCGACGCAGCTTATGGGAGATCTGTAACCTAGAATTAGAGAGACACATTTTACCGAAGTTCTGTATCAGAGTGTAGGGAGAAGCTGTTGCCAGGAATTCTGTAGCCTATGAGCAGGTTTTCGCTATACGCGGGTTTTCCGAAACCTGAGTGTGGCAGATGCAGCTTATAGGAATTCTGTATCTTGAATGTAGTGAGACACAGTTTACCAGAGTTCTGTATATTGGTATAGAGAGAAACTGTTTTCAAGAGTTCTGTAGCCTAGCAAGGGGCATACGCAGTAATTGGGATTTCTGTATCCTGAGTATAGGAGACGCCGTTTCTGGGAGCTCCGCTACCTGGATATGAGAGAAGCAGTTTATCAGAGTTCCCTATCCTTGTTGCACAGAGGAGCTGTTTCCAGGAGTTCTGTATCATGGAATTAGGCATTCGCTATATATGTGTATTCTCTATGCTGAATGTAGCAGATGCAGCTTTTGGGAGTTGTATACCCTAAGTGCACAGAGATGCAGTTTCCAGTAGTTCTGTATGTTGAATGTAGAGAGAAGCTGTTTCCAAGAGTTCTGTAGTCTAAGAGTAAGCATACGCTGTATGTGGGATTCCTGTAGCCTGAGTGTAGCCAACGCAGCTTATGGGATATCTGTAACCTAGAATTAGAGAGACACATTTTACCGAAGTTCTGTATCAGAGTGTAGGGAGAAGCTGTTGCCAGGAATTCTGTAGCCTATGAGCAGGTTGTCGCTATACGCGGGTTTTCCGAAACCTGAGTGTGGCAGACGCAGCTTATAGGAATTCTGTATCAGTTTACCAGAGTTCTGTATATTGGTATAGAGAGAAACTGTTTTCAAGAGTTCTGTAGCCTAGCAAGGGGCATACGCAGTAATTGGGATTTCTGTATCCTGAGTATAGGAGACGCCGTTTCTGGGAGCTCCGCTACCTGGATATGAGAGAAGCAGTTTATCGGAGTTCCCTATCCTTGTTGCACAGAGGAGCTGTTTCATGGATTCTGTATCATGGAATTAGGCATTCGCTATATATCTGTATTCTCTATGCTGAATGAAGCAGAAGCAGCTTTTGGGAGTTGTATACCTTAAGTGCACAGAGATGCAGTTTCCAGTAGTTCTGTATGTTGAATGTAGAGAGAAGCTGTTTCCAAGAGTTCTGTAGTCTGAGAGTAGGAATACGCTCTATGTGGGATTCCTGTAGCCTGAGTGTAGCCGACGCAGCTTATGGGAGATCTGTAACCTAGAATTAGAGAGACACATTTTACCGAAGTTCTGTATCAGAGTGTAGGGAGAAGCTTTTTCCAGGAATTCTGTAGCCTATGAGCAGGTTTTCGCTATACGCGGGTTTTCTGAAACCTGAGTGTGGCAGATGCAGCTTATAGGAATTCTGTATCTTGAATGTAGTGAGACACCGATTACCAGAGTTCTGTATATTGGTATAGAGAGAAACTGTTTTCAAGAGTTCTGTAGCCTAGCAAGGGGCATACGCAGTAATTGGGATTTCTGTATCCTGAGTATAGGAGACACCGTTTCTGGGAGCTCCGCTACCTGGATATGAGAGAAGCAGTTTATCGGAGTTCCCTATCCTTGTTTCACAGAGGAGCTGTTTCCAGGACTTCTGTATCATGGAATTGGGCATTCGCTATATGTGGGTATTCTCTATGCTGAATGTAGCAGATGCAGCTTTCGGGAGTAATATACCCTAAGTGTAGAAAGATGCAGTTTCAGTAGTTCTGTATGTTGAATGTAGATAGAAGATGTTTCCAAGAGTTCTGTAGTCTGAGAGTAGGCATACGCTGTATGTGGGATTCCTGTAGCCTGAGTGTAGCCAACGCAGCTTATGGGAGATCTGTAACCTAGAATTAGAGAGACACATTTTACCGAAGTTCTGTATCAGAGTGTAGGGAGAAGCTGTTGCCAGGAATTCTGTAGCCTATGAGCAGGTTTTCGCTATACGCGGGTTTTCCGAAACCTGAGTGTGGCAGATGCAGCTTATAGGAATTCTGTATCTTGAATGTAGTGAGACACAGTTTACCAGAGTTCTGTATATTGGTATAGAGAGAAACTGTTTTCAAGAGTTCTGTAGCCTAGCAAGGGGCATACGCAGGAATTGGGATTTCTGTATCCTGAGTATAGGAGACGCCGTTTCTGGGAGCTCCGCTACCTGGATATGAGAGAAGCAGTTTACCGGAGTTCCCTATCCTTGTTTCACAGAGGAGCTGTTTCCAGGAGTTCTGTATCCTGGAATTAGGCATTCGCTATATGTGTGTATTCTCTATGCTGAATGAAGCAGATGCAGCTTTTGGGAGTTGTATACCCTAAGTGCACAGAGATGCAGTTTCCAGTAGTTCTGTATGTTGAATGTAGAAAGAAGCTGTTTCCAAGAGTTCTGTAGTCTAAGAGTAGGCATACGCTGTATATGGGATTCCTGTAGCCTGAGTGTAGCCAACGCAGCTTATGGGAGATCTGTAACCTAGAATTAGAGAGACACATTTTACCGAAGTTCTGTATCAGAGTGTAGGGAGAAGCTGTTGCCAGGAATTCTGTAGCCTATGAGCAGGTTTTCGCTATACGCGGGTTTTCTGAAACCTGAGTGTGGCAGATGCAGCTTATAGGAATTCTGTATCAGTTTACCAGAGTTCTGTATATTGGTATAGAGAGAAACTGTTTTCAAGAGTTCTGTAGCCTAGCAAGGGGCATACGCATTAATTGGGATTTCTGTATCCTGAGTATAGGAGACGCCGTTTCTGGGAGCTCCGCTACCTGGATATGAGAGGCAGTTTATCGGAGTTCCCTATCCTTGTTGCACAGAGGAGCTGTTTCCAGGAGTTCTGTATCATGGAATTAGGCATTCGCTATATATGTGTATTCTCTATGCTGAATGTAGCAGATGCAGCTTTTGGGAGTTGTATACCCTAAGTGCACAGAGATGCAGTTTCCAGTAGTTCTGTATGTTGCATGTAGAGAGAAGCTGTTTCCAAGAGTTCTGTAGTCTGAGAGTAGGAATACGCTGTATATGGGATTCCTGTAGCCTGAGTGTAGCCGACGCAGCTTATGGGAGATCTGTAACCTAGAATTAGAGAGACACATTTTACCGACGTTCTGTATCAGAGTGTAGGGAGAAGCTGTTGCCAGGAATTCTGTAGCCCATGAGCAGGTTTTCGCTATACGCGGGTTTTCCGAAACCTGAGTGTGGCAGATGCAGCTTATAGGAATTCTGTATCAGTTTACCAGAGTTCTGTAATTGGTATAGAGAGAAACTGTTTTCAAGAGTTCTGTAGCCTAGCAAGGGGCATACGCAGTAATTGGGATTTCTGTATCCTGAGTATAGGAGACGCCGTTTCTGGGAGCTCCGCTACCTGGATATGAGAGAAGCAGTTTATCGGAGTTCCCTATCCTTGTTGCACAGAGGAGCTGTTTCCAGGAGTTCTCTATCATGGAATTAGGCATTCGCTATATGTGGGTATTCTCTATGCTGAATGTAGCAGATGCAGCTTTCGGGAGTAATATACCCTAAGTGTAGAGAGATGCAGTTTCAGTAGTTCTGTATGTTGAATGTAGAGAGAAGCTGTTTCCAAGAGTTCTGTAGTCTGAGAGTAGGAATACGCTGTATATGGGATTCCTGTAGCCTGAGTGTAGCTGACGCAGCTTATGGGAGATCTGTAACCTAGAATTAGAGAGACACATTTTACCGAAGTTCTGTATCAGAGTGTAGGGAGAAGCTGTTGCCAGGAATTCTGTAGCCTATGAGCAGGTTTTCGCTATACGCGGGTTTTCCGAAACCTGAGTGTGGCAGATGCAGCTTATAGGAATTCTGTATCTTGAATGTAGTGAGACACAGTTTACCAGAGTTCTGTATATTGGTATAGAGAGAAACTGTTTTCAAGAGTTCTGTAGCCTAGCAAGGGGCATACGCAGTAATTGGGATTTCTGTATCCTGAGTATAGGAGACGCCGTTTCTGGGAGCTCCGCTACCTGGATATGAGAGAAGCAGTTTATCAGAGTTCCCTATCCTTGTTGCACAGAGGAGCTGTTTCCAGGAGTTCTGTATCATGGAATTAGGCATTCGCTATATATGTGTATTCTCTATGCTGAATGTAGCAGATGCAGCTTTTGGGAGTTGTATACCCTAAGTGCACAGAGATGCAGTTTCCAGTAGTTCTGTATGTTGAATGTAGAGAGAAGCTGTTTCCAAGAGTTCTGTAGTCTAAGAGTAAGCATACGCTGTATGTGGGATTCCTGTAGCCTGAGTGTAGCCAACGCAGCTTATGGGATATCTGTAACCTAGAATTAGAGAGACACATTTTACCGAAGTTCTGTATCAGAGTGTAGGGAGAAGCTGTTGCCAGGAATTCTGTAGCCTATGAGCAGGTTGTCGCTATACGCGGGTTTTCCGAAACCTGAGTGTGGCAGACGCAGCTTATAGGAATTCTGTATCAGTTTACCAGAGTTCTGTATATTGGTATAGAGAGAAACTGTTTTCAAGAGTTCTGTAGCCTAGCAAGGGGCATACGCAGTAATTGGGATTTCTGTATCCTGAGTATAGGAGACGCCGTTTCTGGGAGCTCCGCTACCTGGATATGAGAGAAGCAGTTTATCGGAGTTCCCTATCCTTGTTGCACAGAGGAGCTGTTTCATGGATTCTGTATCATGGAATTAGGCATTCGCTATATATCTGTATTCTCTATGCTGAATGAAGCAGAAGCAGCTTTTGGGAGTTGTATACCTTAAGTGCACAGAGATGCAGTTTCCAGTAGTTCTGTATGTTGAATGTAGAGAGAAGCTGTTTCCAAGAGTTCTGTAGTCTGAGAGTAGGAATACGCTCTATGTGGGATTCCTGTAGCCTGAGTGTAGCCGACGCAGCTTATGGGAGATCTGTAACCTAGAATTAGAGAGACACATTTTACCGAAGTTCTGTATCAGAGTGTAGGGAGAAGCTGTTGCCAGGAATTCTGTAGCCTATGAGCAGGTTTTCGCTATACGCGGGTTTTCCGAAACCTGAGTGTGGCAGATGCAGCTTATAGGAATTCTGTATCTTGAATGTAGTGAGACACAGTTTACCAGAGTTCTGTATATTGGTATAGAGAGAAACTGTTTTCAAGAGTTCTGTAGCCTAGCAAGGGGCATACGCAGGAATTGGGATTTCTGTATCCTGAGTATAGGAGACGCCGTTTCTGGGAGCTCCGCTACCTGGATATGAGAGAAGCAGTTTACCGGAGTTCCCTATCCTTGTTTCACAGAGGAGCTGTTTCCAGGAGTTCTGTATCATGGAATTAGGCATTCGCTATATATCTGTATTCTCTATGCTGAATGAAGCAGATGCAGCTTTTGGGAGTTGTATACCCTAAGTGCACAGAGATGCAGTTTCCAGTAGTTCTGTATGTTGAATGTAGAAAGAAGCTGTTTCCAAGAGTTCTGTAGTCTAAGAGTAGGCATACGCTGTATATGGGATTCCTGTAGCCTGAGTGTAGCCAACGCAGCTTATGGGAGATCTGTAACCTAGAATTAGAGAGACACATTTTACCGAAGTTCTGTATCAGAGTGTAGGGAGAAGCTGTTGCCAGGAATTCTGTAGCCTATGAGCAGGTTTTCGCTATACGCGGGTTTTCTGAAACCTGAGTGTGGCAGATGCAGCTTATAGGAATTCTGTATCAGTTTACCAGAGTTCTGTATATTGGTATAGAGAGAAACTGTTTTCAAGGGTTCTGTAGCCTAGCAAGGGGCATACGCAGTAATTGGGATTTCTGTATCCTGAGTATAGGAGACGCCGTTTCTGGGAGCTTGCTACCTGGATATGAGAGAAGCAGTTTATCGGAGTTCCCTATCCTTGTTGCACAGAGGAGCTGTTTCCAGGAGTTCTGTATCATGGAATTGGGCATTCGCTATATGTGGGTATTCTCTATGCTGAATGTAGCAGATGCAGCTTTCGGGAGTAATATACCCTAAGTGTAGAGAGATGCAGTTTCAGTAGTTCTGTATGTTGAATGTAGATAGAAGCTGTTTCCAAGAGTTCTGTAGTCTGAGAGTAGGCATACGATGTATGCGGGATTCCTGTAGCCTGAGTGTAGCCAACGCAGCTTATGGGAGATCTGTAACCTAGAATTAGAGAGACACATTTTACCGAAGTTCTGTATCAGAGTGTAGGGAGAAGCTGTTTCCAGGAATTCTGTAGCCTATGAGCAGGTTTTCGCTATACGCGGGTTTCCGGAACCTGAGTGTGGCAGATGCAGCTTATAGGAATTCTGTATCTTGAATGTAGTGAGACACAGTTTACCAGAGTTCTGTATATTGGTATAGAGAGAAACTGTTTTCAAGAGTTCTGTAGCCTAGCAAGGGGCATACGCAGTAATTGGGATTTCTGTATCCTGAGTATAGGAGACGCCGTTTCTGGGAGCTCCGCTACCTGAATATGAGAGAAGCAGTTTACCGGAGTTCCCTATCCTTGTTGCACAGAGGAGCTGTTTCCAGGAGTTCTGTATCATGGAATGAGGCATTCGCTATATGTGGGTATTGTCTATGCTGAATGTAGCAGATGCAGCTTTCGGGAGTTCTATACCCTAAGTGCACAGAGATGCAGTTTCCAGTAGTTCTGTATGTTGAATGTAGAGAGAAGCTGTTTCCAAGAGTTCTGTAGTCTAAGAGTAAGCATACGCTGTATGTGGGATTCCTGTAGCCTGAGTGTAGCCAACGCAGCTTATGGGAGATCTGTAACCTAGAATTAGAGAGACACATTTTACCGAAGTTCTGTATCAGAGTGTAGGGAGAAGCTGTTGCCAGGAATTCTGTAGCCTATGAGCAGGTTTTCGCTATACGCGGGTTTTCCGAAACCTGAGTATGGCAGATGCAGCATATAGGAATTCTGTATCAGTTTACCAGAGTTCTGTATATTGGTATAGAGAGAAACTGTTTTCAAGAGTTCTGTAGCCTAGCAAGGGGCATACGCAGTAATTGGGATTTCTGTATCCTGAGTATAGGAGACGCCGTTTCTGGGAGCTCCGCTACCTGGATATGAGAGAAGCAGTTTATCGGAGTTCCTTATCCTTGTTGCACAGAGGAGCTGTTTCCAGGAGTTCTGTATCCTGGAATTAGGCATTCGCTATATGTGGGTATTCTCTATGCTGAATGTAGCAGATGCAGCTTTCGGGAGTAATATACCCTAAGTGTAGAGAGATGCAGTTTCAGTAGTTCTGTATGTTGAATGTAGAGAGAAGCTGTTTCCAAGAGTTCTGTAGTCTGAGAGTAAGCATACGCTGTATGTGGGATTCCTGTAGCCTGAATGTAGCCAACGCAGCTTATGGGAGATCTGTAACCTAGAATTAGAGAGACACATTTTACCGAAGTTCTGTATCAGAGTGTAGGGAGAAGCTGTTGCCAGGAATTCTGTAGCCTCTGAGCAGGTTTTCGCTATACGCGGGTTTTCCGAAACCTGAGTGTGGCAGATGCAGCTTATAGGAATTCTGTATCTTGAATGTAGTGAGACACAGTTTACCAGAGTTCTGTATATTGGTATAGAGAGAAACTGTTTTCAAGAGTTCTGTAGCCTAGCAAGGGGCATACGCAGTAATTGGGATTTCTGTATCCTGAGTATAGGAGACGCCGTTTCTGGGAGCTCCGCTACCTGGATATGAGAGAAGCAGTTTATCGGAGTTCCCTATCCTTGTTGCACAGAGGAGCTGTTTCCAGGAGTTCTGTATCCTGGAATTAGGCATTCGCTATATGTGTGTATTCTCTATGCTGAATGTAGCAGATGCAGCTTTCGGGAGTTCTATACCCTAAGGGTAGAGTGATGCAGTTTCAGTAGTTCTGTATGTTGAATGTAGAGAGAAGCTGTTTCCAAGAGTTCTGTAGTCTAAGAGTAGGAATACGCTGTATATGGGATTCCTGTAGCCTGAGTGTAGCCAACGCAGCTTATGGGAGATCTGTAACCTAGAATTAGAGAGACACATTTTACCGACGTTCTGTATCAGAGTGTAGGGAGAAGCTGTTGCCAGGAATTCTGTAGCCTATGAGCAGGTTTTCGCTATACGCGGGTTTTCCGAAACCTGAGTGTGGCAGATGCAGCTTATAGGAATTCTGTATCTTGAATGTAGTGAGACACAGTTTACCAGAGTTCTGTATATTGGTATAGAGAGAAACTGTTTTCAAGAGTTCTGTAGCCTAGCAAGGGGCATACGCAGTAATTGGGATTTCTGTATCCTGAGTATAGGAGACGCCGTTTCTGGGAGCTCCGCAACCTGGATATGAGAGAAGCAGTTTATCGGAGTTCCCTATCCTTGTTGCACAGAGGAGCTGTTTCCAGGAGTTCTGTATCATGGAATTAGGCATTCGCTATATATGTGGGTATTCTCTATGCAGAATGTTGCAGATGCAGCTTTTGGGAGTTGTATACCCTAAGTGCACAGAGATGCAGTTTCCAGTAGTTCTGTATGTTGAATGTAGAGAGAAGCTGTTTCCAAGAGTTCTGTAGTCTAAGAGTAAGCATACGCTGCATGTGGGATTCCTGTAGCCTGAGTGTAGCCAACGCAGCTTATGGGAGATCTGTAACCTAGAATTAGAGAGACACATTTTACCGAAGTTCTGTATCAGAGTGTAGGGAGAAGCTGTTGCCAGGAATTCTGTAGCCTATGAGCAGGTTTTCGCTATACGCGGGTTTTCCGAAACCTGAGTGTGGCAGATGCAGCTTATAGGAATTCTGTATCAGTTTACCAGAGTTCTGTATATTGGTATAGAGAGAAACTGTTTTCAAGAGTTCTGTAGCCTAGCAAGGGGCATACGCAGTAATTGGGATTTCTGTATCCTGAGTATAGGAGACGCCGTTTCTGGGAGCTCCGCTACCTGGATATGAGAGAAGCAGTTTATCGGAGTTCCCTATCCTTGTTGCACAGAGGAGCTGTTTCCAGGAGTTCTGTATCCTGGAATTAGGCATTCGCTATATGTGGGTATTGTCTATGCTGAATGTAGCAGATGCAGCTTTCGGGAGTTCTATACCCTAAGTGTAGAGAGATGCAGTTTCAGTAGTTCTGTATGTTGAATGTAGAGAGAAGCTGTTTCCAAGAGTTCTGTAGTCTGAGAGTAGGAATACACTGTATATGGGATTCCTGAGTGTAGCCGACGCAGCTTATGGGAGATCTGTAACCTAGAATTAGAGAGACACATTTTACCGAAGTTCTGTATCAGAGTGTAGGGAGAAGCTGTTGCCAGGAATTCTGTAGCCCATGAGCAGGTTTTCGCTATACGCGGGTTTTCCGAAACCTGAGTGTGGCAGATGCAGTTTATAGGAATTCTGTATCTTGAATGTAGTGAGACACAGTTTACCAGAGTTCTGTATACTGGTATAGAGAGAAACTGTTTTCAAGAGTTCTGTAGCCTAGCAAGGGGCATACGCAGTAATTGGGATTTCTGTATCCTGAGTATAGGAGACGCCGTTTCTGGGAGCTCCGCGACCTGGATATGAGAGAAGCAGTTTATCGGTGTTCCCTATCCTTGTTTCACAGAGGAGCTGTTTCCAGGAGTTCTGTATCATGGAATTAGGCATTCGCTATATATGGGTATTCTCTATGCTGAATGTAGCAGATGCAGCTTTTGGGAGTTGTATACCCTAAGTGAACAGATGCAGTTTCCAGTAGTTCTGTATGTTGAATGTAGAGAGAAGCTGTTTCCAAGAGTTCTGTAGTCTGAGAGTAGGAATACACTGCATATGGGATTCCTGTAGCCTGAGTGTAGCCAACGCAGCTTATGCGAGATCTGTAACCTAGAATTAGAGAGACACATTTTACCGAAGTTCTGTATCAGAGTGTAGGGAGAAGCTGTTGCCAGGAATTCTGTAGCCTATGAGCAGGTTTTCGCTATACGCGGGTTTTCCGAAACCTGAGTGTGGCAGATGCAGCTTATAGGAATTCTGTATCTTGAATGTAGTGAGACACAGTTTACCAGAGTTCTGTATATTGGTATAGAGAGAAACTGTTTTCAAGAGTTCTGTAGCCTAGCAAGGGGCATACGCAGTAATTGGGATTTCTGTATCCTGAGTATAGGAGACGCCGTTTCTGGGAGCTCCGATACCTGGATATGAGAGAAGCAGTTTATTGGAGTTCCCTATCCTTGTTTCACAGAGGAGCTGTTTCCAGGAGTTCTGTATCATGGAATTAGGCATTTTCTATATATGTGGGTATTCTCTATGCAGAATGTAGCAGATGCAGCTTTTGGGAGTTGTATACCCTAAGTGCACAGAGATGCAGTTTCCAGTAGTTCTGTATGTTGAATGTAGAGAGAAGCTGTTTCCAAGAGTTCTGTAGTCTAAGAGTAAGCATACGCTGCATGTGGGATTCCTGTAGCCTGAGTGTAGCCAACGCAGCTTATGGGAGATCTGTAACCTAGAATTAGAGAGACACATTTTACCGACGTTCTGTATCAGAGTGTAGGGAGAAGCTGTTGCCAGGAATTCTGTAGCCTATGAGCAGGTTTTCGCTATACGCGGGTTTTCCGAAACCTGAGTGTGGCAGATGCAGCTTATAGGAATTCTGTATCTTGAATGTAGTGAGACACAGTTTACCAGAGTTCTGTATATTGGTATAGAGAGAAACTGTTTTCAAGAGTTCTGTAGCCTAGCAAGGGGCATACGCAGTAATTGGGATTTCTGTATCCTGAGTATAGGAGACTCCGTTTCTGGGAGCTCCGCAACCTGGATATGAGAGAAGCAGTTTATCGGAGTTCCCTATCCTTGTTGCACAGAGGAGCTGTTTCCAGGAGTTCTGTATCCTGGAATTAGGCATTCGCTATATGTGGGTATTGTCTATGCTGAATGTAGCAGATGCAGCTTTCGGGAGTTCTATACCCTAAGTGTAGAGAGATGCAGTTTCAGTAGTTCTGTATGTTGAATGTAGAGAGAAGCTGTTTCCAAGAGTTCTGTAGTCTGAGAGTAGGAATACGCTGTATATGGGATTCCTGTAGCCTGAGTGTAGCTGACGCAGCTTATGGGAGATCTGTAACCTAGAATTAGAGAGACACATTTTACCGAAGTTCTGTATCAGAGTGTAGGGAGAAGCTGTTGCCAGGAATTCTGTAGCCTATGAGCAGGTTTTCGCTATACGCGGGTTTTCCGAAACCTGAGTGTGGCAGATGCAGCTTATAGGAATTCTGTATCAGTTTACCAGAGTTCTGTATATTGGTATAGAGAGAAACTGTTTTCAAGAGTTCTGTAGCCTAGCAAGGGGCATACGCAGGAATTGGGATTTCTGTATCCTGAGTATAGGAGACGCCGTTTCTGGGAGCTCCGCTACCTGGATATGAGAGAAGCAGTTTACCGGAGTTCCCTATCCTTGTTGCACAGAGGAGCTGTTTCCAGGAGTTCTGTATCCTGGAATTAGGCATTCGCTATATGTGGGTATTGTCTATGCTGAATGTAGCAGATGCAGCTTTCGGGAGTTCTATACCCTAAGTGTAGAGTGATGCAGTTTCAGTAGTTCTGTATGTTGAATGTAGAGAGAAGCTGTTTCCAAGAGTTCTGTAGTCTGAGAGTAGGAATACGCTGTATTTGGGATTCCTATAGCCAGAGTGTAGCCGACGCAACTTATGGGAGATCTGTAACCTAGAATTAGAGAGACACATTTTACCGAAGTTCTGTATCAGAGTGTAGGGAGAAGCTGTTGCCAGGAATTCTGTAGCCTATGAGCAGGTTTTCGCTATACGTGGGTTTTCCGAAACCTGAGTGTGGCAGATGCAGCTTATAGGAATTCTGTATCTTGAATGTAATGAGACACAGTTTACCAGAGTTCTGTATATTGGTATAGAGAGAAACTGTTTTCAAGAGTTCTGTAGCCTAGCAAGGGGCATACGCAGTAATTGGGATTTCTGTATCCTGAGTATAGGAGACGCCGTTTCTGGGAGCTCCGCTACCTGGATATGAGAGAAGCAGTTTATCGGAGTTCCCTATCCTTGTTGCACAGAGGAGCTGTTTCCAGGAGTTCTGTATCCTGGAATTAGGCATTCGCTATATGTGGGTATTCTCTATGCAGAATGTAGCAGATGCAGCTTTCGGGAGTAATATACCCTAAGTGTAGAGAGATGCAGTTTCAGTAGTTCTGTATGTTGAATGTAGAGAGAAGCTGTTTCCAAGAGTTCTGTAGCCTGAGAGTAGGAATACGCTGTATATGGGATTCCTGTAGCCTGAGTGTAGCCGACGCAGCTTATGGGAGATCTGTAACCTAGAATTAGAGAGACACATTTTACTGAAGTTCTGTATCAGAGTGTAGGGAGAAGCTGTTTCCAGGAATTCTGTAGCCTATGAGCAGGTTTTCGCTATACGCGGGTTTTCCGAAACCTGAGTGTGGCAGATGCAGTTTATAGGAATTCTGTATCTTGAATGTAGTGAGACACAGTTTACCAGAGTTCTGTATATTGGTATAGAGAGAAACTGTTTTCAAGAGTTCTGTAGCCTAGCAAGGGGCATACGCAGTAATTGGGATTTCTGTATCCTGAGTATAGGAGACGCCGTTTCTGGGAGCTCCGCTACCTGGATATGAGAGAAGCAGTTTATCGGAGTTCCCTATCCTTGTTGCACAGAGGAGCTGTTTCCAGGAGTTCTGTATCCTGGAATTAGGCATTCGCTATATGTGGGTATTGTCTATGCTGAATGTAGCAGATGCAGCTTTCGGGAGTTCTATACCCTAAGTGTAGAGAGATGCAGTTTCAGTAGTTCTGTATGTTGAATGTAGAGAGAAGCTGTTTCCAAGAGTTCTGTAGTCTGAGAGTAGGAATACACTGTATATGGGATTCCTGAGTGTAGCCGACGCAGCTTATGGGAGATCTGTAACCTAGAATTAGAGAGACACATTTTACCGAAGTTCTGTATCAGAGTGTAGGGAGAAGCTGTTGCCAGGAATTCTGTAGCCCATGAGCAGGAGTTCTGTATCATGGAATTAGGCATTCGCTATATATGGGTATTCTCTATGCTGAATGTAGCAGATGCAGCTTTTGGGAGTTGTATACCCTAAGTGAACAGATGCAGTTTCCAGTAGTTCTGTATGTTGAATGTAGAGAGAAGCTGTTTCCAAGAGTTCTGTAGTCTGAGAGTAGGAATACACTGTATATGGGATTCCTGTAGCCTGAGTGTAGCCAACGCAGCTTATGGGAGATCTGTAACCTAGAATTAGAGAGACACATTTTACCGACGTTCTGTATCAGAGTGTAGGGAGAAGCTGTTGCCAGGAATTCTGTAGCCTATGAGCAGGTTTTCGCTATACGCGGGTTTTCCGAAACCTGAGTGTGGCAGATGCAGCTTATAGGAATTCTGTATCTTGAATGTAGTGAGACACAGTTTACCAGAGTTCTGTATATTGGTATAGAGAGAAACTGTTTTCAAGAGTTCTGTAGCCTAGCAAGGGGCATACGCAGTAATTGGGATTTCTGTATCCTGAGTATAGGAGACGCCGTTTCTGGGAGCTCCGCTCCCTGGATATGAGAGAAGCAGTTTATTGGAGTTCCCTATCCTTGTTTCACAGAGGAGCTGTTTCCAGGAGTTCTGTATCATGGAATTAGCCATTCGCTATATATGTGTATTCTCTATGCTGAATGTAGCAGATGTAGCTTTTGGGAGTTTTATACCCTAAGTGCACAGAGATGCAGTTTCCAGTAGTTCTGTATGTTGAATGTAGAGAGAAGCTGTTTCCAAGAGTTCTGTAGTCTGAGAGTAGGAATACGCTGTATATGGGATTCCTGTAGCCTGAGTGTAGCCAACGCAGCTTATGGGAGATCTGTAACCTAGAATTAGAGAGACACATTTTACCGACGTGCTGTATCAGAGTGTAGGGAGAAGCTGTTGCCAGGAATTCTGTAGCCTATGAGCAGGTTTTCGCTATACGCGGGTTTTCCGAAATCTGAGTGTGTCAGATGCAGCTTATAGGAATTCTGTATCAGTTTACCAGAGTTCTGTATATTGGTATAGAGAGAAACTGTTTTCAAGAGTTCTGTAGCCTAGCAAGGGGCATACGCAGGAATTGGGATTTCTGTATCCTGAGTATAGGAGACGCCGTTTCTGGGAGCTCCGCTCCCTGGATATGAGAGAAGCAGTTTATCGGAGTTCCCTATCCTTGTTGCACAGAGGAGCTGTTTCCAGGAGTTCTGTATCCTGGAATTAGGCATTCGCTATATGTGGGTATTCTCTATGCTGAATGTAGCAGATGCAGCTTTCGGGAGTAATATACCCTAAGTGTAGAGAGATGCAGTTTCAGTAGTTCTGTATGTTGAATGTAGAGAGAAGCTGTTTCCAAGAGTTCTGTAGTCTGAGAGTAGGAATACGCTGTATATGGGATTCCTGTAGCCTGAGTGTAGCCGACGCAGCTTATGGGAGATCTGTAACCTAGAATTAGAGAGACACATTTTACCGAAGTTCTGTATCAGAGTGTAGGGAGAAGCTGTTGCCAGGAATTCTGTAGCCTATGAGCAGGTTTTCGCTATACGCGGGTTTTGCGAAACCTGAGTGTGGCAGATGCAGCTTATAGGAATTCTGTATCTTGAATGTAGTGAGACACAGATTACCAGAGTTCTGTATATTGGTATAGAGAGAAACTGTTTTCAAGAGTTCTGTAGCCTAGCAAGGGGCATACGCAGTAATTGGGATTTCTGTATCCTGAGTATAGGAGACGCCGTTTCTGGGAGCTCCGCTACCTGGATATGAGAGAAGCAGTTTATCGGAGTTCCCTATCCTTGTTTCACAGAGGAGCAGTTTCCAGGAGTTCTGTATCATGGAATTGGGCATTCGCTATATGTGGGTATTCTCTATGCTGAATGTAGCAGATGCAGCTTTCGGGAGTAATATACCCTAAGTGTAGAGAGATGCAGTTTCAGTAGTTCTGTATGTTGAATGTAGAGAGAAGCTGTTTCCAAGTGTTCTGTAGTCTAAGAGTAGGCATACGCTGTATTTGGGATTCCTGTAGCCTGAGTGTAGCCAACGCAGCTTATGGGAGATCTGCAACCTAGAATTAGAGAGACACATTTTACCGAAGTTCTGTATCAGAGTGTAGGGAGAAGCTGTTGCCAGGAATTCTGTAGCCTATGAGCAGGTTTTCGCTATACGCGGGTTTTCTGAAACCTGAGTGTGGCAGATGCAGCTTATAGGAATTCTGTATCTTGAATGTAGTGAGACACAGTTTACCAGAGTTCTGTATATTGGTATAGAGAGAAACTGTTTTCAAGAGTTCTGTAGCCTACCAAGGGGCATACGCAGGAATTGGGATTTCTGTATCCTGAGTATAGGAGACGCCCTTTCTGCAGGCTCCGCTACCTGGATATGAGAGAAGCAGTTTATCGGAGTTCCCTATCCTTGTTGCACAGAGGAGCTGTTTCCAGGAGTTCTGTATCATGGAATTAGGCATTCGCTATATATGGGTATCCTCTATGCTGAATGTAGCAGATGCAGCTTTCGGGAGTAATATACCCTAAGTGTAGAGAGATGCAGTTTCAGTAGTTCTGTATGTTGAATGTAGAGAGAAGCTGTTTCCAAGAGTTCTGTATTCTAAGAGTAGGAATACGCTGTATATGGGATTCCTGTAGCCTTAGTGTAGCCAACGCAGCTTATGGGAGATCTGTAACCTAGAATTAGAGAGACACATTGTACCGAAGTTCTGTATCAGAGTGTAGGGAGAAGCTGTTGCCAGGAATTCTGTAGCCTATGAGCAGGTTTTCGCTATACGCGGGTTTTCTGAAACCTGAGTGTGGCAGATGCAGCTTATAGGAATTCTGTATCTTGAATGTAGTGAGACACAGTTTACCAGAGTTCTGTATATTGGTATAGAGAGAAACTGTTTTCAAGAGTTCTGTAGCCTACCAAGGGGCATACGCAGGAATTGGGATTTCTGTATCCTGAGTATAGGAGACGCCGTTTCTGGGAGCTCCGCTACCTGGATATGAGAGAAGCAGTTTATCGGAGTTCCCTATCCTTGTTGCACAGAGGAGCTGTTTCCAGGAGTTCTGTATCCTGGAATTAGGCATTCGCTATATGTGGGTATTCTCTATGCTGAATGTAGCAGATGCAGCTTTTGGGAGTTGTATACCCTAAGTGCACAGAGATGCAGTTTCCAGTAGTTCTGTATGTTGAATGTAGAGAGAAGCTGTTTCCAAGAGTTCTGTAGTCTAAGAGTAAGCATACGCTGTATGTGGGATTCCTGTAGCCTGAGTGTAGCCAACGCAGCTTATGGGAGATCTGTAACCTAGAATTAGAGAGACACATTTTACCGAAGTTCTGTATCAGAGTGTAGGGAGAAGCTGTTGCCAGGAATTCTGTAGCCTATGAGCAGGTTTTCGCTATACGCGGGTTTTCCGAAATCTGAGTGTGTCAGATGCAGCTTATAGGAATTCTGTATCAGTTTACCAGAGTTCTGTATATTGGTATAGAGAGAAACTGTTTTCAAGAGTTCTGTAGCCTAGCAAGGGGCATACGCAGGAATTGGGATTTCTGTATCCTGAGTATAGGAGACGCCGTTTCTGGGAGCTCCGCTCCCTGGATATGAGAGAAGCAGTTTATCGGAGTTCCCTATCCTTGTTGCACAGAGGAGCTGTTTCCAGGAGTTCTGTATCCTGGAATTAGGCATTCGCTATATGTGGGTATTCTCTATGCTGAATGTAGCAGATGCAGTTTCGGGAGTAATATACCCTAAGTGTAGAGAGATGCAGTTTCAGTAGTTCTGTATGTTGAATGTAGAGAGAAGCTGTTTCCAAGAGTTCTGTAGTCTGAGAGTAGGAATACGCTGTATATGGGATTCCTGTAGCCTGAGTGTAGCCGACGCAGCTTATGGGAGATCTGTAACCTAGAATTAGAGAGACACATTTTACCGAAGTTCTGTATCAGAGTGTAGGGAGAAGCTGTTTCCAGGAATTCTGTAGCCTATGAGCAGGTTTTCGCTATACGCGGGTTTTGCGAAACCTGAGTGTGGCAGATGCAGCTTATAGGAATTCTGTATCTTGAATGTAGTGAGACACAGATTACCGGAGTTCTGTATATTGGTATAGAGAGAAACTGTTTTCAAGAGTTCTGTAGCCTAGCAAGGGGCATACGCAGTAATTGGGATTTCTGTATCCTGAGTATAGGAGACGCCGTTTCTGGGAGCTCCGCTACCTGGATATGAGAGAAGCAGTTTATCGGAGTTCCCTATCCTTGTTTCACAGAGGAGCAGTTTCCAGGAGTTCTGTATCATGGAATTGGGCATTCGCTATATGTGGGTATTCTCTATGCTGAATGTAGCAGATGCAGCTTTCGGGAGTAATATACCCTAAGTGTAGAGAGATGCAGTTTCAGTAGTTCTGTATGTTGAATGTAGAGAGAAGCTGTTTCCAAGTGTTCTGTAGACTAAGAGTAGGCATACGCTGTATTTGGGATTCCTGTAGCCTGAGTGTAGCCAACGCAGCTTATGGGAGATCTGCAACCTAGAATTAGAGAGACACATTTTACCGAAGTTCTGTATCAGAGTGTAGGGAGAAGCTGTTGCCAGGAATTCTGTAGCCTATGAGCAGGTTTTCGCTATACGCGGGTTTTCTGAAACCTGAGTGTGGCAGATGCAGCTTATAGGAATTCTGTATCTTGAATGTAGTGAGACACAGTTTACCAGAGTTCTGTATATTGGTATAGAGAGAAACTGTTTTCAAGAGTTCTGTAGCCTAGCAAGGGGCATACGCAGTAATTGGGATTTCTGTATCCTGAGTATAGGAGACGCCGTTTCTGGGAGCTCGGCTACCTGGATATGAGAGAAGCAGTTTATCGGAGTTCCCTATCCTTGTTGCACAGAGGAGCTGTTTCCAGGAGTTCTGTATCATGGAATTAGGCATTCGCTATATATGGGTATCCTCTATGCTGAATGTAGCAGATGCAGCTTTCGGGAGTAATATACCCTAAGTGCACAGAGATGAATTTCCAGTAGTTCTGTATGTTGAATGTAGAGAGAAGCTGTTTCCAAGAGTTCTGTAGTCTAAGAGTAGGCATACACTGTATGTGGGATTCCTGTAGTCTGAGTGTAGCCAACGCAGCTTATGGGAGATCTGTAACCTAGAATTAGAGAGACACATTGTACCGAAGTTCTGTATCAGAGTGTAGGGAGAAGCTGTTGCCAGGAATTCTGTAGCCTATGAGCAGGTTTTCGCTATACGCGGGTTTTCCGAAACCTGAGTGTGGCAGATGCAGCTTATAGGAATTCTGTATCTTGAATGTAGTGAGACACAGTTTACCAGAGTTCTGTATATTGGTATAGAGAGAAACTGTTTTCAAGAGTTCTGTAGCCTAGCAAGGGGCATACGCAGGAATTGGGATTTCTGTATCCTGAGTATAGGAGACGCCGTGTCTGGGAGCTCCGCTCCCTGGATATGAGAGAAGCAGTTTATCGGAGTTCCCTATCCTTGTTGCACAGAGGAGCTGTTTCCAGGAGTTCTGTATCCTGGAATTAGGCATTCGCTATATGTGGGTATTCTCTATGCTGAATGTAGCAGATGCAGCTTTCGGGAGTTCTATACCCTAAGTGTAGAGAGATGCAGTTTCAGTAGTTCTGTATGTTGAATGTAGAGAGAAGCTGTTTCCAAGAGTTCTGTATTCTGAGAGTAGGAATACGCTGTATATGGGATTCCTGTAGCCTTAGTGTAGCCAACGCAGCTTATGGGAGATCTGTAACCTAGAATTAGAGAGACACATTGTACCGAAGTTCTGTATCAGAGTGTAGGGAGAAGCTGTTGCCAGGAATTCTGTAGCCTATGAGCAGGTTTTCGCTATACGCGGGTTTTCTGAAACCTGAGTGTGGCAGATGCAGCTTATAGGAATTCTGTATCTTGAATGTAGTGAGACACAGTTTACCAGAGTTCTGTATATTGGTATAGAGAGAAACTGTTTTCAAGAGTTCTGTAGCCTAGCAAGGGGCATACGCAGGAATTGGGATTTCTGTATCCTGAGTATAGGAGACGCCGATTCTGGGAGCTCCGCTACCTGGATATGAGAGAAGCAGTTTATCGGAGTTCCCTATCCTTGTTGCACAGAGGAGCTGTTTCCAGGAGTTCTGTATCCTGGAATTAGGCATTCGCTATATGTGGGTATTCTCTATGCTGAATGTAGCAGATGCAGCTTTTGGGAGTTGTATACCCTAAGTGCACAGAGATGCAGTTTCCAGTAGTTCTGTATGTTGAATGTAGAGAGAAGCTGTTTCCAAGAGTTCTGTAGTCTAAGAGTAAGCATACGCTGTATGTGGGATTCCTGTAGCCTGAGTGTAGCCAACGCAGCTTATGGGAGATCTGTAACCTAGAATTAGAGAGACACATTTTACCGAAGTTCTGTATCAGAGTGTAGGGAGAAGCTGTTGCCAGGAATTCTGTAGCCTATGAGCAGGTTTTCGCTATACGCGGGTTTTCCGAAATCTGAGTGTGTCAGATGCAGCTTATAGGAATTCTGTATCAGTTTACCAGAGTTCTGTATATTGGTATAGAGAGAAACTGTTTTCAAGAGTTCTGTAGCCTAGCAAGGGGCATACGCAGGAATTGGGATTTCTGTATCCTGAGTATAGGAGACGCCGTTTCTGGGAGCTCCGCTCCCTGGATATGAGAGAAGCAGTTTATCGGAGTTCCCTATCCTTGTTGCACAGAGGAGCTGTTTCCAGGAGTTCTGTATCCTGGAATTAGGCATTCGCTATATGTGGGTATTCTCTATGCTGAATGTAGCAGATGCAGCTTTCGGGAGTAATATACCCTAAGTGTAGAGAGATGCAGTTTCAGTAGTTCTGTATGTTGAATGTAGAGAGAAGCTGTTTCCAAGAGTTCTGTAGTCTGAGAGTAGGAATACGCTGTATATGGGATTCCTGTAGCCTGAGTGTAGCCGACGCAGCTTATGGGAGATCTGTAACCTAGAATTAGAGAGACACATTTTACCGAAGTTCTGTATCAGAGTGTAGGGAGAAGCTGTTTCCAGGAATTCTGTAGCCTATGAGCAGGTTTTCGCTATACGCGGGTTTTGCGAAACCTGAGTGTGGCAGATGCAGCTTATAGGAATTCTGTATCTTGAATGTAGTGAGACACAGATTACCGGAGTTCTGTATATTGGTATAGAGAGAAACTGTTTTCAAGAGTTCTGTAGCCTAGCAAGGGGCATACGCAGTAATTGGGATTTCTGTATCCTGAGTATAGGAGACGCCGTTTCTGGGAGCTCCGCTACCTGGATATGAGAGAAGCAGTTTATCGGAGTTCCCTATCCTTGTTTCACAGAGGAGCAGTTTCCAGGAGTTCTGTATCATGGAATTGGGCATTCGCTATATGTGGGTATTCTCTATGCTGAATGTAGCAGATGCAGCTTTCGGGAGTAATATACCCTAAGTGTAGAGAGATGCAGTTTCAGTAGTTCTGTATGTTGAATGTAGAGAGAAGCTGTTTCCAAGTGTTCTGTAGTCTAAGAGTAGGCATACGCTGTATTTGGGATTCCTGTAGCCTGAGTGTAGCCAACGCAGCTTATGGGAGATCTGCAACCTAGAATTAGAGAGACACATTTTACCGAAGTTCTGTATCAGAGTGTAGGGAGAAGCTGTTGCCAGGAATTCTGTAGCCTATGAGCAGGTTTTCGCTATACGCGGGTTTTCTGAAACCTGAGTGTGGCAGATGCAGCTTATAGGAATTCTGTATCTTGAATGTAGTGAGACACAGTTTACCAGAGTTCTGTATATTGGTATAGAGAGAAACTGTTTTCAAGAGTTCTGTAGCCTAGCAAGGGGCATACGCAGTAATTGGGATTTCTGTATCCTGAGTATAGGAGACGCCGTTTCTGGGAGCTCGGCTACCTGGATATGAGAGAAGCAGTTTATCGGAGTTCCCTATCCTTGTTGCACAGAGGAGCTGTTTCCAGGAGTTCTGTATCATGGAATTAGGCATTCGCTATATATGGGTATCCTCTATGCTGAATGTAGCAGATGCAGCTTTCGGGAGTAATATACCCTAAGTGCACAGAGATGAATTTCCAGTAGTTCTGTATGTTGAATGTAGAGAGAAGCTGTTTCCAAGAGTTCTGTAGTCTAAGAGTAGGCATACACTGTATGTGGGATTCCTGTAGTCTGAGTGTAGCCAACGCAGCTTATGGGAGATCTGTAACCTAGAATTAGAGAGACACATTGTACCGAAGTTCTGTATCAGAGTGTAGGGAGAAGCTGTTGCCAGGAATTCTGTAGCCTATGAGCAGGTTTTCGCTATACGCGGGTTTTCCGAAACCTGAGTGTGGCAGATGCAGCTTATAGGAATTCTGTATCTTGAATGTAGTGAGACACAGTTTACCAGAGTTCTGTATATTGGTATAGAGAGAAACTGTTTTCAAGAGTTCTGTAGCCTAGCAAGGGGCATACGCAGGAATTGGGATTTCTGTATCCTGAGTATAGGAGACGCCGTGTCTGGGAGCTCCGCTCCCTGGATATGAGAGAAGCAGTTTATCGGAGTTCCCTATCCTTGTTGCACAGAGGAGCTGTTTCCAGGAGTTCTGTATCCTGGAATTAGGCATTCGCTATATGTGGGTATTCTCTATGCTGAATGTAGCAGATGCAGCTTTCGGGAGTTCTATACCCTAAGTGTAGAGAGATGCAGTTTCAGTAGTTCTGTATGTTGAATGTAGAGAGAAGCTGTTTCCAAGAGTTCTGTATTCTGAGAGTAGGAATACGCTGTATATGGGATTCCTGTAGCCTTAGTGTAGCCAACGCAGCTTATGGGAGATCTGTAACCTAGAATTAGAGAGACACATTGTACCGAAGTTCTGTATCAGAGTGTAGGGAGAAGCTGTTGCCAGGAATTCTGTAGCCTATGAGCAGGTTTTCGCTATACGCGGGTTTTCTGAAACCTGAGTGTGGCAGATGCAGCTTATAGGAATTCTGTATCTTGAATGTAGTGAGACACAGTTTACCAGAGTTCTGTATATTGGTATAGAGAGAAACTGTTTTCAAGAGTTCTGTAGCCTAGCAAGGGGCATACGCAGGAATTGGGATTTCTGTATCCTGAGTATAGGAGACGCCGTTTCTGGGAGCTCCGCTACCTGGATATGAGAGAAGCAGTTTATCGGAGTTCCCTATCCTTGTTGCACAGAGGAGCTGTTTCCAGGAGTTCTGTATCCTGGAATTAGGCATTCGCTATATGTGGGTATTCTCTATGCTGAATGTAGCAGATGCAGCTTTTGGGAGTTGTATACCCTAAGTGCACAGAGATGCAGTTTCCAGTAGTTCTGTATGTTGAATGTAGAGAGAAGCTGTTTCCAAGAGTTCTGTAGTCTAAGAGTAAGCATACGCTGTATGTGGGATTCCTGTAGCCTGAGTGTAGCCAACGCAGCTTATGGGAGATCTGTAACCTAGAATTAGAGAGACACATTTTACCGAAGTTCTGTATCAGAGTGTAGGGAGAAGCTGTTGCCAGGAATTCTGTAGCCTATGAGCAGGTTTTCGCTATACGCGGGTTTTCCGAAATCTGAGTGTGTCAGATGCAGCTTATAGGAATTCTGTATCAGTTTACCAGAGTTCTGTATATTGGTATAGAGAGAAACTGTTTTCAAGAGTTCTGTAGCCTAGCAAGGGGCATACGCAGGAATTGGGATTTCTGTATCCTGAGTATAGGAGACGCCGTTTCTGGGAGCTCCGCTCCCTGGATATGAGAGAAGCAGTTTATCGGAGTTCCCTATCCTTGTTGCACAGAGGAGCTGTTTCCAGGAGTTCTGTATCCTGGAATTAGGCATTCGCTATATGTGGGTATTCTCTATGCTGAATGTAGCAGATGCAGCTTTCGGGAGTAATATACCCTAAGTGTAGAGAGATGCAGTTTCAGTAGTTCTGTATGTTGAATGTAGAGAGAAGCTGTTTCCAAGAGTTCTGTAGTCTGAGAGTAGGAATACGCTGTATATGGGATTCCTGTAGCCTGAGTGTAGCCGACGCAGCTTATGGGAGATCTGTAACCTAGAATTAGAGAGACACATTTTACCGAAGTTCTGTATCAGAGTGTAGGGAGAAGCTGTTGCCAGGAATTCTGTAGCCTATGAGCAGGTTTTCGCTATACGCGGGTTTTCCGAAATCTGAGTGTGTCAGATGCAGCTTATAGGAATTCTGTATCAGTTTACCAGAGTTCTGTATATTGGTATAGAGAGAAACTGTTTTCAAGAGTTCTGTAGCCTAGCAAGGGGCATACGCAGGAATTGGGATTTCTGTATCCTGAGTATAGGAGACGCCGTTTCTGGGAGCTCGGCTACCTGGATATGAGAGAAGCAGTTTATCGGAGTTCCCTATCCTTGTTTCACAGAGGAGCAGTTTCCAGGAGTTCTGTATCATGGAATTGGGCATTCGCTATATGTGGGTATTCTCTATGCTGAATGTAGCAGATGCAGCTTTCGGGAGTAATATACCCTAAGTGTAGAGAGATGCAGTTTCAGTAGTTCTGTATGTTGAATGTAGAGAGAAGCTGTTTCCAAGTGTTCTGTAGTCTAAGAGTAGTCATACGCTGTATTTGGGATTCCTGTAGCCTGAGTGTAGCCAACGCAGCTTATGGGAGATCTGCAACCTAGAATTAGAGAGACACATTTTACCGAAGTTCTGTATCAGAGTGTAGGGAGAAGCTGTTGCCAGGAATTCTGTAGCCTATGAGCAGGTTTTCGCTATACGCGGGTTTTCTGAAACCTGAGTGTGGCAGATGCAGCTTATAGGAATTCTGTATCTTGAATGTAGTGAGACACAGTTTACCAGAGTTCTGTATATTGGTATAGAGAGAAACTGTTTTCAAGAGTTCTGTAGCCTAGCAAGGGGCATACGCAGTAATTGGGATTTCTGTATCCTGAGTATAGGAGACGCCGTTTCTGGGAGCTCGGCTACCTGGATATGAGAGAAGCAGTTTATCGGAGTTCCCTATCCTTGTTGCACAGAGGAGCTGTTTCCAGGAGTTCTGTATCATGGAATTAGGCATTCGCTATATATGGGTATCCTCTATGCTGAATGTAGCAGATGCAGCTTTCGGGAGTAATATACCCTAAGTGCACAGAGATGAATTTCCAGTAGTTCTGTATGTTGAATGTAGAGAGAAGCTGTTTCCAAGAGTTCTGTAGTCTAAGAGTAGGCATACACTGTATGTGGGATTCCTGTAGTCTGAGTGTAGCCAACGCAGCTTATGGGAGATCTGTAACCTAGAATTAGAGAGACACATTGTACCGAAGTTCTGTATCAGAGTGTAGGGAGAAGCTGTTGCCAGGAATTCTGTAGCCTATGAGCAGGTTTTCGCTATACGCGGGTTTTCCGAAACCTGAGTGTGGCAGATGCAGCTTATAGGAATTCTGTATCTTGAATGTAGTGAGACACAGTTTACCAGAGTTCTGTATATTGGTATAGAGAGAAACTGTTTTCAAGAGTTCTGTAGCCTAGCAAGGGGCATACGCAGGAATTGGGATTTCTGTATCCTGAGTATAGGAGACGCCGTGTCTGGGAGCTCCGCTCCCTGGATATGAGAGAAGCAGTTTATCGGAGTTCCCTATCCTTGTTGCACAGAGGAGCTGTTTCCAGGAGTTCTGTATCCTGGAATTAGGCATTCGCTATATGTGGGTATTCTCTATGCTGAATGTAGCAGATGCAGCTTTCGGGAGTTCTATACCCTAAGTGTAGAGAGATGCAGTTTCAGTAGTTCTGTATGTTGAATGTAGAGAGAAGCTGTTTCCAAGAGTTCTGTATTCTGAGAGTAGGAATACGCTGTATATGGGATTCCTGTAGCCTTAGTGTAGCCAACGCAGCTTATGGGAGATCTGTAACCTAGAATTAGAGAGACACATTGTACCGAAGTTCTGTATCAGAGTGTAGGGAGAAGCTGTTGCCAGGAATTCTGTAGCCTATGAGCAGGTTTTCGCTATACGCGGGTTTTCTGAAACCTGAGTGTGGCAGATGCAGCTTATAGGAATTCTGTATCTTGAATGTAGTGAGACACAGTTTACCAGAGTTCTGTATATTGGTATAGAGAGAAACTGTTTTCAAGAGTTCTGTAGCCTAGCAAGGGGCATACGCAGGAATTGGGATTTCTGTATCCTGAGTATAGGAGACGCCGTTTCTGGGAGCTCCGCTACCTGGATATGAGAGAAGCAGTTTATCGGAGTTCCCTATCCTTGTTGCACAGAGGAGCTGTTTCCAGGAGTTCTGTATCCTGGAATTAGGCATTCGCTATATGTGGGTATTCTCTATGCTGAATGTAGCAGATGCAGCTTTTGGGAGTTGTATACCCTAAGTGCACAGAGATGCAGTTTCAGTAGTTCTGTATGTTGAATGTAGAGAGAAGCTGTTTCCAAGAGTTC
This sequence comes from Lepus europaeus, assembly GCF_033115175.1. Lineage (NCBI taxonomy): Eukaryota > Metazoa > Chordata > Mammalia > Lagomorpha > Leporidae > Lepus > Lepus europaeus. The sequence continues at coordinate 158,886 of NW_026909059.1, read as the reverse complement.
TGTAGTCTAAGAGTAAGCATACGCTGTATGTGGGATTCCTGTAGCCTGAGTGTAGCCAACGCAGCTTATGGGAGATCTGTAACCTAGAATTAGAGAGACACATTTTACCGAAGTTCTGTATCAGAGTGTAGGGAGAAGCTGTTGCCAGGAATTCTGTAGCCTATGAGCAGGTTTTCGCTATACGCGGGTTTTCCGAAATCTGAGTGTGTCAGATGCAGCTTATAGGAATTCTGTATCAGTTTACCAGAGTTCTGTATATTGGTATAGAGAGAAACTGTTTTCAAGAGTTCTGTAGCCTAGCAAGGGGCATACGCAGGAATTGGGATTTCTGTATCCTGAGTATAGGAGACGCCGTTTCTGGGAGCTCCGCTACCTGGATATGAGAGAAGCAGTTTATCGGAGTTCCCTATCCTTGTTTCACAGAGGAGCAGTTTCCAGGAGTTCTGTATCATGGAATTGGGCATTCGCTATATGTGGGTATTCTCTATGCTGAATGTAGCAGATGCAGCTTTCGGGAGTAATATACCCTAAGTGTAGAGAGATGCAGTTTCAGTAGTTCTGTATGTTGAATGTAGAGAGAAGCTGTTTCCAAGTGTTCTGTAGTCTAAGAGTAGGCATACGCTGTATTTGGGATTCCTGTAGCCTGAGTGTAGCCAACGCAGCTTATGGGAGATCTGCAACCTAGAATTAGAGAGACACATTTTACCGAAGTTCTGTATCAGAGTGTAGGGAGAAGCTGTTGCCAGGAATTCTGTAGCCTATGAGCAGGTTTTCGCTATACGCAGGTTTTCTGAAACCTGAGTGTGGCAGATGCAGCTTATAGGAATTCTGTATCTTGAATGTAGTGAGACACAGTTTACCAGAGTTCTGTATATTGGTATAGAGAGAAACTGTTTTCAAGAGTTCTGTAGCCTAGCAAGGGGCATACGCAGTAATTGGGATTTCTGTATCCTGAGTATAGGAGACGCCGTTTCTGGGAGCTCCGCTACCTGGATATGAGAGAAGCAGTTTATCGGAGTTCCCTATCCTTGTTGCACAGAAGAGCTGTTTCCAGGAGTTCTGTATCAAGAAATTAGGCATTCGCTATATATGTGTATTCTCTATGCTGAATGTAGCAGATGCAGCTTTTGGGAGTTGTATACCCTAAGTGCACAGAGATGAATTTCCAGTAGTTCTGTATGTTGAATGTAGAGAGAAGCTGTTTCCAAGAGTTCTGTAGTCTAAGAGTAAGCATACGCTGTATGTGGGATTCCTGTAGCCTGAGTGTATCCGACGCAGCTTATGGGAGATCTGTAACCTAGAATTAGAGAGACACATTTTACCGAAGTTCTGTATCAGAGTGTAGGGAGAAGCTGTTTCCAGGAATTCTGCAGCCTATGAGCAGGTTTTCGCTATAAGCGGGTTTTGCGAAACCTGAGTGTGGCAGATGCAGCTTATAGGAATTCTGTATCAGTTTACCAGAGTTCTGTATATTGGTATAGAGAGAAACTGTTTTCAAGAGTTCTGTAGCCTAGCAAGGGGCATACGCAGTAATTGGGATTTCTGTATCCTGAATATAGGAGACGCCATTTCTGGGAGCTCTGCTACCTGGATATGAGAGAAGCAGTTTATCGGAGTTCCCTATCCTTGTTGCACAGAGGAGCTGTTTCCAGGAGTTCTGTATCCTGGAATTAGGCATTCGCTATATGTGGGTATTCTCTATGCTGAATGTAGCAGATGCAGCTTTCGGGAGTTCTATACCCTAAGTGTAGAGAGATGCAGTTTCAGTAGTTCTGTATGTTGAATGTAGAGAGAAGCTGTTTCCAAGAGTTCTGTAGTCTGAGAGTAGGAATACGCTGTATATGGGATTCCTGTAGCCTGAGTGTAGCCGACGCAGCTTATGGGAGATCTGTAACCTAGAATTAGAGAGACACATTTTACCGAAGTTCTGTATCAGAGTGTAGGGAGAAGCTGTTTCCAGGAATTCTGTAGCCTATGAGCAGGTTTTCGCTATAAGCGGGTTTTCCGAAACCTGAGTGTGGCAGATGCAGCTTATAGGAATTCTGTATCAGTTTACCAGAGTTCTGTATATTGGTATAGAGAGAAACTCTTTTCAAGAGTTCTGTAGCCTAGCAAGGGGCATACGCAGTAATTGGGATTTCTGTATCCTGAGTATAGGAGACGCCGTTTCTGGGAGCTCCGCTACCTGGATATGAGAGAAGCAGTTTATCGGAGTTCCCTATCCTTGTTGCACAGAGGAGCTGTTTCCAGGAGTTCTGTATCCTGGAATTAGGCATTCGCTATATGTGGGTATTCTCTATGCTGAATGTAGCAGATGCAGCTTTCGGGAGTAATATACCCTAAGTGTAGAGAGATGCAGTTTCAGTAGTTCTGTATGTTGAATGTAGAGAGAAGCTGTTTCCAAGAGTTCTGTAGTCTGAGAGTAGGAATACGCTCTATATGGGATTCCTGTAGCCTGAGTGTAGCCGACGCAGCTTATGGGAGATCTGTCACCTAGAATTAGAGAGACACATTTTACCGAAGTTCTGTATCAGAGTGTAGGGAGAAGCTGTTGCCAGGAATTCTGTAGCCTATGAGCAGGTTTTCGCTATACGCGGGTTTTCCGAAACCTGAGTGTGGCAGATGCAGCTTATAGGAATTCTGTATCTTGAATGTAGTGAGACACAGTTTACCAGAGTTCTGTATATTGGTATAGAGAGAAACTGTTTTCAAGAGTTCTGTAGCCTAGCAAGGGGCATACGCAGTAATTGGGATTTCTGTATCCTGAGTATAGGAGACGCCGTTTCTGGGAGCTCCGCTACCTGGATATGAGAGAAGCATTTCATCGGAGTTCCCTATCCTTGTTGCACAGAGGAGCTGTTTCCAGGAGTTCTGTATCCTGGAATTAGGCATTCGCTATATGTGGGTATTCTCTATGCTGAATGTAGCAGATGCGGCTTTCGGGAGTAATATACCCTAAGTGTAGAGAGATGCAGTTTCAGTAGTTCTGTATGTTGAATGTAGAGAGAAGCTGTTTCCAAGAGTTCTGTAGTCTGAGAGTAGGAATACGCTGTATATGGGATTCCTGTAGCCTGAGTGTAGCCGACGCAGCTTATGGGAGATCTGTAACCTAGAATTAGAGAGACACATTTTACTGAAGTTCTGTATCAGAGTGTAGGGAGAAGCTGTTGCCAGGAATTCTGTAGCCTATGAGCAGGTTTTCGCTATACGCGGGTTTTCCGAAACCTGAGTGTGGCAGATGCAGCTTATAGGAATTCTGTATCTTGAATGTAGTGAGACACAGTTTACCAGAGTTCTGTATATTGGTATAGAGAGAAACTGTTTTCAAGAGTTCTGTAGCCTAGCAAGGGGCATACGCAGGAATTGGGATTTCTGTATCCTGAGTATAGGAGACGCCGTTTCTGGGAGCTCCGCTACCTGGATATGAGAGAAGCAGTTTATCGGAGTTCCCTATCCTTGTTGCACAGAAGAGCTGTTTCCAGGAGTTCTGTATCAAGAAATTAGGCATTCGCTATATATGTGTATTCTCTATGCTGAATGTAGCAGATGCAGCTTTTGGGAGTTGTATACCCTAAGTGCACAGAGATGAATTTCCAGTAGTTCTGTATGTTGAATGTAGAGAGAAGCTGTTTCCAAGAGTTCTGTAGTCTAAGAGTAAGCATACGCTGTATGTGGGATTCCTGTAGCCTGAGTGTATCCGACGCAGCTTATGGGAGATCTGTAACCTAGAATTAGAGAGACACATTTTACCGAAGTTCTGTATCAGAGTGTAGGGAGAAGCTGTTTCCAGGAATTCTGCAGCCTATGAGCAGGTTTTCGCTATAAGCGGGTTTTGCGAAACCTGAGTGTGGCAGATGCAGCTTATAGGAATTCTGTATCAGTTTACCAGAGTTCTGTATATTGGTATAGAGAGAAACTGTTTTCAAGAGTTCTGTAGCCTAGCAAGGGGCATACGCAGTAATTGGGATTTCTGTATCCTGAATATAGGAGACGCCATTTCTGGGAGCTCTGCTACCTGGATATGAGAGAAGCAGTTTATCGGAGTTCCCTATCCTTGTTGCACAGAGGAGCTGTTTCCAGGAGTTCTGTATCCTGGAATTAGGCATTCGCTATATGTGGGTATTCTCTATGCTGAATGTAGCAGATGCAGCTTTCGGGAGTAATATACCCTAAGGGTAGAGAGATGCAGTTTCAGTAGTTCTGTATGTTGAATGTAGAGAGAAGCTGTTTCCAAGAGTTCTGTAGTCTGAGAGTAGGAATACGCTGTATATGGGATTCCTGTAGCCTGAGTGTAGCCGACGCAGCTTATGGGAGATCTGTAACCTAGAATTAGAGAGACACATTTTACCGAAGTTCTGTATCAGAGTGTAGGGAGAAGCTGTTTCCAGGAATTCTGTAGCCTATGAGCAGGTTTTCGCTATAAGCGGGTTTTCCGAAACCTGAGTGTGGCAGATGCAGCTTATAGGAATTCTGTATCAGTTTACCAGAGTTCTGTATATTGGTATAGAGAGAAACTCTTTTCAAGAGTTCTGTAGCCTAGCAAGGGGCATACGCAGTAATTGGGATTTCTGTATCCTGAGTATAGGAGACGCCGTTTCTGGGAGCTCCGCTACCTGGATATGAGAGAAGCAGTTTATCGGAGTTCCCTATCCTTGTTGCACAGAGGAGCTGTTTCCAGGAGTTCTGTATCCTGGAATTAGGCATTCGCTATATGTGGGTATTCTCTATGCTGAATGTAGCAGATGCAGCTTTCGGGAGTAATATACCCTAAGTGTAGAGAGATGCAGTTTCAGTAGTTCTGTATGTTGAATGTAGAGAGAAGCTGTTTCCAAGAGTTCTGTAGTCTGAGAGTAGGAATACGCTCTATATGGGATTCCTGTAGCCTGAGTGTAGCCGACGCAGCTTATGGGAGATCTGTCACCTAGAATTAGAGAGACACATTTTACCGAAGTTCTGTATCAGAGTGTAGGGAGAAGCTGTTGCCAGGAATTCTGTAGCCTATGAGCAGGTTTTCGCTATACGCGGGTTTTCCGAAACCTGAGTGTGGCAGATGCAGCTTATAGGAATTCTGTATCTTGAATGTAGTGAGACACAGTTTACCAGAGTTCTGTATATTGGTATAGAGAGAAACTGTTTTCAAGAGTTCTGTAGCCTAGCAAGGGGCATACGCAGTAATTGGGATTTCTGTATCCTGAGTATAGGAGACGCCGTTTCTGGGAGCTCCGCTACCTGGATATGAGAGAAGCAGTTTATCGGAGTTCCCTATCCTTGTTTCACAGAGGAGCTGTTTCCAGGAGTTCTGTATCAAGAAATTAGGCATTCGCTATATATGTGTATTCTCTATGCTGAATGTAGCAGATGCAGCTTTTGGGAGTTGTATACCCTAAGTGCACAGAGATGAATTTCCAGTAGTTCTGTATGTTGAATGTAGAGAGAAGCTGTTTCCAAGAGTTCTGTAGTATAAGAGTAAGCATACGCTGTATGTGGGATTCCTGTAGCCTGAGTGTAGCCAACGCAGCTTATGGGAGATCTGTAACCTAGAATTAGAGAGACACATTTTACCGAAGTTCTGTATCAGAGTGTAGGGAGAAGCTGTTGCCAGGAATTCTGTAGCCCATGAGCAGGTTTTCGCTATACGCGGGTTTTCCGAAACCTGAGTGTGGCAGATGCAGCTTATAGGAATTCTGTATCAGTTTACCAGAGTTCTGTATATTGGTATAGAGAGAAACTGTTTTCAAGTGTTCTGTAGCCTAGCAAGGGGCATACGCAGGAATTGGGATTTCTGTATCCTGAGTATAGGAGACGCCGTTTCTGGGAGCTCCGCTACCTGGATATGAGAGAAGCAGTTTATCGGAGTTCCCTATCCTTGTTGCACAGAGGAGCTGTTTCCAGGAGTTCTGTATCCTGTAATTAGGCATTCGCTATATGTGGGTATTCTCTATGCTGAATGTAGCAGATGCAGCTTTCGGCAGTTATATACCCTAAGTGTAGAGAGATGCAGTTTCAGTAGTTCTGTATGTTGAATGTAGAGAGAAGCTGTTTCCAAGAGTTCTGTAGTCTGAGAGTAGGAATACGCTGTATATGGGATTCCTGTAGCCTGAGTGTAGCCGACACAGCTTATGGGAGATCTGTAACCTAGAATTAGAGAGACACATTTTACCGAAGTTCTGTATCAGAGTGTAGGGAGAAGCTGTTGCCAGGAATTCTGTAGCCTATGAGCAGGTTTTCGCTATACGCGGGTTTTCTGAATCGTGAGTGTGGCAGATGCAGCTTATAGGAATTCTGTATCTTGAATGTAGTGAGACACAGTTTACCAGAGTTCTGTATATTGGTATAGAGAGAAACTGTTTTCAAGAGTTCTGTAGCCTAGCAAGGGGCATACGCAGGAATTGGGATTTCTGTATCCTGAGTATAGGAGACGCCGTTTCTGGGAGCTCCGCTACCTGGATATGAGAGAAGCAGTTTATCGGAGTTCCCTATCCTTGTTGCACAGAGGAGCTGTTTCCAGGAGTTCTGTATCCTGGAATTAGGCATTCGCTATATGTGGGTATTCTCTATGCTGAATGTAGCAGATGCAGCTTTTGGGAGTTGTATACCCTAAGTGCACAGAGATGCAGTTTCAGTAGTTCTGTATGTTGAATGTAGAGAGAAGCTGTTTCCAAGAGTTCTGTAGTCTGAGAGTAGGAATACGCTGTATATGGGATTCCTGTAGCCTGAGTGTAGCCGACGCAGCTTATGGGAGATCTGTAACCTAGAATTAGAAAGACACATTTTACCGAAGTTCTGTATCAGAGTGTAGGGAGAAGCTGTTGCCAGGAATTCTGTAGCCTATGAGCAGGTTTTCGCTATACGCGGGTTTTACGAAACCTGAGTGTGGCAGAATCAGCTTATAGGAATTCTGTATCTTGAATGTAGTGAGACACAGTTTACCAGAGTTCTGTGTTTTTGTATAGAGAGAAACTGTTTTCAAGAGTTCTGTAGCCTAGCAAGGGGCATACGCAGTAATTGCGATTTCTGAATCCTGAGTATAGGAGACGCCGTTTCTGGGAGCTCCGCTACCTGGATATGAGAGAAGCGGTTTATTGGAGTTCCCTATCCTTGTTGCACAGTGGAGCTGTTTCCAGGAGTTCTGTATCCTGGAATTAGGCATTCGCTATATGTGGGTATTCTCTATGCTGAATGTAGCAGATGCAGCTTTCGGGAGTAATATACCCTAAGTGTAGAGAGATGCAGTTTCAGTAGTTCTGTAGGTTGAATGTAGAGAGAAGCTGTTTCCAAGAGTTCTGTAGTCTGAGAGTAGGAATACGATGTATATGGGATTCCTGTAGCCTGAGTGTAGCCGACGCAGCTTATGGGAGATCTGTAACCTAGAATTAGAGAGACACATTTTACCGAAGTTCTGTATCAGAGTGTAGGGAGAAGCTGTTGCCAGGAATTCTGTAGCCCATGAGCAGGTTTTCGCCTACGCGGGTTTTCCGAAACCTGAGTGTGGCAGATGCAGCTTATAGGAATTCTGTATCTTGAATGTAGTGAGACACAGTTTACCAGAGTTCTGTATATTGGTATAGAGAGAAACTGTTTTCAAGAGTTCTGTAGCCTAGCAAGGGGCATACGCAGGAATTGGGATTTCTGTATCCTGAGTATAGGAGAAGCTGCTTCTGGGAGCTCCGCTACCTGGATATGAGAGAAGCAGTTCATCGGAGTTCCCTATCCTTGTTGCACAGAGGAGCTGTTTCCAGTTGCTCTGTATCCTGGAATTAGGCATTTGCTATATGTGGGTATTCTCTATGCTGGATGTAGCAGATGCAGCTTTCGGGAGTTCTATACCCTAAGTGTAGAGAGATGCAGTTTCAGTAGTTCTGTATGTTGAATGTAGAGAGAAGCTGTTTCCAAGAGTTCTGTAGTCTGAGAGTAGGAATACGCTGTATATGGGATTCCTGTAGCCTGAGTGTAGCCGACGCAGCTTATGGGAGATCTGTAACCTCGAATTAGAGAGACACATTTTACCGAAGTTCTGTATCAGAGTGTAGGGAGAAGCTGTTGCCAGGAATTCTGTAGCCCATGAGCAGGTTTTCGCTATACGCGGGTTTTCCGAAACCTGAGTGTGGCAGATGCAGCTTATAGGAATTCTGTATCTTGAATGTAGTGAGACACAGTTTACCAGAGTTCTGTATATTGGTATAGAGAGAAACTGTTTTCAAGAGTTCTGTAGCCTAGCAAGGGGCATACGCAGGAATTGGGATTTCTGTATCCTGAGTATAGGAGACGCCGTTTCTGGGAGCTCCGCTACCTGGATATGAGAGAAGCAGTTTATCGGAGTTCCCTATCCTTGTTGCACAGAGGAGCTGTTTCCAGTTGTTCTGTATCCTGGAATTAGGCATTCGCTATATGTGGGTATTCTCTATGCTGAATGTAGCAGATGCAGCTTTTGGGAGTTTTATACCCTAAGTGCACAGAGATGCAGTTTCCAGTAGTTCTGTATGTTGAATGTAGAGAGAAGCTGTTTCCAAGAGTTCTGTAGTCTAAGAGTAGGCACACGCTGTATGTGGGATTCCTGTAGCCTGAGTGTAGCTGACACAGCTTATGGGAGATCTGTAACCTAGAATTAGAGAGACACATTTTACCGAAGTTCTGTATCAGAGTGTAGGGAGAAGCTGTTGCCAGGAATTCTGTAGCCTATGAGCAGGTTTTCGCTATAAGCGGGTTTTCCGAAACCTGAGTGTGGCAGATGCAGCTTATAGGAATTCTGTATCAGTTTACCAGAGTTCTGTATATTGGTATAGAGAGAAACTGTTTTCAAGAGTTCTGTAGCCTAGCAAGGGGCATACGCAGGAATTGGGATTTCTGTATCCTGAGTATAGGAGACGCCGTTTCTGGGAGCTCCGCTACCTGGATATGAGAGAAGCAGTTTATCGGAGTTCCCTATCCTTGTTGCACAGAGGAGCTGTTTCCAGGAGTTCTGTATCCTGGAATTAGGCATTCGCTATATGTGGGTATTCTCTATGCTGAATGTAGCAGATGCAGTTTCGGGAGTAATATACCCTAAGTGTAGAGAGATGCAGTTTCAGTAGTTCTGTATGTTGAATGTAGAGAGAAGCTGTTTCCAAGAGTTCTGTAGTCTGAGAGTAGGAATACGCTCTATATGGGATTCCTGTAGCCTGAGTGTAGCCGACGCAGCTTATGGGAGATCTGTAACCTAGAATTAGAGAGACACATTTTACCGAAGTTCTGTATCAGAGTGTAGGGAGAAGCTGTTGCCAGGAATTCTGTAGCCTATGAGCAGGTTTTCGCTATACGCGGGTTTTCCGAAACCTGAGTGTGGCAGATGCAGCTTATAGGAATTCTGTATCTTGAATGTAGTGAGACACAGTTTACCAGAGTTCTGTATATTGGTATAGAGAGAAACTGTTTTCAAGAGTTCTGTAGCCTAGCAAGGGGCATACGCAGGAATTGGGATTTCTGTATCCTGAGTATAGGAGATGCCGTTTCTGGGAGCTCTGCTACCTGGATATGAGAGAAGCAGTTTATCGGAGTTCCCTATCCTTGTTGCACAGAGGAGCTGTTTCCAGGAGTACTGTATCAAGAAATTAGGCATTCGCTATATATGTGTATTCTCTATGCTGAATGTAGCAGATGCAGCTTTTGGGAGTTGTATACCCTAAGTGCACAGAGATGAATTTCCAGTAGTTCTGTATGTTGAATGTAGAGAGAAGCTGTTTCCAAGAGTTCTGTAGTCTAAGAGTAAGCATACGCTGTATGTGGGATTCCTGTAGCCTGAGTGTAGCCAACGCAGCTTATGGGAGATCTGTAACCTAGAATTAGAGAGACACATTTTACCGAAGTTCTGTATCAGAGTGTAGGGAGAAGCTGTTTCCAGGAATTCTGTAGCCTATGAGCAGGTTTTCGCTATAAGCGGGTTTTCCGAAACCTGAGTGTGGCAGATGCAGCTTATAGGAATTCTGTATCAGTTTACCAGAGTTCTGTATATTGGTATAGAGAGAAACTGTTTTCAAGAGTTCTGTAGCCTAGCAAGGGGCATACGCAGGAATTGGGATTTCTGTATCCTGAGTATAGGAGACGCCATTTCTGGGAGCTCCGCTACCTGGATATGAGAGAAGAAGTTTATCGGAGTTCCCTATCCTTGTTGCACAGAGGAGCTCTTTCCAGTTGTTCTGTATCCTGGAATTAGGCATTTGCTATATGTGGGTATGCTCTATGCTGGATGTAGCAGATGCAGCTTTTGGGAGTTCTATACCCTAAGTGTAGAGAGATGCAGTTTCAGTAGTTCTGTATGTTGAATGTAGAGAGAAGCTGTTTCCAAGAGTTCTGTAGTCTGAGAGTAGGAATACGCTGTATATGGGATTCCTGTAGCCTGAGTGTAGCCGACGCAGCTTATGGGAGATCTGTAACCTCGAATTAGAGAGACACATTTTACCGAAGTTCTGTATCAGAGTGTAGGGAGAAGCTGTTGCCAGGAATTCTGTAGCCCATGAGCAGGTTTTCGCTATACGCGGGTTTTCCGAAACCTGAGTGTGGCAGATGCAGCTTATAGGAATTCTGTATCTTGAATGTAGTGAGACACAGTTTACCAGAGTTCTGTATATTGGTATAGAGAGAAACTGTTTTCAAGAGTTCTGTAGCCTAGCAAGGGGCATACGCAGTAATTGGGATTTCTGTATCCTGAGTATAGGAGACGCCGTTTCTGGGAGCTCCGCTACCTGGATATGAGAGAAGCAGTTTATCGGAGTTCCCTATCCTTGTTGCACAGAGGAGCTGTTTCCAGTTGTTCTGTATCCTGGAATTAGGCATTCGCTATATGTGGGTATTCTCTATGCTGAATGTAGCAGATGCAGCTTTTGGGAGTTTTATACCCTAAGTGCACAGAGATGCAGTTTCCAGTAGTTCTGTATGTTGAATGTAGAGAGAAGCTGTTTCCAAGAGTTCTGTAGTCTAAGAGTAGGCACACGCTGTATGTGGGATTCCTGTAGCCTGAGTGTAGCTGACGCAGCTTATGGGAGATCTGTAACCTAGAATTAGAGAGACACATTTTACCGAAGTTCTGTATCAGAGTGTAGGGAGAAGCTGTTGCCAGGAATTCTGTAGCCTATGAGCAGGTTTTCGCTATAAGCGGGTTTTCCGAAACCTGAGTGTGGCAGATGCAGCTTATAGGAATTCTGTATCAGTTTACCAGAGTTCTGTATATTGGTATAGAGAGAAACTGTTTTCAAGAGTTCTGTAGCCTAGCAAGGGGCATACGCAGTAATTGGGATTTCTGTATCCTGAGTATAGGAGACGCCGTTTCTGGGAGCTCCGCTACCTGGATATGAGAGAAGCAGTTTATCGGAGTTCCCTATCCTTGTTGCACAGAGGAGCTGTTTCCAGGAGTTCTGTATCCTGGAATTAGGCATTCGCTATATGTGGGTATACTCTATGCTGAATGTAGCAGATGCAGCTTTCGGGAGTAATATACCCTAAGTGTAGAGAGATGCAGTTTCAGTAGTTCTGTATGTTGAATGTAGAGAGAAGCTGTTTCCAAGAGTTCTGTAGTCTGAGAGTAGGAATACGCTGTATATGGGATTCCTGTAGCCTGAGTGTAGCCGACGCAGCTTATGGGAGATCTGTAACCTAGAATTAGTGAGACACATTTTACCGAAGTTCTGTATCAGAGTGTAGGGAGAAGCTGTTGCCAGGAATTCTGTAGCCCATGAGCAGGTTTTCGCTATACGCGGGTTTTCCAAAACCTGAGTGTGGCAGATGCAGCTTATAGGAATTCTGTATCTTGAATGTAGTGAGACACAGTTTACCAGAGTTCTGTATATTGGTATAGAGAGAAACTGTTTTCAAGAGTTCTGTAGCCTAGCAAGGGGCATACGCAGGAATTGGGATTTCTGTATCCTGAGTATAGGAGACGCCGTTTCTGGGAGCTCCGCTACCTGGATATGTGAGAAGCAGTTTATCGGAGTTCCCTATCCTTGTTTCACAGAGGAGCTGTTTCCAGGAGTTCTGTATCATGGAATTAGGCATTCGCTATATATGTGTATTCTCTATGAATGTAGCAGATGCAGCTTTTGGGAGTTTTATACCCTAAGTGCACAGAGATGCAGTTTCCAGTAGTTCTGTATGTTGAATGTAGAGAGAAGCTGTTTCCAAGAGTTCTGAAGTCTAAGAGTAGGAATACGCTGTATGTGGGATTCCTGTAGCCTGAGTGTAGCTGACGCAGCTTATGGGAGATCTGTAACCTAGAATTAGAGAGACACATTTTACCGAAGTTCTGTATCAGAGTGTAGGGAGAAGCTGTTGCCAGGAATTCTGTAGCCTATGAGCAGGTTTTCGCTATACGCGGGTTTTCCGAAACCTGAGTGTGGCAGATGCAGCTTATAGGAATTCTGTATCTTGAATGTAGTGAGACACAGTTTACCAGAGTTCTGTATATTGGTATAGAGAGAAACTGTTTTCAAGAGTTCTGTAGCCTAGCAAGGGGCATACGCAGGAATTGGGATTTCTGTATCCTGAGTATAGGAGATGCCGTTTCTGGGAGCTCTGCTACCTGGATATGAGAGAAGCAGTTTATCGGAGTTCCCTATCCTTGTTGCACAGAGGAGCTGTTTCCAGGAGTACTGTATCAAGAAATTAGGCATTCGCTATATATGTGTATTCTCTATGCTGAATGTAGCAGATGCAGCTTTTGGGAGTTGTATACCCTAAGTGCACAGAGATGAATTTCCAGTAGTTCTGTATGTTGAATGTAGAGAGAAGCTGTTTCCAAGAGTTCTGTAGTCTAAGAGTAAGCATACGCTGTATGTGGGATTCCTGTAGCCTGAGTGTAGCCAACGCAGCTTATGGGAGATCTGTAACCTAGAATTAGAGAGACACATTTTACCGAAGTTCTGTATCAGAGTGTAGGGAGAAGCTGTTTCCAGGAATTCTGTAGCCTATGAGCAGGTTTTCGCTATAAGCGGGTTTTCCGAAACCTGAGTGTGGCAGATGCAGCTTATAGGAATTCTGTATCAGTTTACCAGAGTTCTGTATATTGGTATAGAGAGAAACTGTTTTCAAGAGTTCTGTAGCCTAGCAAGGGGCATACGCAGGAATTGGGATTTCTGTATCCTGAGTATAGGAGACGCCATTTCTGGGAGCTCCGCTACCTGGATATGAGAGAAGAAGTTTATCGGAGTTCCCTATCCTTGTTGCACAGAGGAGCTGTTTCCAGTTGTTCTGTATCCTGGAATTAGGCATTTGCTATATGTGGGTATGCTCTATGCTGGATGTAGCAGATGCAGCTTTTGGGAGTTCTATACCCTAAGTGTAGAGAGATGCAGTTTCAGTAGTTCTGTATGTTGAATGTAGAGAGAAGCTGTTTCCAAGAGTTCTGTAGTCTGAGAGTAGGAATACGCTGTATATGGGATTCCTGTAGCCTGAGTGTAGCCGACGCAGCTTATGGGAGATCTGTAACCTCGAATTAGAGAGACACATTTTACCGAAGTTCTGTATCAGAGTGTAGGGAGAAGCTGTTGCCAGGAATTCTGTAGCCCATGAGCAGGTTTTCGCTATACGCGGGTTTTCCGAAACCTGAGTGTGGCAGATGCAGCTTATAGGAATTCTGTATCTTGAATGTAGTGAGACACAGTTTACCAGAGTTCTGTATATTGGTATAGAGAGAAACTGTTTTCAAGAGTTCTGTAGCCTAGCAAGGGGCATACGCAGTAATTGGGATTTCTGTATCCTGAGTATAGGAGACGCCGTTTCTGGGAGCTCCGCTACCTGGATATGAGAGAAGCAGTTTATCGGAGTTCCCTATCCTTGTTGCACAGAGGAGCTGTTTCCAGTTGTTCTGTATCCTGGAATTAGGCATTCGCTATATGTGGGTATTCTCTATGCTGAATGTAGCAGATGCAGCTTTTGGGAGTTTTATACCCTAAGTGCACAGAGATGCAGTTTCCAGTAGTTCTGTATGTTGAATGTAGAGAGAAGCTGTTTCCAAGAGTTCTGTAGTCTAAGAGTAGGCACACGCTGTATGTGGGATTCCTGTAGCCTGAGTGTAGCTGACGCAGCTTATGGGAGATCTGTAACCTAGAATTAGAGAGACACATTTTACCGAAGTTCTGTATCAGAGTGTAGGGAGAAGCTGTTGCCAGGAATTCTGTAGCCTCTGAGCAGGTTTTCGCTATACGCGGGTTTTCCGAAACCTGAGTGTGGCAGATGCAGCTTATAGGAATTCTGTATCAGTTTACCAGAGTTCTGTATATTGGTATAGAGAGAAACTGTTTTCAAGAGTTCTGTAGCCTAGCAAGGGGCATACGCAGTAATTGGGATTTCTGTATCCTGAGTATAGGAGACGCCGTTTCTGGGAGCTCCGCTACCTGGATATGAGAGAAGCAGTTTATCGGAGTTCCCTATCCTTGTTGCACAGAGGAGCTGTTTCCAGGAGTTCTGTATCCTGGAATTAGGCATTCGCTATATGTGGGTATACTCTATGCTGAATGTAGCAGATGCAGCTTTCGGGAGTAATATACCCTAAGTGTAGAGAGATGCAGTTTCAGTAGTTCTGTATGTTGAATGTAGAGAGAAGCTGTTTCCAAGAGTTCTGTAGTCTGAGAGTAGGAATACGCTGTATATGGGATTCCTGTAGCCTGAGTGTAGCCGACGCAGCTTATGGGAGATCTGTAACCTAGAATTAGTGAGACACATTTTACCGAAGTTCTGTATCAGAGTGTAGGGAGAAGCTGTTGCCAGGAATTCTGTAGCCCATGAGCAGGTTTTCGCTATACGCGGGTTTTCCAAAACCTGAGTGTGGCAGATGCAGCTTATAGGAATTCTGTATCTTGAATGTAGTGAGACACAGTTTACCAGAGTTCTGTATATTGGTATAGAGAGAAACTGTTTTCAAGAGTTCTGTAGCCTAGCAAGGGGCATACGCAGGAATTGGGATTTCTGTATCCTGAGTATAGGAGACGCCGTTTCTGGGAGCTCCGCTACCTGGATATGTGAGAAGCAGTTTATCGGAGTTCCCTATCCTTGTTTCACAGAGGAGCTGTTTCCAGGAGTTCTGTATCATGGAATTAGGCATTCGCTATATATGTGTATTCTCTATGAATGTAGCAGATGCAGCTTTTGGGAGTTTTATACCCTAAGTGCACAGAGATGCAGTTTCCAGTAGTTCTGTATGTTGAATGTAGAGAGAAGCTGTTTCCAAGAGTTCTGAAGTCTAAGAGTAGGAATACGCTGTATGTGGGATTCCTGTAGCCTGAGTGTAGCTGACGCAGCTTATGGGAGATCTGTAACCTAGAATTAGAGAGACACATTTTACCGAAGTTCTGTATCAGAGTGTAGGGAGAAGCTGTTGCCAGGAATTCTGTAGCCTATGAGCAGGTTTTCGCTATACGCGGGTTTTCCGAAACCTGAGTGTGGCAGATGCAGCTTATAGGAATTCTGTATCTTGAATGTAGTGAGACACAGTTTACCAGAGTTCTGTATATTGGTATAGAGAGAAACTGTTTTCAAGAGTTCTGTAGCCTAGCAAGGGGCATACGCAGGAATTGGGATTTCTGTATCCTGAGTATAGGAGATGCCGTTTCTGGGAGCTCTGCTACCTGGATATGAGAGAAGCAGTTTATCGGAGTTCCCTATCCTTGTTGCACAGAGGAGCTGTTTCCAGGAGTACTGTATCAAGAAATTAGGCATTCGCTATATATGTGTATTCTCTATGCTGAATGTAGCAGATGCAGCTTTTGGGAGTTGTATACCCTAAGTGCACAGAGATGAATTTCCAGTAGTTCTGTATGTTGAATGTAGAGAGAAGCTGTTTCCAAGAGTTCTGTAGTCTAAGAGTAAGCATACGCTGTATGTGGGATTCCTGTAGCCTGAGTGTAGCCAACGCAGCTTATGGGAGATCTGTAACCTAGAATTAGAGAGACACATTTTACCGAAGTTCTGTATCAGAGTGTAGGGAGAAGCTGTTTCCAGGAATTCTGTAGCCTATGAGCAGGTTTTCGCTATAAGCGGGTTTTCCGAAACCTGAGTGTGGCAGATGCAGCTTATAGGAATTCTGTATCAGTTTACCAGAGTTCTGTATATTGGTATAGAGAGAAACTGTTTTCAAGAGTTCTGTAGCCTAGCAAGGGGCATACGCAGGAATTGGGATTTCTGTATCCTGAGTATAGGAGACGCCATTTCTGGGAGCTCCGCTACCTGGATATGAGAGAAGAAGTTTATCGGAGTTCCCTATCCTTGTTGCACAGAGGAGCTGTTTCCAGTTGTTCTGTATCCTGGAATTAGGCATTTGCTATATGTGGGTATGCTCTATGCTGGATGTAGCAGATGCAGCTTTTGGGAGTTCTATACCCTAAGTGTAGAGAGATGCAGTTTCAGTAGTTCTGTATGTTGAATGTAGAGAGAAGCTGTTTCCAAGAGTTCTGTAGTCTGAGAGTAGGAATACGCTGTATATGGGATTCCTGTAGCCTGAGTGTAGCCGACGCAGCTTATGGGAGATCTGTAACCTCGAATTAGAGAGACACATTTTACCGAAGTTCTGTATCAGAGTGTAGGGAGAAGCTGTTGCCAGGAATTCTGTAGCCCATGAGCAGGTTTTCGCTATACGCGGGTTTTCCGAAACCTGAGTGTGGCAGATGCAGCTTATAGGAATTCTGTATCTTGAATGTAGTGAGACACAGTTTACCAGAGTTCTGTATATTGGTATAGAGAGAAACTGTTTTCAAGAGTTCTGTAGCCTAGCAAGGGGCATACGCAGTAATTGGGATTTCTGTATCCTGAGTATAGGAGACGCCGTTTCTGGGAGCTCCGCTACCTGGATATGAGAGAAGCAGTTTATCGGAGTTCCCTATCCTTGTTGCACAGAGGAGCTGTTTCCAGTTGTTCTGTATCCTGGAATTAGGCATTCGCTATATGTGGGTATTCTCTATGCTGAATGTAGCAGATGCAGCTTTTGGGAGTTTTATACCCTAAGTGCACAGAGATGCAGTTTCCAGTAGTTCTGTATGTTGAATGTAGAGAGAAGCTGTTTCCAAGAGTTCTGTAGTCTAAGAGTAGGCACACGCTGTATGTGGGATTCCTGTAGCCTGAGTGTAGCTGACGCAGCTTATGGGAGATCTGTAACCTAGAATTAGAGAGACACATTTTACCGAAGTTCTGTATCAGAGTGTAGGGAGAAGCTGTTGCCAGGAATTCTGTAGCCTATGAGCAGGTTTTCGCTATAAGCGGGTTTTCCGAAACCTGAGTGTGGCAGATGCAGCTTATAGGAATTCTGTATCAGTTTACCAGAGTTCTGTATATTGGTATAGAGAGAAACTGTTTTCAAGAGTTCTGTAGCCTAGCAAGGGGCATACGCAGTAATTGGGATTTCTGTATCCTGAGTATAGGAGACGCCGTTTCTGGGAGCTCCGCTACCTGGATATGAGAGAAGCAGTTTATCGGAGTTCCCTATCCTTGTTGCACAGAGGAGCTGTTTCCAGGAGTTCTGTATCCTGGAATTAGGCATTCGCTATATGTGGGTATACTCTATGCTGAATGTAGCAGATGCAGCTTTCGGGAGTAATATACCCTAAGTGTAGAGAGATGCAGTTTCAGTAGTTCTGTATGTTGAATGTAGAGAGAAGCTGTTTCCAAGAGTTCTGTAGTCTGAGAGTAGGAATACGCTGTATATGGGATTCCTGTAGCCTGAGTGTAGCCGACGCAGCTTATGGGGGATCTGTAACCTAGAATTAGTGAGACACATTTTACCGAAGTTCTGTATCAGAGTGTAGGGAGAAGCTGTTGCCAGGAATTCTGTAGCCCATGAGCAGGTTTTCGCTATACGCGGGTTTTCCAAAACCTGAGTGTGGCAGATGCAGCTTATAGGAATTCTGTATCTTGAATGTAGTGAGACACAGTTTACCAGAGTTCTGTATATTGGTATAGAGAGAAACTGTTTTCAAGAGTTCTGTAGCCTAGCAAGGGGCATACGCAGGAATTGGGATTTCTGTATCCTGAGTATAGGAGACGCCGTTTCTGGGAGCTCCGCTACCTGGATATGTGAGAAGCAGTTTATCGGAGTTCCCTATCCTTGTTTCACAGAGGAGCTGTTTCCAGGAGTTCTGTATCATGGAATTAGGCATTCGCTATATATGTGTATTCTCTATGAATGTAGCAGATGCAGCTTTTGGGAGTTTTATACCCTAAGTGCACAGAGATGCAGTTTCCAGTAGTTCTGTATGTTGAATGTAGAGAGAAGCTGTTTCCAAGAGTTCTGAAGTCTAAGAGTAGGAATACGCTGTATGTGGGATTCCTGTAGCCTGAGTGTAGCTGACGCAGCTTATGGGAGATCTGTAACCTAGAATTAGAGAGACACATTTTACCGAAGTTCTGTATCAGAGTGTAGGGAGAAGCTGTTGCCAGGAATTCTGTAGCCTATGAGCAGGTTTTCGCTATACGCGGGTTTTCCGAAACCTGAGTGTGGCAGATGCAGCTTATAGGAATTCTGTATCAGTTTACCAGAGTTCTGTATATTGGTATAGAGAGAAACTGTTTTCAAGAGTTCTGTAGCCTAGCAAGGGGCATACGCAGTAATTGGGATTTCTGTATCCTGAGTATAGGAGACGCCATTTCTGGGAGCTCCGCTACCTGGATATGAGAGAAGAAGTTTATCGGAGTTCCCTATCCTTGTTGCACAGAGGAGCTGTTTCCAGGAGTTCTGTATCCTGGAATTAGGCATTCGCTATATGTGGGTATACTCTATGCTGAATGTAGCAGATGCAGCTTTCGGGAGTAATATACCCTAAGTGTAGAGAGATGCAGTTTCAGTAGTTCTGTATGTTGAATGTAGAGAGAAGCTGTTTCCAAGAGTTCTGTAGTCTGAGAGTAGGAATACGCTGTATATGGGATTCCTGTAGCCTGAGTGTAGCCGACGCAGCTTATGGGAGATCTGTAACCTAGAATTAGAGAGACACATTTTACCGAAGTTCTGTATCAGAGTGTAGGGAGAAGCTGTTGCCAGGAATTCTGTAGCCTATGAGCAGGTTTTCGCTATACGCGGGTTTTCCGAAACCTCAGTGTGGCAGATGCAGCTTATAGGAATTCTGTATCTTGAATGTAGTGAGACACAGTTTACCAGAGTTCTGTATATTGGTATAGAGAGAAACTGTTTTCAAGAGTTCTGTAGCCTAGCAAGGGGCATACGCAGTAATTGGGATTTCTGTATCCTGAGTATAGGAGACGCCGTTTCTGGGAGCTCCGCTACCTGGATATGAGAGAAACAGTTTACCGGAGTTCCCTATCCTTGTTTCACAGAGGAGCTGTTTCCAGAAGTTCTGTATCAAGAAATTAGGCATTCGCTATATATGTGTATTCTCTATGCTGAATGTAGCAGATGCAGCTTTTGGGTTTTGTATACCCTAAGTGCACAGAGATGAATTTCCAGTAGTTCTGTATGTTGAATGTAGAGAGAAGCTGTTTCCAAGAGTTCTGTAGTCTGAGAGTAGGAATACGCTGTATATGGGATTCCTGTAGCCTGAGTGTAGCCGACGCAGCTTATGGGAGATCTGTAACCTAGAATTAGAGAGACACATTTTACCGAGGTTCTGTATCAGAGTGTAGGGAGAAGCTGTTGCCAGGAATTCTGTAGCCTATGAGCAGGTTTTCGCTATACGCGGGTTTTCTGAAACCTGAGTGTGGCAGATACAGCTTATAGGAATTCTGTATCAGTTTACCAGAGTTCTGTATATTGGTATAGAGAGAAACTGTTTTCAAGAGTTCTGTAGCCTAGCAAGGGGCATACGCAGGAATTGGGATTTCTGTATCCTGAGTATAGGAGACGCCGTTTCTGGGAGCTCCGCTACCTGGATATGAGAGAAGCAGTTTATCGGAGTTCCCTATCCTTGTTGCACAGAGGAGCTGTTTCCAGGAGTTCTGTATCCTGGAATTAGGCATTCGCTATATGTGGGTATTCTCTATGCTGAATGTAGCAGATGCAGCTTTCGGGAGTAATATACCCTAAGTGTAGAGAGATGCAGTTTCAGTAGTTCTGTATGTTGAATGTAGAGAGAAGCTCTTTCCAAGAGTTCTGTAGTCTAAGAATAAGCATACACTGTATGTGGGATTCCTGTAGCCTGAGTGTAGCCGACGCAGCTTATAGGAGATCTGTAACCTAGAATTAGAGAGACACATTTTACCGAGGTTCTGTATCAGAGTGTAGGGAGAAGCTGTTGCCAGGAATTTTGTAGCCTATGAGCAGGTTTTCGCTATACGCGGGTTTTCCGAAACCTGAGTGTGGCAGATGCAGCTTATAGGAATTCTGTATCTTGAATGTAGTGAGACACAGTTTACCAGAGTTCTGTATATTGGTATAGAGAGAAACTGTTTTCAAGAGTTCTGTAGCCTAGCAAGGGGCATACGCAGGAATTGGGATTTCTGTATCCTGAGTATAGGAGACGCCGTTTCTGGGAGCTCCGCTACCTGGATATGAGAGAAGCAGTTTATCGGAGTTCCCTATCCTTGTTGCACAGAGGAGCTGTTTCCAGGAGTTCTGTATCCTGGAATTAGGCATTCGCTATATATGTGTATTCTCTATGCTGAATGTAGCAGATGCAGTTTTTGGGATTTGTATACCCTAAGTGCACAGAGATGCAGTTTCCAGTATTTCTGTATGTTGAATGTAGAGAGAAGCTGTTTCCAATAGTTCTGTAGTCTAAGAGTAGGCATACGCTGTATGTGGGATTCCTGTAGCCTGAGTGTAGCCAACGCAGCTTATGGGAGATCTGTAACCTAGAATTAGTGAGACACATTTTACCGAAGTTCTGTATCAGAGTGTAGGGAGAAGCTGTTTCCAGGATTTCTGTAGCCTATGAGCAGGTTTTCGCTATACGCGGGTTTTCTGAAACCTGAGTGTGGCAGATGCAGCTTATAGGAATTCTGTATCTTGAATGTAGTGAGACACAGTTTACCAGAGTTCTGTATATTGGTATAGAGAGAAACTGTTTTCAAGAGTTCTGTAGCCTAGCAAGGGGCATACGCAGGAATTGGGATTTCTGTATCCTGAGTATAGGAGACGCCGTTTCTGGGAGCTCCGCTACCTGGATATGAGAGAAGCAGTTTATTGGAGTTCCTTATCCTTGTTGCACAGAGGAGCTGTTTCCAGGAGTTCTGTATCCTGGAATTAGGCATTCGCTCTATGTGGGTATTGTCTATGCTGAATGTAGCAGATGCAGCTTTCGGGAGTAATATACCCTAAGTGTAGAGAGATGCAATTTCAGTAGTTCTGTATGTTGAATGTAGAGAGAAGCTGTTTCCAAGAGTTCTGTAGTCTGAGAGTAGGAATACGCTGTATATGGGATTCCTGTAGCCTGAGTGTAGCCGACGCAGCTTATGGGAGATCTGTAACCTAGAATTAGAGAGACACATTTTACCGAAGTTCTGTATCAGAGTGTAGGGAGAAGCTGTTGCCAGGAATTCTGTAGCCTATGAGCAGGTTTTCGCTATACGCGGGTTTTCCGAAACCTGAGTGTGGCAGATGCAGCTTATAGGAATTCTGTATCTTGAATGTAGTGAGACACAGTTTACCAGAGTTCTGTATATTGGTATAGAGAGAAACTGTTTTCAAGAGTTCTGTAGCCTAGCAAGGAGCATACGCAGGAATTGGGATTTCTGAATCCTGAGTATAGGAGACGCTGTTTCTGGGAGCTCCGCTACCTGGATATGAGAGAAGCAGTTCATCGGAGTTCCGTATCCTTGTTTCACAGAGGAGCTGTTTCCAGGAGTTCTGTATCCTGGAATTAGGCATTCGCTGTATATGTGTATTCTCTATGCTGAATGTAGCAGATGCAGCTTTCGGGAGTAATATACCCTAAGTGTAGAGAGATGCAGTTTCAGTAGTTCTGTATGTTGAATGTAGAGAGAAGCTCTTTCCAAGAGTTCTGTAGTCTAAGAATAAGCATACACTGTATGTGGGATTCCTGTAGCCTGAGTGTAGCCGACGCAGCTTATAGGAGATCTGTAACCTAGAATTAGAGAGACACATTTTACCGAAGTTCTGTATCAGAGTGTAGGAAGAAGCTGTTGCCAGGAATTCTGTAGCCTATGAGCAGGTTTTCGCTATACGCGGGTTTTCTGAAACCTGAGTGTGGCAGATGCAGCTTATAGGAATTCTGTATCAGTTTACCAGAGTTCTGTATATTGGTATAGAGAGAAACTGTTTTCAAGTGTTCTGTAGCCTAGCAAGGGGCATACGCAGGAATTGGGATTTCTGTATCCTGAGTATAGGAGACGCCGTTTCTGGGAGCTCCGCTACCTGGATATGAGAGAAGCAGTTTATCGGAGTTCCCTATCCTTGTTGCACAGAGGAGCTGTTTCCAGGAGTTCTGTATCCTGGAATTAGGCATTCGCTATATGTGGGTATTGTCTATGCTGAATGTAGCAGATGCAGCTTTTGGGAGTAATATACCCTAAGTGTAGAGAGATGCAGTTTCAGTAGTTCTGTATGTTGAATGTAGAGAGAAGCTGTTTCCAAGAGTTCTGTAGTCTGAGAGTAGGAATACGCTGTATATGGGATTCCTGTAGCCTGAGTGTAGCCGACGCGGCTTATGGGAGATCTGTAACCTAGAATTAGAGAGACACATTTTACCGAAGTTCTGTATCAGAGTGTAGGGAGAAGCTGTTGCCAGGAATTCTGTAGCCTATGAGCAGGTTTTCGCTATAAGCGGGTTTTCCGAAACCTGAGTGTGGCAGATGCAGCTTATAGGAATTCTGTATCTTGAATGTAGTGAGACACAGTTTACCAGAGTTCTGTATATTGGTATAGAGAGAAACTGTTTTCAAGAGTTCTGTAGCCTAGCAAGGGGCATACGCAGTAATTGGGATTTCTGTATCCTGAGTATAGGAGACGCCGTTTCTGGGAGCTCCGCTACCTGGATATGAGAGAAGCAGTTTATCGGAGTTCCCTATCCTTGTTGCACAGAGGAGCTGTTTCCAGGAGTTCTGTATCCTGGAATTAGGCATTCGCTATATGTGGGTATTGTCTATGCTGAATGTAGCAGATGCAGCTTTCGGGAGTAATATACCCTAAGTGTAGAGAGATGCAGTTTCAGTAGTTCTGTATGTTGAATGTAGAGAGAAGCTCTTTCCAAGAGTTCTGTAGTCTAAGAATAAGCATACACTGTATGTGGGATTCCTGTAGCCTGAGTGTAGCCGACGCAGCTTATAGGAGATCTGTAACCTAGAATTAGAGAGACACATTTTACCGAGGTTCTGTATCAGAGTGTAGGGAGAAGCTGTTGCCAGGAATTTTGTAGCCTATGAGCAGGTTTTTGCTATACGCGGGTTTTCCGAAACCTGAGTGTGGCAGATGCAGCTTATAGGAATTCTGTATCTTGAATGTAGTGAGACACAGTTTACCAGAGTTCTGTATATTGGTATAGAGAGAAACTGTTTTCAAGAGTTCTGTAGCCTAGCAAGGGGCATACGCAGTAATTGGGATTTCTGTATCCTGAGTATAGGAGACGCCGTTTCTGGGAGCTCCGCTACCTGGATATGAGAGAAGCAGTTCATCGGAGTTCCGTATCCTTGTTTCACAGAGGAGCTGTTTCCAGGAGTTCTGTATCCTGGAATTAGGCATTCGCTGTATATGTGTATTCTCGATGCTGAATGTAGCAGATGCAGCTTTTGGGGTTGTATACCCTAAGTGCACAGAGATGCAGTTTCCAGTAGTTCTATATGTTGAATGTAGAGAGAAGCTGTTTCCAAGAGTTCTGTAGTCTAAGAGTAAGCATACGCTGTATGTGGGATTCCTGTAGCCTGAGTGTATCCGACGCAGCTTATGGGAGATCTGTAACCTAGAATTAGAGAGACACATTTTACCGAAGTTCTGTATCAGAGTGTAGGGAGAAGCTGTTGCCAGGAATTCTGTAGCCTATGAGCAGGTTTTCGCTATACGCGGGTTTTCTGAAACCTGAGTGTGGCAGATGCAGCTTATAGGAATTCTGTATCATGAATGTAGTGAGACACAGATTACCAGAGTTCTGTATATTGGTATAGAAAGAAACTGTTTTCAAGAGTTCTGTAGCCTAGCAAGGGGCATACGCAGGAATTGGGATTTCTGTATCCTGAGTATAGGAGACGCCGTTTCTGGGAGCTCCGCTACCTGGATATGAGAGAAGCAGTTTATTGGAGTTCCTTATCCTTGTTGCACAGAGGAGCTGTTTCCAGGAGTTCTGTATCCTGGAATTAGGCATTCGCTATATGTGGGTATTGTCTATGCTGAATGTAGCAGATGCAGCTTTCGGGAGTAATATACCCTAAGTGTAGAGAGATGCAGTTTCAGTAGTTCTGTATGTTGAATGTAGAGAGAAGCTGTTTCCAAGAGTTCTGTAGTCTGAGAGTAGGAATACGCTGTATATGGGATTCCTGTAGCCTGAGTGTAGCCGACGCAGCTTATGGGAGATCTGTAACCTAGAATTAGAGAGACACATTTTACCGAAGTTCTGTATCAGAGTGTAGGGAGAAGCTGTTGCCAGGAATTCTGTAGCCTATGAGCAGGTTTTCGCTATACGCGGGTTTTCCGAAACCTGAGTGTGGCAGATGCAGCTTATAGGAATTCTGTATCTTGAATGTAGTGAGACACAGTTTACCAGAGTTCTGTATATTGGTATAGAGAGAAACTGTTTTCAAGAGTTCTGTAGCCTAGCAAGGAGCATACGCAGGAATTGTGATTTCTGTATCCTGAGTATAGGAGACGCTGTTTCTGGGAGCTCCGCTACCTGAATATGAGAGAAGCAGTTCATCGGAGTTCCCTATCCTTGTTTCACAGAGGAGCTGTTTCCAGGAGTTCTGTATCCTGGAATTAGGCATTCGCTGTATATGTGTATTCTCTATGCTGAATGTAGCAGATGCAGCTTTTGGGAGTTGTATACCCTAAGTGCACAGAGATGCAGTTTCCAGTAGTTCTATATGTTAAATGTAGAGAGAAGCTCTTTCCAAGAGTTCTGTAGTCTAAGAGTAAGCATACGCTGTATGTGGGATTCCTGTAGCCTGAGTGTATCCGACGCAGCTTATGGGAGATCTGTAACCTAGAATTAGAGAGACACATTTTACCGAAGTTCTGTATCAGAGTGTAGGGAGAAGCTGTTGCCAGGAATTCTGTAGCCTATGAGCAGGTTTTCGCTATACGCGGGTTTTCTGAAACCTGAGTGTGGCAGATGCAGCTTATAGGAATTCTGTATCAGTTTACCAGATTTCTGTATATTGGTATAGAGAGAAACTGTTTTCAAGAGTTCTGTAGCCTAGCAAGGGGCATACGCAGGAATTGGGATTTCTGTATCCTGAGTATAGGAGACGCCGTTTCTGGGAGCTCCGCTACCTGGATATGAGAGAAGCAGTTCATCGGAGTTCCCTATCCTTGTTGAACAGAGGAGCTGTTTCCAGGAGTTCTGTATCATGGAATTAGGCATTCGCTATATGTGGGTATTGTCTATGCTGAATGTAGCAGATGCAGCTTTTGGGAGTAACATACCCTAAGTGTAGAGAGATGCAGTTTCAGTAGTTCTGTATGTTGAATGTAGAGAGAAGCTGTTTCCAAGAGTTCTGTAGTCTGAGAGTAGGAATACGCTGTATGTGGGATTCCTGTAGCCTGAGTGTAGCCGACGCAGCTTATGGGAGATCTGTAACCTAGAATTAGAGAGACACATTTTACCGAAGTTCTGTATCAGAGTGTAGGGAGAAGCTGTTTCCAGGAATTCTGTAGCCTATGAGCAGGTTTTCGCTATACGCGGGTTTTCTGAAACCTGAGTGTGGCAGATGCAGCTTATAGGAATTCTGTATCAGTTTACCAGATTTCTGTATATTGGTATAGAGAGAAACTGTTTTCAAGAGTTCTGTAGCCTAGCAAGGGGCATACGCAGGAATTGGGATTTCTGTATCCTGAGTATAGGAGACGCCGTTTCTGGGAGCTCCGCTACCTGGATATGAGAGAAGCAGTTTATTGGAGTTCCTTATCCTTGTTGCACAGAGGAGCTGTTTCCAGGAGTTCTGTATCCTGGAATTAGGCATTCGCTATATGTGGGTATTGTCTATGCTGAATGTAGCAGATGCAGCTTTCGGGAGTAATATACCCTAAGTGTAGAGAGATGCAGTTTCAGTTGTTCTGTATGTTGAATGTAGAGAGAAGCTGTTTCCAAGAGTTCTGTAGTCTGAGAGTAGGAATACGCTGTATATGGGATTCCTGTAGCCTGAGTGTAGCCGACGCAGCTTATGGGAGATCTGTAACCTAGAATTAGAGAGACACATTTTACCGAAGTTCTGTATCAGAGTGTAGGGAGAAGCTGTTGCCAGGAATTCTGTAGCCTATGAGCAGGTTTTCGCTATACGCGGGTTTTCCGAAACCTGAGTGTGGCAGATGCAGCTTATAGGAATTCTGTATCTTGAATGTAGTGAGGCACAGTTTACCAGAGTTCTGTATATTGGTATAGAGAGAAACTGTTTTCAAGAGTTCTGTAGCCTAGCAAGGGGCATACGCAGGAATTGGGATTTCTGTATCCTGAGTATAGGAGACGCCGTTTCTGGGAGCTCCGCTACCTGGATATGAGAGAAGCAGTTCATCGGAGTTCCCTATCCTTGTTTCACAGAGGAGCTGTTTCCAGGAGTTCTGTATCATGGAATTAGGCATTCGCTATATGTGGGTATTCTCTATGCTGAATGTAGCAGATGCAGCTTTCGGGAGTAATATACCCTAAGTGTAGAGAGATGCAGTTTCAGTAGTTCTGTATGTTGAATGTAGAGAGAAGCTCTTTCCAAGAGTTCTGTAGACTGAGAGTAGGAATACGCTGTATATGGGATTCCTGTAGCCTGAGTGTAGCCGACGCAGCTTATGGGAGATCTGTAACCTAGAATTAGAGAGACACATTTTACCGAAGTTCTGTATCAGAGTGTAGGGAGAAGCTGTTTCCAGGAATTCTGTAGCCTATGAGCAGGTTTTCGCTATACGCGGGTTTTCTGAAACCTGAGTGTGGCAGATGCAGCTTATAGGAATTCTGTATCAGTTTACCAGAGTTCTGTATATTGGTATAGAGAGAAACTGTTTTCAAGAGTTCTGTAGCCTAGCAAGGGGCATACGCAGGAATTGGGATTTCTGTATCCTGAGTATAGGAGACGCCGTTTCTGGGAGCTCCGCTACCTGGATATGAGAGAAGCAGTTTATCGGAGTTCCCTATCCTTGTTGCACAGAGGAGCTGTTTCCAGGAGTTCTGTATCCTGGAATTAGGCATTCGCTATATGTGGGTATTCTCTATGCTGAATGTAGCAGATGCAGCTTTTGGGAGTAATATACCCTAAGTGTAGAGAGATGCAGTTTCAGTAGTTCTGTATGTTGAATGTAGAGAGAAGCTGTTTCCAAGAGTTCTGTAGTCTGAGAGTAGGAATATGCTCTATATGGGATTCCTGTAGCCTGAGTGTAGCCGACGTGGCTTATGGGAGATCTGTAACCTAGAATTAGAGAGACACATTTTACCGAAGTTCTGTATCAGAGTGTAGGGAGAAGCTGTTGCCAGGAATTCTGTAGCCTATGAGCAGGTTTTCGCTATACGCGGGTTTTCCGAAACCTGAGTGTGGCAGATGCAGCTTATAGGAATTCTGTATCTTGAATGTAGTGAGACACAGTTTACCAGAGTTCTGTATATTGGTATAGAGAGAAACTGTTTTCAAGAGTTCTGTAGCCTAGCAAGGGGCATACGCAGTAATTGGGATTTCTGTATCCTGAGTATAGGAGACGCCGTTTCTGGGAGCTCCGCTACCTGGATATGAGAGAAGCAGTTTATCGGAGTTCCCTATCCTTGTTGCACAGAGGAGCTGTTTCCAGGAGTTCTGTATCCTGGAATTAGGCATTCGCTATATGTGGGTATTCTCTATGCTGAATGTAGCAGATGTAGCTTTCGGGAGTAATATACCCTAAGTGTAGAGAGATGCAGTTTCAGTAGTTCTGTATGTTGAATGTAGAGAGAAGCTCTTTCCAAGAGTTCTGTAGTCTAAGAATAAGCATACACTGTATGTGGGATTCCTGTAGCCTGAGTGTAGCCGACGCAGCTTATAGGAGATCTGTAACCTAGAATTAGAGAGACACATTTTACCGAGGTTCTGTATCAGAGTGTAGGGAGAAGCTGTTGCCAGGAATTCTGTAGCCTATGAGCAGGTTTTCGCTATACGCGGGTTTTCTGAAACCTGAGTGTGGCAGATGCAGCTTATAGGAATTCTGTATCAGTTTACCAGAGTTCTGTATATTGGTATAGAGAGAAACTGTTTTCAAGAGTTCTGTAGCCTAGCAAGGGGCATACGCAGGAATTGGGATTTCTGTATCCTGAGTATAGGAGACGCCGTTTCTGGGAGCTCCGCTACCTGGATATGAGAGAAGCAGTTTATCGGAGTTCCCTATCCTTGTTGCACAGAGGAGCTGTTTCCAGGAGTTCTGTATCCTGGAATTAGGCATTCGCTATATGTGGGTATTCTCTATGCTGAATGTAGCAGATGCAGCTTTTGGGAGTAATATACCCTAAGTGTAGAGAGATGCAGTTTCAGTAGTTCTGTATGTTGAATGTAGAGAGAAGCTGTTTCCAAGAGTTCTGTAGTCTGAGAGTAGGAATATGCTCTATATGGGATTCCTGTAGCCTGAGTGTAGCCGACGTGGCTTATGGGAGATCTGTAACCTAGAATTAGAGAGACACATTTTACCGAAGTTCTGTATCAGAGTGTAGGGAGAAGCTGTTGCCAGGAATTCTGTAGCCTATGAGCAGGTTTTCGCTATACGCGGGTTTTCCGAAACCTGAGTGTGGCAGATGCAGCTTATAGGAATTCTGTATCTTGAATGTAGTGAGACACAGTTTACCAGAGTTCTGTATATTGGTATAGAGAGAAACTGTTTTCAAGAGTTCTGTAGCCTAGCAAGGGGCATACGCAGTAATTGGGATTTCTGTATCCTGAGTATAGGAGACGCCGTTTCTGGGAGCTCCGCTACCTGGATATGAGAGAAGCAGTTTATCGGAGTTCCCTATCCTTGTTGCACAGAGGAGCTGTTTCCAGGAGTTCTGTATCCTGGAATTAGGCATTCGCTATATGTGGGTATTCTCTATGCTGAATGTAGCAGATGCAGCTTTCGGGAGTAATATACCCTAAGTGTAGAGAGATGCAGTTTCAGTAGTTCTGTATGTTGAATGTAGAGAGAAGCTCTTTCCAAGAGTTCTGTAGTCTAAGAATAAGCATACACTGTATGTGGGATTCCTGTAGCCTGAGTGTAGCCGACGCAGCTTATAGGAGATCTGTAACCTAGAATTAGAGAGACACATTTTACCGAGGTTCTGTATCAGAGTGTAGGGAGAAGCTGTTGCCAGGAATTTTGTAGCCTATGAGCAGGTTTTTGCTATACGCGGGTTTTCCGAAACCTGAGTGTGGCAGATGCAGCTTATAGGAATTCTGTATCTTGAATGTAGTGAGACACAGTTTACCAGAGTTCTGTATATTGGTATAGAGAGAAACTGTTTTCAAGAGTTCTGTAGCCTAGCAAGGAGCATACGCAGGAATTGGGATTTCTGAATCCTGAGTATAGGAGACGCTGTTTCTGGGAGCTCCGCTACCTGGATATGAGAGAAGCAGTTCATCGGAGTTCCCTATCCTTGTTTCACAGAGGAGCTGTTTCCAGGAGTTCTGTATCCTGGAATTAGGCATTCGCTGTATATGTGTATTCTCGATGCTGAATGTAGCAGATGCAGCTTTTGGGAGTTGTATACCCTAAGTGCACAGAGATGCAGTTTCCAGTAGTTCTATATGTTGAATGTAGAGAGAAGCTGTTTCCAAGAGTTCTGTAGTCTAAGAGTAAGCATACGCTGTATGTGGGATTCCTGTAGCCTGAGTGTATCCGACGCAGCTTATGGGAGATCTGTAACCTAGAATTAGAGAGACACATTTTACCGAAGTTCTGTATCAGAGTGTAGGGAGAAGTTGTTGCCAGGAATTCTGTAGCCTATGAGCAGGATTTCGCTATACGCGGGTTTTCTGAAACCTGAGTGTGGCAGATGCAGCTTATAGGAATTCTGTATCATGAATGTAGTGAGACACAGATTACCAGAGTTCTGTATATTGGTATAGAAAGAAACTGTTTTCAAGAGTTCTGTAGCCTAGCAAGGGGCATACGCAGGAATTGGGATTTCTGTATCCTGAGTATAGGAGACGCCGTTTCTGGGAGCTCCGCTACCTGGATATGAGAGAAGCAGTTTATTGGAGTTCCTTATCCTTGTTGCACAGAGGAGCTGTTTCCAGGAGTTCTGTATCCTGGAATTAGGCATTCGCTATATGTGGGTATTGTCTATGCTGAATGTAGCAGATGCAGCTTTCGGGAGTAATATACCCTAAGTGTAGAGAGATGCAGTTTCAGTAGTTCTGTATGTTGAATGTAGAGAGAAGCTGTTTCCAAGAGTTCTGTAGTCTGAGAGTAGGAATACGCTGTATATGGGATTCCTGTAGCCTGAGTGTAGCCGACGCAGCTTATGGGAGATCTGTAACCTAGAATTAGAGAGACACATTTTACCGAAGTTCTGTATCAGAGTGTAGGGAGAAGCTGTTGCCAGGAATTCTGTAGCCTATGAGCAGGTTTTCGCTATACGCGGGTTTTCCGAAACCTGAGTGTGGCAGATGCAGCTTATAGGAATTCTGTATCTTGAATGTAGTGAGACACAGTTTACCAGAGTTCTGTATATTGGTATAGAGAGAAACTGTTTTCAAGAGTTCTGTAGCCTAGCAAGGAGCATACGCAGGAATTGTGATTTCTGTATCCTGAGTATAGGAGACGCTGTTTCTGGGAGCTCCGCTACCTGAATATGAGAGAAGCAGTTCATCGGAGTTCCCTATCCTTGTTTCACAGAGGAGCTGTTTCCAGGAGTTCTGTATCCTGGAATTAGGCATTCGCTGTATATGTGTATTCTCTATGCTGAATGTAGCAGATGCAGCTTTTGGGAGTTGTATACCCTAAGTGCACAGAGATGCAGTTTCCAGTAGTTCTATATGTTAAATGTAGAGAGAAGCTCTTTCCAAGAGTTCTGTAGTCTAAGAGTAAGCATACGCTGTATGTGGGATTCCTGTAGCCTGAGTGTAGCCAACGCAGCTTATGGGAGATCTGTAACCTAGAATTAGTGAGACACATTTTACCGAAGTTCTGTATCAGAGTGTAGGGAGAAGCTGTTGCCAGGAATTCTGTAGCCTATGAGCAGGTTTTCGCTATACGCGGGTTTTCTGAAACCTGAGTGTGGCAGATGCAGCTTATAGGAATTCTGTATCAGTTTACCAGAGTTCTGTATATTGGTATAGAGAGAAACTGTTTTCAAGAGTTCTGTAGCCTAGCAAGGGGCATACGCAGGAATTGGGATTTCTGTATCCTGAGTATAGGAGACGCCGTTTCTGGGAGCTCCGCTACCTGGATATGAGAGAAGCAGTTTATCGGAGTTCCCTATCCTTGTTGCACAGAGGAGCTGTTTCCAGGAGTTCTGTATTCTGGAATTAGGCATTCGCTCTATGTGGGTATTGTCTATGCTGAATGTAGCAGATGCAGCTTTTGGGAGTAATATACCCTAAGTGTAGAGAGATGCAGTTTCAGTAGTTCTGTATGTTGAATGTAGAGAGAAGCTGTTTCCAAGAGTTCTGTAGTCTGAGAGTAGGAATACGCTGTATATGGGATTCCTGTAGCCTGAGTGTAGCCGACGCGGCTTATGGGAGATCTGTAACCTAGAATTAGAGAGACACATTTTACCGAAGTTCTGTATCAGAGTGTAGGGAGAAGCTGTTGCCAGGAATTCTGTAGCCTCTGAGCAGGTTTTCGCTATACGCGGGTTTTCCGAAACCTGAGTGTGGCAGATGCAGCTTATAGGAATTCTGTATCTTGAATGTAGTGAGACACAGTTTACCAGAGTTCTGTATATTGGTATAGAGAGAAACTGTTTTCAAGAGTTCTGTAGCCTAGCAAGGAGCATACGCAGGAATTGGGATTTCTGTATCCTGAGTATAGGAGACGCCGTTTCTGGGAGCTCCGCTACCTGGATATGAGAGAAGCAGTTTATCGGAGTTCCCTATCCTTGTTGCACAGAGGAGCTGTTTCCAGGAGTTCTGTATCCTGGAATTAGGCATTCGCTGTATATGTGTATTCTCTATGCTGAATGTAGCAGATGCAGCTTTTGGGAGTTGTATACCCTAAGTGTAGAGAGATGCAGTTTCCAGTAGTTCTGTATGTTGAATGTAGAGAGAAGCTGTTTCCAAGAGTTCTGTAGTCTAAGAGTAGGCATACGCTGTATGTGGGATTCCTGTAGCCTGAGTGTAGCCGACACAGCTTATGGGAGATTTGTAACCTAGAATTAAAGAGACACATTTTACCGAAGTTCTGTATCAGAGTGTAGGGAGAAGCTGTTGCCAGGAATTCTGTAGCCTATGAGCAGGTTTTCGCTATACGCGGGTTTTCCGAAACCTGAGTGTGGCAGATGCAGCTTATAGGAATTCTGTATCTTGAATGTAGTGAGACACAGTTTACCAGAGTTCTGTATATTGGTATAGAGAGAAACTGTTTTCAAGAGTTCTGTAGCCTAGCAAGGGGCATACGCAGTAATTAGGATTTCTGTATCCTGAGTATAGGAGACGCCGTTTCTGGGAGCTCCGCTCCCTGGATATGAGAGAAGCAGTTTATCGGAGTTCCCTATCCTTGTTGCACAGAGGAGCTGTTTCCAGGAGTTCTGTATCCTGGAATTAGGCATTCGCTATATGTGGGTATCTCTATGCTGAATGTAGCAGATGCGGCTTTCGGGAGTAATATACCCTAAGTGTAGAGAGATGCAGTTTCAGTAGTTCTGTATGTTGAATGTAGAGAGAAGCTGTTTCCAAGAGTTCTGTAGTCTGAGAGTAGGAATACGCTGTATATGGGATTCCTGTAGCCTGAGTGTAGCCTACGCAGCTTATGGGAGATCTGTAACCTAGAATTAGAGAGACACATTTTACCGAAGTTCTGTATCAGAGTGTAGGGAGAAGCTGTTGCCAGGAATTCTGTAGCCTATGAGCAGGTTTTCGCTATACGCGGGTTTTCCGAAACCTGAGTGTGGCAGATGCAGCTTATAGGAATTCTGTATCTTGAATGTAGTGAGACACAGTTTACCAGAGTTCTGTATATTGGTATAGAGAGAAACTGTTTTCAAGAGTTCTGTAGCCTAGCAAGGGGCATACGCAGGAATTGGGATTTCTGTATCCTGAGTATAGGAGACGCCGTTTCTGGGAGCTCCGCTACCTGGATATGAGAGAAGCAGTTTATCGGAGTTCCCTATCCTTGTTGCACAGAGGAGCTGTTTCCAGGAGTTCTGTATCCTGGAATTAGGCATTCGCTATATGTGTGTATTCTCTATGCTGAATGTAGCAGATGCAGCTTTCGGGAGTAATATACCCTAAGTGTAGAGAGATGCAGTTTCAGTAGTTCTGTATGTTGAATGTAGATAGAAGCTGTTTCCAAGAGTTCTGTAGTCTGAGAGTAGGAATACGCTGTATATGGGATTCCTGTAGCCTGAGTGTAGCCTACGCAGCTTATGGGAGATCTGTAACCTAGAATTAGAGAGACACATTTTACCGAAGTTCTGTATCAGAGTGTAGGGAGAAGCGGTTGCCAGGAATTCTGTAGCCTATGAGCAGGTTTTCGCTATACGCGGGTTTTCCGAAACCTGAGTGTGGCAGATGCAGCTTATAGGAATTCTGTATCTTGAATGTAGTGAGACACAGTTTACCAGAGTTCTGTATATTGGTATAGAGAGAAACTGTTTTCAAGAGTTCTGTAGCCTAGCAAGGGGCATACGCAGTAATTGGGATTTCTGTATCCTGAGTATAGGAGACGCCGTTTCTGGGAGCTCCGCTCCCTGGATATGAGAGAAGCAGTTTATCGGAGTTCCCTATCCTTGTTGCACAGAGGAGCTGTTTCCAGGAGTTCTGTATCCTGGAATTAGGCATTCGCTATATGTGGGTATCTCTATGCTGAATGTAGCAGATGCGGCTTTCGGGAGTAATATACCCTAAGGGTAGAGAGATGCAGTTTCAGTAGTTCTGTATGTTGAATGTAGAGAGAAGCTGTTTCCAAGAGTTCTGTAGTCTGAGAGTAGGAATACGCTGTATATGGGATTCCTGTAGCCTGAGTGTAGCCTACGCAGCTTATGGGAGATCTGTAACCTAGAATTAGAGAGACACATTTTACCGAAGTTCTGTATCAGAGTGTAGGGAGAAGCTGTTGCCAGGAATTCTGTAGCCTCTGAGCAGGTTTTCGCTATACGCGGGTTTTCCGAATCCTGAGTGTGGCAGATGCAGCTTATAGGAATTCTGTATCTTGAATGTAGTGAGACACAGTTTACCAGAGTTCTGTATATTGGTATAGAGAGAAACTGTTTTCAAGAGTTCTGTAGCCTAGCAAGGGGCATACGCAGGAATTGGGATTTCTGTATCCTGAGTATAGGAGACGCCGTTTCTGGGAGCTCCGCTACCTGGATATGAGAGAAGCAGTTTATCGGAGTTCCCTATCCTTGTTGCACAGAGGAGCTGTTTCCAGGAGTTCTGTATCCTGGAATTAGGCATTCGCTATATGTGTGTATTCTCTATGCTGAATGTAGCAGATGCAGCTTTCGGGAGTAATATACCCTAAGTGTAGAGAGATGCAGTTTCAGTAGTTCTGTATGTTGAATGTAGAGAGAAGCTGTTTCCAAGAGTTCTGTAGTCTGAGAGTAGGAATACGCTGTATATGGGATTCCTGTAGCCTGAGTGTAGCCGACGCAGCTTATGGGAGATCTGTAACCTAGAATTAGAGAGACACATTTTACCGAAGTTCTGTATCAGAGTGTAGGGAGAAGCGGTTGCCAGGAATTCTGTAGCCTATGAGCAGGTTTTCGCTATACGCGGGTTTTCCGAAACCTGAGTGTGGCAGATGCAGCTTATAGGAATTCTGTATCTTGAATGTAGTGAGACACAGTTTACCAGAGTTCTGTATATTGGTATAGAGAGAAACTGTTTTCAAGAGTTCTGTAGCCTAGCAAGGGGCATACGCAGTAATTGGGATTTCTGTATCCTGAGTATAGGAGACGCCGTTTCTGGGAGCTCCGCTCCCTGGATATGAGAGAAGCAGTTTATCGGAGTTCCCTATCCTTGTTGCACAGAGGAGCTGTTTCCAGGAGTTCTGTATCCTGGAATTAGGCATTCGCTATATGTGGGTATTCTCTATGCTGAATGTAGCAGATGCGGCTTTCGGGAGTAATATACCCTAAGTGTAGAGAGATGCAGTTTCAGTAGTTCTGTATGTTGAATGTAGAGAGAAGCTGTTTCCAAGAGTTCTGTAGTCTGAGAGTAGGAATACGCTGTATATGGGATTCCTGTAGCCTGAGTGTAGCCTACGCAGCTTATGGGAGATCTGTAACCTAGAATTAGAGAGACACATTTTACCGAAGTTCTGTATCAGAGTGTAGGGAGAAGCTGTTGCCAGGAATTCTGTAGCCTATGAGCAGGTTTTCGCTATACGCGGGTTTTCCGAAACCTGAGTGTGGCAGATGCAGCTTATAGGAATTCTGTATCTTGAATGTAGTGAGACACAGTTTACCAGAGTTCTGTATATTGGTATAGAGAGAAACTGTTTTCAAGAGTTCTGTAGCCTAGCAAGGGGCATACGCAGGAATTGGGATTTCTGTATCCTGAGTATAGGAGACGCCGTTTCTGGGAGCTCCGCTACCTGGATATAAGAGAAGCAGTTTATCGGAGTTCCCTATCCTTGTTGCACAGAGGAGCTGTTTCCAGGAGTTCTGTATCCTGGAATTAGGCATTCGCTGTATATGTGTATTCTCTATGCTGAATGTAGCAGATGCAGCTTTTGGGAGTTGTATACCCTAAGTGTAGAGAGATGCAGTTTCCAGTAGTTCTGTATGTTGAATGTAGAGAGAAGCTGTTTCCAAGAGTTCTGTAGTCTAAGAGTAGGCATACGCTGTATGTGGGATTCCTGTAGCCTGAGTGTAGCCGACACAGCTTATGGGAGATTTGTAACCTAGAATTAAAGAGACACATTTTACCGAAGTTCTGTATCAGAGTGTAGGGAGAAGCTGTTTCCAGGAATTCTGTAGCCTATGAGCAGATTTTCGCTATACGCGGGTTTTCTGAAACCTGAGTGTGGCATATGCAGCTTATAGGAATTCTGTATCAGTTTACCAGAGTTCTGTATATTGGTATAGAGAGAAACTGTTTTCAAGAGTTCTGTAGCCTAGCAAGGGGCATACGCAGGAATTGGGATTTCTGTATCCTGAGTATAGGAGACGCCGTTTCTGGGAGCTCCGCTACCTGGATATGAGAGAAGCAGTTTATCGGAGTTCCCTATCCTTGTTGCACAGAGGAGCTGTTTCCAGGAGTTCTGTATCCTGGAATTAGGCATTCGCTATATGTGTGTATTCTCTATGCTGAATGTAGCAGATGCAGCTTTCGGGAGTAATATACCCTAAGTGTAGAGAGATGCAGTTTCAGTAGTTCTGTATGTTGAATGTAGATAGAAGCTGTTTCCAAGAGTTCTGTAGTCTGAGAGTAGGAATACGCTGTATATGGGATTCCTGTAGCCTGAGTGTAGCCGACGCAGCTTATGGGAGATCTGTAACCTAGAATTAGAGAGACACATTTTACCGAAGTTCTGTATCAGAGTGTAGGGAGAAGCGGTTGCCAGGAATTCTGTAGCCTATGAGCAGGTTTTCGCTATACGCGGGTTTTCTGAAACCTGAGTGTGGCAGATGCAGCTTATAGGAATTCTGCATCTTGAATGTAGTGAGACACTGTTTACCAGAGTTCTGTATATTGGTATAGAGAGAAACTGTTTTCAAGAGTTCTGTAGCCTAGCAAGGGGCATACGCAGTAATTGGGATTTCTGTATCCTGAGTATAGGAGACGCCGTTTCTGGGAGCTCCGCTCCCTGGATATGAGAGAAGCAGTTTATCGGAGTTCCCTATCCTTGTTGCACAGAGGAGCTGTTTCCAGGAGTTCTGTATCCTGGAATTAGGCATTCGCTATATGTGGGTATTCTCTATGCTGAATGTAGCAGATGCGGCTTTTGGGAGTTGTATACCCTAAGTGCACAGAGATGCAGTTTCAAGTAGTTCTATATGTTGAATGTAGAGAGAAGCTCTTTCCAAAAGTTCTGTAGTCTAAGAGTAAGCATACGCTGTATGTGGGATTCCTGTAGCCTGAGTGTATCCGACGCAGCTTATGGGAGATCTGTAACCTAGAATTAGAGAGACACATTTTACCGAAGTTCTGTATCAGAGTGTAGGGAGAAGCTGTTTCCAGGAATTCTGTAGCCTATGAGCAGGTTTTCGCTATACGCGGGTTTTCTGAAACCTGAGTGTGGCAGATGCAGCTTATAGGAATTCTGTATCAGTTTACCAGAGTTCTGTATATTGGTATAGAGAGAAACTGTTTTCAAGAGTTCTGTAGCCTAGCAAGGGGCATACGCAGTAATTGGGATTTCTGTATCCTGAGTATAGGAGACGCCGTTTCTGGGAGCTCCGCTACCTGGATATGAGAGAAGCAGTTTATCAGAGTTCCCTATCCTTGTTGCACAGAGGAGCT
Organism: Lepus europaeus; assembly: GCF_033115175.1. Taxonomy (NCBI): domain Eukaryota; kingdom Metazoa; phylum Chordata; class Mammalia; order Lagomorpha; family Leporidae; genus Lepus; species Lepus europaeus. The sequence goes on along the minus strand of NW_026909059.1, from coordinate 121,275 downwards.
GTTTCCAGGAGTTCTGTATCCTAGAATTAGGAATTCGCTATATGTGTGTATAATCTATGCTGAATGTAGCAGATGCAGCTTTCTGGAGTTCTATACCCTAAGTGTAGAGAGATGCAGTTTCAGTAGTTCTGTATGTTGAATGTAGAGAGAAGCTGTTTCCAAGAGTTCTGTAGTATGAGAGTAGGAATACGATGTATATGGGATTCCTGTAGCCTGAGTGTAGCCGACGCAGCTTATGGGATCTGTAACCTAGAATTAGAGAGACACATTTTACCGAAGTTCTGTATCAGAGTGTAGGGAGAAGCTGTTGCCAGGAATTCTGTAGCCTATGAGCAGGTTTTCGCTATACGCGGGTTTTCCGAAACCTGAGTGTGGCAGATGCAGCTTATAGGAATTCTGTATCTTGAATGTAGTGAGACACAGTTTACCAGAGTTCTGTATATTGGTATAGAGAGAAACTGTTTTCAAGAGTTCTGTAGCCTAGCAAGGGGCATACGCAGGAATTGGGATTTCTGTATCCTGAGTATAGGAGACGCCGTTTCTGGGAGGTCCGCTACCTGGATATGAGAGAAGCAGTTTATCGGAGTTCCCTATCCTTGTTTCACAGAGGAGCTGTTTCCAGGAGTTCTGTATCATGGAATTAGGCATTCGCTATATATGTGTATTCTCTATGCTGAATGTAGCAGATGCAGCTTTTGGGAGTTCTATACCCTAAGTGCACAGAGATGCAGTTTCAAGTAGTTCTATATGTTGAATGTAGAGAGAAGCTCTTTCCAAAAGTTCTGTAGTCTAAGAGTAAGCATACGCTGTATGTGGGATTCCTGTAGCCTGAGTGTATCCGACGCAGCTTATGGGAGATCTGTAACCTAGAATTAGAGAGACACATTTTACCGAAGTTCTGTATCAGAGTGTAGGGAGAAGCTGTTTCCAGGAATTCGGTAGCCTATGAGCAGGTTTTCGCTATACGCGGGTTTTCTGAAACCTGAGTGTGGCAGATGCAGCTTATAGGAATTCTGTATCAGTTTACCAGAGTTCTGTATATTGGTATAGAGAGAAACTGTTTTCAAGAGTTCTGTAGCCTAGCAAGGGGCATACGCAGTAATTGGGATTTCTGTATCCTGAGTATAGGAGACGCCGTTTCTGGGAGCTCCGCTACCTGGATATGAGAGAAGCAGTTTATCAGAGTTCCCTATCCTTGTTGCACAGAGGAGCTGTTTCCAGGAGTTCTGTATCCTAGAATTAGGAATTCGCTATATGTGTGTATAATCTATGCTGAATGTAGCAGATGCAGCTTTCTGGAGTTCTATACCCTAAGTGTAGAGAGATGCAGTTTCAGTAGTTCTGTATGTTGAATGTAGAGAGAAGCTGTTTCCAAGAGTTCTGTAGTATGAGAGTAGGAATACGATGTATATGGGATTCCTGTAGCCTGAGTGTAGCCGACGCAGCTTATGGGATCTGTAACCTAGAATTAGAGAGACACATTTTACCGAAGTTCTGTATCAGAGTGTAGGGAGAAGCTGTTGCCAGGAATTCTGTAGCCTATGAGCAGGTTTTCGCTATACGCGGGTTTTCTGAAACCTGAGTGTGGCAGATGCAGCTTATAGGAATTCTGTATCAGTTTACCAGAGTTCTGTATATTGGTATAGAGAGAAACTGTTTTCAAGAGTTCTGTAGCCTAGCAAGGGGCATACGCAGGAATTGGGATTTCTGTATCCTGAGTATAGGAGACGCCGTTTCTGGGAGCTCCGCTACCTGGATATGAGAGAAGCAGTTTATCGGAGTTCCTTATCCTTGTTGCACAGAGGAGCTGTTTCCAGGAGTTCTGTATCCTGGAATTAGGCATTCGCTATATGTGGGTATTGTCTATGCTGAATGTAGCAGATGCAGCTTTTGGGAGTAATATACCCTAAGTGTAGAGAGATGCAGTTTCAGTAGTTCTGTATGTTGAATGTAGATAGAAGCTGTTTCCAAGAGTTCTGTAGTCTGAGAGTAGGAATACGCTGTATATGGGATTCCTGTAGCCTGAGTGTAGCCGACGCAGCTTATGGGATCTGTAACCTAGAATTAGTGAGACACATTTTACCGAAGTTCTGTATCAGAGTGTAGGGAGAAGCTGTTTCCAGGAATTCTGTAGCCTATGAGCAGGTTTTCGCTATACGCGGGTTTTCTGAAACCTGAGTGTGGCAGATGCAGCTTATAGGAATTCTGTATCAGTTTACCAGAGTTCTGTATATTGGTATAGATAGAAACTGTTTTCAAGAGTTCTGTAGCCTACCAAGGGGCATACACAGTAATTGGGATTTCTGTATCCTGAGTATAGGAGACGCCGTTTCTGGGAGCTCCGCTACCTGGATATGAGAGAAGCAGTTTATCGGAGTTCCTTATCCTTGTTGCACAGAGGAGCTGTTTCCAGGAGTTCTGTATCCTGGAATTAGGCATTCGCTATATGTGGGTATTCTCTATGCTGAATGTAGCAGATGCAGCTTTCGGGAGTAATATACCCTAAGTGTAGAGAGATGCAGTTTCAGTAGTTCTGTATGTTGAATGTAGAGAGAAGCTGTTTCCAAGAGTTCTGTAGTCTGAGAGTAGGAATACGCTGTATATGGGATTCCTGTAGCCTGAGTGTAGCCGACGCAGCTTATGGGAGATCTGTAACCTAGAATTAGAGAGACACATTTTACCGAAGTTCTGTATCAGAGTGTAGGGAGAAGCTGTTGCCAGGAATTCTGTAGCCTATGAGCAGGTTTTCGCTATACGCGGGTTTTCCGAAACCTGAGTGTGGCAGATGCAGCTTATAGGAATTCTGTATCTTGAATGTAGTGAGACACAGTTTACCAGAGTTCTGTATATTGGTATAGAGAGAAACTGTTTTCAAGAGTTCTGTAGCCTAGTTGGAGCATACGCAGGAATTGGGATTTCTGTATCCTGAGTATAGGAGACGCTGTTTCTGGGAGCTCCGCTACCTGGATATGAGAGAAGCAGTTCATCGGAGTTCCCTATCCTTGTTGCACAGAGGAGCTGTTTCCAGGAGTTCTGTATCCTGGAATTAGGCATTCGCTGTATATGTGTATTCTCTATGCTGAATGCAGCAGATGCAGCTTTTGGGAGTTGTATACCCTAAGTGCACAGAAATGCAGTTTCCAGTAGTTCTATATGTTGAATGTAGAGAGAAGCTCTTTCCAAGAGTTCTGTAGTCTAAGAGTAAGCATACGCTGTATGTGGGATTCCTGTAGCCTGAGTGTATCCGACGCAGCTTATGGGAGATCTGTAACCTAGAATTAGAGAGACACATTTTACCGAAGTTCTGTATCAGAGTGTAGGGAGAAGCTCTTGCCAGGAATTCTGTAGCCTATGAGCAGGTTTTCGCTATACGCGGGTTTTCTGAAACCTGAGTGTGGCAGATGCAGCTTATAGGAATTCTGTATCTTGAATGTAGTAAGACACAGTTTACCAGAGTTCTGTATATTGGTATAGAGAGAAACTGTTTTCAAGAGTTCTGTAGCCAAGCAAGGGGCATACGCAGGAATTGGGATTTCTGTATCCTGAGTATAGGAGACGCCGTTTCTGGGAGCTCCGCTACCTGGATATGAGAGAAGCAGTTCATCGGAGTTCCCTATCCTTGTTGAACAGAGGAGCTGTTTCCAGGAGTTCTGTATCATGGAATTAGGCATTCGCTATATGTGGGTATTGTCTATGCTGAATGTAGCAGATGCAGCTTTTGGGAGTAACATACCATAAGTGTAGAGAGATGCAGTTTCAGTAGTTCTGTATGTTGAATGTAGAGAGAAGCTCTTTCCAAGAGTTCTGTAGTCTGAGAGTAGGAATACGCTGTATGTGGGATTCCTGTAGCCTGAGTGTAGCCGACACAGCTTATGGGAGATCTGTAACCTAGAATTAGAGAGACACATTTTACCGAAGTTCTGTATCAGAGAGTAGGGAGAAGCGGTTGCCAGGAATTCTGTAGCCTATGAGCAGGTTTTCGCTATACGCGGGTTTTCCGAAACCTCAGTGTGGCAGATGCAGCTTATATGAATTCTGTATCTTGAATGTAGTGAGACACAGTTTACCAGAGTTCTGTATATTGGTATAGAGAGAAACTGTTTTCAAGAGTTCTGTAGCCTAGCAAGGGGCATACGCAGGAATTGGGATTTCTGTATCCTGAGTATAGGAGACGCCGTTTCTGGGAGCTCCGCTACCTGGATATGAGAGAAGCAGTTTATCGGAGTTCCCTATCCTTGTTGCACAGAGGAGCTGTTTCCAGGAGTTCTGTATCCTGGAATTAGGCATTCGCTATATATGTGTATTCTCTATGATGAATGTAGCAGATGCAGCTTTTGGGAGTTGTATACCCTAAGTGCACAGAGATGCAGTTTCCAGTATTTCTGTATGTTGAATGTAGAGAGAAGCTGTTTCCAATAGTTCTGTAGTCTAAGAGTAGGCATACACTGTATGTGGGATTCCTGTAGCCTGAGTGTAGCCAACGCAGCTTATGGGAGATCTGTAACCTAGAATTAGTGAGACACATTTTACCGAAGTTCTGTATCAGAGTGTAGGGAGAAGCTGTTGCCAGGAATTCTGTAGCCTATGAGCAGGTTTTCGCTATACGCGGGTTTTCTGAAACCTGAGTGTGGCAGATGCAGCTTATAGGAATTCTGTATCTTGAATGTAGTGAGACACAGTTTACCAGAGTTCTGTATATTGGTATAGAGAGAAACTGTTTTCAAGAGTTCTGTAGCCTAGCAAGGGGCATACGCAGGAATTGGGATTTCTGTATCCTGAGTATAGGAGACGCCGTTTCTGGGAGGTCCGCTACCTGGATATGAGAGAAGCAGTTTATCGGAGTTCCTTATCCTTGTTGCACAGAGGAGCTGTTTCCAGGAGTTCTGTATCCTGGAATTAGGCATTCGCTATATGTGGGTATTGTCTATGCTGAATGTAGCAGATGCAGCTTTCGGGAGTAATATACCCTAAGTGTAGAGAGATGCAGTTTCAGTAGTTCTGTATGTTGAATGTAGAGAGAAGCTGTTTCCAAGAGTTCTGTAGTCTGAGAGTAGGAATACGCTGTATATGGGATTCCTGTAGCCTGAGTGTAGCCGACGCAGCTTATGGGAGATCTGTAACCTAGAATTAGAGAGACACATTTTACCGAAGTTCTGTATCAGAGTGTAGGGAGAAGCTGTTGCCAGGAATTCTGTAGCCTATGAGCAGGTTTTCGCTATACGCGGGTTTTCTGAAACCTGAGTGTGGCAGATGCAGCTTATAGGAATTCTGTATCAGTTTACCAGAGTTCTGTATATTGGTATAGAGAGAAACTGTTTTCAAGAGTTCTGTAGCCTAGCAAGGGGCATACGCAGGAATTGGGATTTCTGTATCCTGAGTATAGGAGACGCCGTTTCTGGGAGCTCCGCTACCTGGATATGAGAGAAGCAGTTTATCGGAGTTCCCTATCCTTGTTGCACAGAGGAGCTGTTTCCAGGAGTTCTGTATCCTGGAATTAGGCATTCGCTATATGTGTGTATAATCTATGCTGAATGTAGCAGATGCAGCTTTTGGGAGTATTATACCCTAAGTGTAGAGAGATGCAGTTTCAGTAGTTCTGTATGTTGAATGTAGAGAGAAGCTCTTTCCAAGAGTTCTGTAGTATGAGAGTAGGAATACGCTGTATATGGGATTCCTGTAGCCTGAGTGTAGCCGACGCAGCTTATGGGAGATCTGTAACCTAGAATTAGAGAGACACATTTTACCGAAGTACTGTATCAGAGTGTTGGGGGAAGCTGTTTCCAGGAATTCTGTAGCCTCTGAGCAGGTTTTCGCTATACGCGGGTTTTCCGAAACCTGAGTGTGGCAGATGCAGCTTATAGGAATTCTGTATCTTGAATGTAGTAAGACACAGTTTACCAGAGTTCTGTATATTGGTATAGAGAGAAACTGTTTTCAAGAGTTCTGTAGCCAAGCATGCGGCATACGCAGGAATTGGGATTTCTGTATCCTGAGTATAGGAGACGCCGTTTCTGGGAGCTCCGCTACCTGGATATGAGAGAAGCAGTTCATCGGAGTTCCCTATCCTTGTTGAACAGAGGAGCTGTTTCCAGGAGTTCTGTATCATGGAATTAGGCATTCGCTATATGTGGGTATTGTCTATGCTGAATGTAGTAGATGCAGCTTTTGGGAGTAACATACCCTAAGTGTAGAGAGATGCAGTTTCAGTAGTTCTGTATGTTGAATGTAGAGAGAAGCTCTTTCCAAGAGTTCTGTAGTCTGAGAGTAGGAATACGCTGTATGTGGGATTCCTGTAGCCTGAGTGTAGCCGACGCAGCTTATGGGAGATCTGTAACCTAGAATTAGAGAGACACATTTTACCGAAGTTCTGTATCAGAGTGTAGGGAGAAGCTGTTTCCAGGAATTCTGTAGCCTATGAGCAGGTTTTCGCTATACGCGGGTTTTCTGAAACCTGAGTGTGGCAGATGCAGCTTATAGGAATTCTGTATCAGTTTACCAGAGTTCTGTATATTGGTATAGAGAGAAACTGTTTTCAAGAGTTCTGTAGCCTAGCAAGGGGCATACGCAGGAATTGGGATTTCTGTATCCTGAGTATAGGAGACGCCGTTTCTGGGAGCTCCGCTACCTGGATATGAGAGAAGCAGTTTATCGGAGTTCCCTATCCTTGTTGCACAGAGGAGCTGTTTCCAGGAGTTCTGTATCCTGGAATTAGGCATTCGCTATATGTGGGTATTCTCTATGCTGAATGTAGCAGATGCAGCTTTCGGGAGTAATATACCCTAAGTGTAGAGAGATGCAGTTTCAGTAGTTCTGTATGTTGAATGTAGAGAGAAGCTGTTTCCAAGAGTTCTGTAGTCTGAGAGTAGGAATACGCTGTATATGGGATTCCTGTAGCCTGAGTGTAGCCGACGCAGCTTATGGGAGATCTGTAACCTAGAATTAGAGAGACACATTTTACCGAAGTTCTGTATCAGAGTGTAGGGAGAAGCTGTTGCCAGGAATTTTGTAGCCTATGAGCAGGTTTGCGCTATACGCGGTTTTTCCGAAACCTGAGTGTGGCAGATGCAGCTTATAGGAATTCTGTATCTTGAATGTAGTGAGACACAGTTTACCAGAGTTCTGTATGTTGGTATAGAGAGAAACTGTTTTCAAGAGTTCTGTAGCCTAGCAAGGGGCATACGCAGGAATTGGGATTTCTGTATCCTGAGTATAGGAGACGCCGTTTCTGGGAGCTCCGCTACCTGGATATGAGAGAAGCAGTTTATCGGAGTTCCCTATCCTTGTTGCACAGAGGAGCTGTTTCCAGGAGTTCTGTATCATGGAATTAGGCATTCGCTATATATGTGTATTCTCTATGCTGAATGTAGCAGATGCAGCTTTTGGGAGTTGTATACCCTAAGTGCACAGAGATGCAGTTTCCAGTATTTCTGTATGTTGAATGTAGAGAGAAGCTGTTTCCAATAGTTCTGTAGTCTAAGAGTAGGCATACGCTGTATGTGGGATTCCTGTAGCCTGAGTGTAGCCAACGCAGCTTATGGGAGATCTGTAACCTAGAATTAGTGAGACACATTTTACCGAAGTTCTGTATCAGAGTGTAGGGAGAAGCTGTTGCCAGGAATTCTGTAGCCTATGAGCAGGTTTTCGCTATACGCGGGTTTTCTGAAACCTGAGTGTGGCAGATGCAGCTTATAGGAATTCTGTATCTTGAATGTGGTGAGACACAGATTACCAGAGTTCTGTATATTGGTATAGAGAGAAACTGTTTTCAAGAGTTCTGTAGCCTAGCAAGGGGCATACGCAGGAATTGGGATTTCTGTATCCTGAGTATAGGAGACGCCGTTTCTGGGAGCTCCGCTACCTGGATATGAGAGAAGCAGTTTATCGGAGTTCCCTATCCTTGTTGCACAGAGGAGCTGTTTCCAGGAGTTCTGTATCCTGGAATTAGGCATTCGCTATATGTGGGTATTCTCTATGCTGAATGTAGCAGATGCAGCTTTCGGGAGTAATATACCGTAAGTGTAGAGAGATGCAGTTTCAGTAGTTCTGTATGTTGAATGTAGAGAGAAGCTCTTTCCAAGAGTTCTGTAGTCTGAGAGTAGGAATACGCTGTATATGGGATTCCTGTAGCCTGAGTGTAGCCGACACAGCTTATGGGAGATCTGTAACCTAGAATTAGAGAGACACATTTTACCGAAGTTCTGTATCAGAGTGTAGGGAGAAGCTGTTGCCAGGAATTCTGTAGCCTATGAGCAGGTTTTCGCTATACGCGGGTTTTCTGAAACCTGAGTGTGGCAGATGCAGCTTATAGGAATTCTGTATCAGTTTACCAGAGTTCTGTATATTGGTATAGAGAGAAACTGTTTTCAAGAGTTCTGTAGCCTAGCAAGGGGCATACGCAGTAATTGGGATTTCTGTATCCTGAGTATAGGAGACGCCGTTTCTGGGAGCTCCGCTACCTGGATATGAGAGAAGCAGTTTATCGGAGTTCCCTATCCTTGTTGCACATAGGAGCTGTTTCCAGGAGTTCTGTATCCTGGAATTAGGCATTCGCTATATGTGTGTATAATCTATGCTGAATGTAGCAGATGCAGCTTTTGGGAGTATTATACCCTAAGTGTAGAGAGATGCAGTTTCAGTAGTTCTGTATGTTGAATGTAGAGAGAAGCTGTTTCCAAGAGTTCTGTAGTCTGAGAGTAGGAATACGCTGTATGTGGGATTCCTGTAGCCTGAGTGTAGCCGACGCAGCTTATGGGAGATCTGTAACCTAGAATTAGAGAGACACATTTTACCGAAGTTCTGTATCAGAGTGTGGGGAGAAGCTGTTGCCAGGAATTTTGTAGCCTATGAGCAGGTTTTCGCTATACGCGGGTTTTCCGAAACCTGAGTGTGGCAGATGCAGCTTGTAGGAATTCTGTATCTTGAATGTAGTGAGACACAGTTTACCAGAGTTCTGTATATTGGTATAGAGAGAAACTGTTTTCAAGAGTTCTGTAGCCTAGCAAGGGGCATACGCAGGAATTGGGATTTCTGTATCCTGAGTATAGGAGACGCCGTTTCTGGGAGCTCCGCTACCTGGATATGAGAGAAGCAGTTTATCGGAGTTCCCTATCCTTGTTGCACAGAGGAGCTGTTTCCAGGATTTCTGTATCATGGAATTAGGCATTCGCTATATATGTGTATTCTCTATGCTGAATGTAGCAGATGCAGCTTTTGGGAATTGTGTACCCTAAGTGCACAGAGATGCAGTTTCCAGTATTTCTGTATGTTGAATGTAGAGAAGCTGTTTCCAATAGTTCTGTAGTCTAAGAGTAGGCATACGCTGTATGTGGGATTCCTGTAGCCTGAGTGTAGCCAACGCAGCTTATGGGAGATCTGTTACCTAGAATTGGTGAGACACATTTTACCGAAGTTCTGTATCAGAGTGTAGGGAGAAGCTGTTGCCAGGAATTCTGTAGCCTATGAGCAGGTTTTCGCTATACGCGGGTTTTCTGAAACCTGAGTGTGGCAGATGCAGCTTATAGGAATTCTGTATCTTGAATGTAGTGAGACACAGTTTACCAGAGTTCTGTATATTGGTATAGAGAGAAACTGTTTTCAAGAGTTCTGTAGCCTAGCAAGGGGCATACGCAGGAATTGGGATTTCTGTATCCTGAGTATAGGAGACGCCGTTTCTGGGAGCTCCGCTCCCTGGATATGAGAGAAGCAGTTTATCGGAGTTCCCTATCCTTGTTGCACAGAGGAGCTGTTTCCAGGAGTTCTGTATCCTGGAATTAGGCATTCGCTCTATGTGGGTATTGTCTATGCTGAATGTAGCAGATGCAGCTTTTGGGAGTAATATACCCTAAGTGTAGAGAGATGCAGTTTCAGTAGTTCTGTATGTTGAATGTAGAGAGAAGCTGTTTCCAAGAGTTCTGTAGTCTGAGAGTAGGAATACGCTGTATATGGGATTCCTGTAGCCTGAGTGTAGCCGACGCGGCTTATGGGAGATCTGTAACCTAGAATTAGAGAGACACATTTTACCGAAGTTCTGTATCAGAGTGTAGGGAGAAGCTGTTGCCAGGAATTCTATAGCCTCTGAGCAGGTTTTCGCTATACGCGGGTTTTCCGAAACCTGAGTGTGGCAGATGCAGCTTATAGGAATTCTGTATCTTGAATGTAGTGAGACACAGTTTACCAGAGTTCTGTATATTGGTATAGAGAGAAACTGTTTTCAAGAGTTCTGTAGCCTAGCAAGGAGCATACGCAGGAATTGGGATTTCTGTATCCTGAGTATAGGAGACGCCGTTTCTGGGAGCTCCGCTACCTGGATATGAGAGAAGCAGTTTATCGGAGTTCCCTATCCTTGTTGCACAGAGGAGCTGTTTCCAGGAGTTCTGTATCCTGGAATTAGGCATTCGCTGTATATGTGTATTCTCTATGCTGAATGTAGCAGATGCAGCTTTTGGGAGTTGTATACCCTAAGTGTAGAGAGATGCAGTTTCAGTAGTTCTGTATGTTGAATGTAGAGAGAAGCTGTTTCCAAGAGTTCTGTAGTCTAAGAGTAGGCATACGCTGTATGTGGGATTCCTGTAGCCTGAGTGTAGCCAACGCAGCTTATGGGAGATCTGTAACCTAGAATTAGTGAGACACATTTTACCGAAGTTCTGTATCAGAGTGTAGGGAGAAGCTGTTGCCAGGAATTCTGTAGCCTATGAGCAGGTTTTCGCTATACGCGGGTTTTCTGAAACCTGAGTGTGGCAGATGCAGCTTATAGGAATTCTGTATCTTGAATGTAGTGAGACACAGATTACCAGAGTTCTGTATATTGGTATAGAGAGAAACTGTTTTCAAGAGTTCTGTAGCCTAGCAAGGGGCATACGCAGGAATTGGGATTTCTGTATCCTGAGTATAGGAGACGCCGTTTCTGGGAGCTCCGCTACCTGGATATGAGAGAAGCAGTTTATCGGAGTTCCCTATCCTTGTTGCACAGAGGAGCTGTTTCCAGGAGTTCTGTATCCTGGAATTAGGCATTCGCTATATGTGGGTATTCTCTATGCTGAATGTAGCAGATGCAGCTTTCGGGAGTAATATACCCTAAGTGTAGAGAGATGCAGTTTCAGTAGTTCTGTATGTTGAATGTAGAGAGAAGCTGTTTCCAAGAGTTCTGTAGTCTGAGAGTAGGAATACGCTGTATATGGGATTCCTGTAGCCTGAGTGTAGCCGACGCAGCTTATGGGAGATCTGTAACCTAGAATTAGAGAGACACATTTTACCGAAGTTCTGTATCAGAGTGTAGGGAGAAGCTGTTGCCAGGAATTCTGTAGCCTATGAGCAGGTTTTCGCTATACGCGGGTTTTCTGAAACCTGAGTGTGGCAGATGCAGCTTATAGGAATTCTGTATCAGTTTACCAGAGTTCTGTATATTGGTATAGAGAGAAACTGTTTTCAAGAGTTCTGTAGCCTAGCAAGGGGCATACGCAGTAATTGGGATTTCTGTATCCTGAGTATAGGAGACGCCGTTTCTGGGAGCTCCGCTACCTGGATATGAGAGAAGCAGTTTATCGGAGTTCCCTATCCTTGTTGCACATAGGAGCTGTTTCCAGGAGTTCTGTATCCTGGAATTAGGCATTCGCTATATGTGTGTATAATCTATGCTGAATGTAGCAGATGCAGCTTTTGGGAGTATTATACCCTAAGTGTAGAGAGATGCAGTTTCAGTAGTTCTGTATGTTGAATGTAGAGAGAAGCTGTTTCCAAGAGTTCTGTAGTCTGAGAGTAGGAATACGCTGTATGTGGGATTCCTGTAGCCTGAGTGTAGCCGACGCAGCTTATGGGAGATCTGTAACCTAGAATTAGAGAGACACATTTTACCGAAGTTCTGTATCAGAGTGTGGGGAGAAGCTGTTGCCAGGAATTTTGTAGCCTATGAGCAGGTTTTCGCTATACGCGGGTTTTCCGAAACCTGAGTGTGGCAGATGCAGCTTATAGGAATTCTGTATCTTGAATGTAGTGAGACACAGTTTACCAGAGTTCTGTATATTGGTATAGAGAGAAACTGTTTTCAAGAGTTCTGTAGCCTAGCAAGGGGCATACGCAGGAATTGGGATTTCTGTATCCTGAGTATAGGAGACGCCGTTTCTGGGAGCTCCGCTACCTGGATATGAGAGAAGCAGTTTATCGGAGTTCCCTATCCTTGTTGCACAGAGGAGCTGTTTCCAGGATTTCTGTATCATGGAATTATGCATTCGCTATATATGTGTATTCTCTATGCTGAATGTAGCAGATGCAGCTTTTGGGAATTGTGTACCCTAAGTGCACAGAGATGCAGTTTCCAGTATTTCTGTATGTTGAATGTAGAGAAGCTGTTTCCAATAGTTCTGTAGTCTAAGAGTAGGCATACGCTGTATGTGGGATTCCTGTAGCCTGAGTGTAGCCAACGCAGCTTATGGGAGATCTGTTACCTAGAATTGGTGAGACACATTTTACCGAAGTTCTGTATCAGAGTGTAGGGAGAAGCTGTTGCCAGGAATTCTGTAGCCTATGAGCAGTTTTTCGCTATACGCGGGTTTTCTGAAACCTGAGTGTGGCAGATGCAGCTTATAGGAATTCTGTATCTTGAATGTAGTGAGACACAGTTTACCAGAGTTCTGTATATTGGTATAGAGAGAAACTGTTTTCAAGAGTTCTGTAGCCTAGCAAGGGGCATACGCAGGAATTGGGATTTCTGTATCCTGAGTATAGGAGACGCCGTTTCTGGGAGCTCCGCTACCTGGATATGAGAGAAGCAGTTTATCGGAGTTCCCTATCCTTGTTGCACAGAGGAGCTGTTTCCAGGAGTTCTGTATCCTGGAATTAGGCATTCGCTCTATGTGGGTATTGTCTATGCTGAATGTAGCAGATGCAGCTTTTGGGAGTAATATACCCTAAGTGTAGAGAGATGCAGTTTCAGTAGTTCTGTATGTTGAATGTAGAGAGAAGCTGTTTCCAAGAGTTCTGTAGTCTGAGAGTAGGAATACGCTGTATATGGGATTCCTGTAGCCTGAGTGTAGCCGACGCGGCTTATGGGAGATCTGTAACCTAGAATTAGAGAGACACATTTTACCGAAGTTCTGTATCAGAGTGTAGGGAGAAGCTGTTGCCAGGAATTCTATAGCCTCTGAGCAGGTTTTCGCTATACGCGGGTTTTCCGAAACCTGAGTGTGGCAGATGCAGCTTATAGGAATTCTGTATCTTGAATGTAGTGAGACACAGTTTACCAGAGTTCTGTATATTGGTATAGAGAGAAACTGTTTTCAAGAGTTCTGTAGCCTAGCAAGGAGCATACGCAGGAATTGGGATTTCTGTATCCTGAGTATAGGAGACGCCGTTTCTGGGAGCTCCGCTACCTGGATATGAGAGAAGCAGTTTATCGGAGTTCCCTATCCTTGTTGCACAGAGGAGCTGTTTCCAGGAGTTCTGTATCCTGGAATTAGGCATTCGCTGTATATGTGTATTCTCTATGCTGAATGTAGCAGATGCAGCTTTTGGGAGTTGTATACCCTAAGTGTAGAGAGATGCAGTTTCCAGTAGTTCTGTATGTTGAATGTAGAGAGAAGCTGTTTCCAAGAGTTCTGTAGTCTAAGAGTAGGCATACGCTGTATGTGGGATTCCTGTAGCCTGAGTGTAGCCAACGCAGCTTATGGGAGATCTGTAACCTAGAATTAGTGAGACACATTTTACCGAAGTTCTGTATCAGAGTGTAGGGAGAAGCTGTTGCCAGGAATTCTGTAGCCTATGAGCAGGTTTTCGCTATACGCGGGTTTTCTGAAACCTGAGTGTGGCAGATGCAGCTTATAGGAATTCTGTATCTTGAATGTAGTGAGACACAGATTACCAGAGTTCTGTATATTGGTATAGAGAGAAACTGTTTTCAAGAGTTCTGTAGCCTAGCAAGGGGCATACGCAGGAATTGGGATTTCTGTATCCTGAGTATAGGAGACGCCGTTTCTGGGAGCTCCGCTACCTGGATATGAGAGAAGCAGTTTATCGGAGTTCCCTATCCTTGTTGCACAGAGGAGCTGTTTCCAGGAGTTCTGTATCCTGGAATTAGGCATTCGCTATATGTGGGTATTCTCTATGCTGAATGTAGCAGATGCAGCTTTCGGGAGTAATATACCCTAAGTGTAGAGAGATGCAGTTTCAGTAGTTCTGTATGTTGAATGTAGAGAGAAGCTGTTTCCAAGAGTTCTGTAGTCTGAGAGTAGGAATACGCTGTATATGGGATTCCTGTAGCCTGAGTGTAGCCGACGCAGCTTATGGGAGATCTGTAACCTAGAATTAGAGAGACACATTTTACCGAAGTTCTGTATCAGAGTATAGGGAGAAGCTGTTGCCAGGAATTCTGTAGCCTATGAGCAGGTTTTCGCTATACGCGGGTTTTCTGAAACCTGAGTGTGGCAGATGCAGCTTATAGGAATTCTGTATCAGTTTACCAGAGTTCTGTATATTGGTATAGAGAGAAACTGTTTTCAAGAGTTCTGTAGCCTAGCAAGGGGCATACGCAGTAATTGGGATTTCTGTATCCTGAGTATAGGAGACGCCGTTTCTGGGAGCTCCGCTACCTGGATATGAGAGAAGCAGTTTATCGGAGTTCCCTATCCTTGTTGCACAGAGGAGCTGTTTCCAGGAGTTCTGTATCCTGGAATTAGGCATTCGCTATATGTGTGTATAATCTATGCTGAATGTAGCAGATGCAGCTTTTGGGAGTATTATACCCTAAGTGTAGAGAGATGCAGTTTCAGTAGTTCTGTATGTTGAATGTAGAGAGAAGCTGTTTCCAAGAGTTCTGTAGTCTGAGAGTAGGAATACGCTGTATATGGGATTCCTGTAGCCTGAGTGTAGCCGACGCAGCTTATGGGAGATCTGTAACCTAGAATTAGAGAGACACATTTTACCGAAGTTCTGTATCAGAGTGTGGGGAGAAGCTGTTGCCAGGAATTTTGTAGCCTATGAGCAGGTTTTCGCTATACGCGGGTTTTCCGAAACCTGAGTGTGGCAGATGCAGCTTATAGGAATTCTGTATCTTGAATGTAGTGAGACACAGTTTACCAGAGTTCTGTATATTGGTATAGAGAGAAACTGTTTTCAAGAGTTCTGTAGCCTAGCAAGGGGCATACGCAGGAATTGGGATTTCTGTATCCTGAGTATAGGAGACGCCGTTTCTGGGAGCTCCGCTACCTG
This sequence comes from Lepus europaeus, assembly GCF_033115175.1. Lineage (NCBI taxonomy): Eukaryota > Metazoa > Chordata > Mammalia > Lagomorpha > Leporidae > Lepus > Lepus europaeus. The sequence goes on along the minus strand of NW_026909059.1, from coordinate 106,077 downwards.
GATATGAGAGAAGCAGTTTATCGGAGTTCCCTATCCTTGTTGCACAGAGGAGCTGTTTCCAGGAGTTCTGTATCATGGAATTAGGCATTCGCTATATATGTGTATTCTCTATGCTGAATGTAGCAGATGCAGCTTTTGGGAATTGTGTACCCTAAGTGCACAGAGATGCAGTTTCCAGTATTTCTGTATGTTGAATGTAGAGAAGCTGTTTCCAATAGTTCTGTAGTCTAAGAGTAGGCATACGCTGTATGTGGGATTCCTGTAGCCTGAGTGTAGCCAACGCAGCTTATGGGAGATCTGTTACCTAGAATTGGTGAGACACATTTTACCGAAGTTCTGTATCAGAGTGTAGGGAGAAGCTGTTGCCAGGAATTCTGTAGCCTATGAGCAGGTTTTCGCTATACGCGGGTTTTCTGAAACCTGAGTGTGGCAGATGCAGCTTATAGGAATTCTGTATCAGTTTACCAGAGTTCTGTATATTGGTATAAAGAGAAACTGTTTTCAAGAGTTCTGTAGCCTAGCAAGGGGCATACGCAGGAATTGGGATTTCTGTATCCTGAGTATAGGAGACGCCGTTTCTGGGAGCTCCGCTACCTGGATATGAGAGAAGCAGTTTATCGGAGTTCCCTATCCTTGTTGCACAGAGGAGCTGTTTCCAGGAGTTCTGTATCCTGGAATTAGGCATTCGCTCTATGTGGGTATTGTCTATGCTGAATGTAGCAGATGCAGCTTTTGGGAGTAATATACCCTAAGTGTAGAGAGATGCAGTTTCAGTAGTTCTGTATGTTGAATGTAGAGAGAAGCTGTTTCCAAGAGTTCTGTAGTCTGAGAGTAGGAATACGCTGTATATGGGATTCCTGTAGCCTGAGTGTAGCCGACGCGGCTTATGGGAGATCTGTAACCTAGAATTAGAGAGACACATTTTACCGAAGTTCTGTATCAGAGTGTAGGGAGAAGCTGTTGCCAGGAATTCTGTAGCCTATGAGCAGGTTTTCGCTATACGCGGGTTTTCCGAAACCTGAGTGTGGCAGATGCAGCTTATAGGAATTCTGTATCTTGAATGTAGTGAGACACAGTTTACCAGAGTTCTGTATATTGGTATAGAGAGAAACTGTTTTCAAGAGTTCTGTAGCCTAGCAAGGAGCATACGCAGGAATTGGGATTTCTGTATCCTGAGTATAGGAGACGCCGTTTCTGGGAGCTCCGCTACCTGGATATGAGAGAAGCAGTTTATCGGAGTTCCCTATCCTTGTTGCACAGAGGAGCTGTTTCCAGGAGTTCTGTATCCTGGAATTAGGCATTCGCTGTATATGTGTATTCTCTATGCTGAATGTAGCAGATGCAGCTTTTGGGAGTTGTATACCCTAAGTGTAGAGAGATGCAGTTTCCAGTAGTTCTGTATGTTGAATGTAGAGAGAAGCTGTTTCCAAGAGTTCTGTAGTCTAAGAGTAGGCATACGCTGTATGTGGGATTCCTGTAGCCTGAGTGTAGCCGACACAGCTTATGGGAGATTTGTAACCTAGAATTAAAGAGACACATTTTACCGAAGTTCTGTATCAGAGTGTAGGGAGAAGCTGTTGCCAGGAATTCTGTAGCCTATGAGCAGGTTTTCGCTATACGCGGGTTTTCTGAAACCTGAGTGTGGCATATGCAGCTTATAGGAATTCTGTATCAGTTTACCAAAGTTCTGTATATTGGTATAGAGAGAAACTGTTTTCAAGAGTTCTGTAGCCTAGCAAGGGGCATACGCAGGAATTGGGATTTCTGTATCCTGAGTATAGGAGACGCCGTTTCTGGGAGCTCCGCTACCTGGATATGAGAGAAGCAGTTTATCGGAGTTCCCTATCCTTGTTGCACAGAGGAGCTGTTTCCAGGAGTTCTGTATCCTGGAATTAGGCATTCGCTATATGTGTGTATTCTCTATGCTGAATGTAGCAGATGCAGCTTTTGGGAGTTGTATACCCTAAGTGTAGAGAGATGCAGTTTCCAGTAGTTCTGTATGTTGAATGTAGAGAGAAGCTGTTTCCAAGAGTTCTGTAGTCTGAGAGTAGGCATACGCTGTATATGGGATTCCTGTAGCCTGAGTGTAGCCGACACAGCTTATGGGAGATTTGTAACCTAGAATTAAAGAGACACATTTTACCGAAGTTCTGTATCAGAGTGTAGGGAGAAGCTGTTGCCAGGAATTCTGTAGCCTATGAGCAGGTTTTCGCGATACGCGGGTTTTCTGATACCTGAGTGTGGCATATGCAGCTTATATGAATTCTGTATCAGTTTACCAGAGTTCTGTATATTGGTATAGAGAGAAACTGTTTTCAAGAGTTCTGTAGCCTAGCAAGGGGCATACGCAGGAATTGGGATTTCTGTATCCTGAGTATAGGAGACGCCGTTTCTGGGAGCTCCGCTACCTGGATATGAGAGAAGCAGTTTATCGGAGTTCCCTATCCTTGTTGCACAGAGGAGCTGTTTCCAGGAGTTCTGTATCCTGGAATTAGGCATTCGCTGTATATGTGTATTCTCTATGCTGAATGTAGCAGATGCAGCTTTTGGGAGTTGTATACCCTAAGTGTAGAGAGATGCAGTTTCCAGTAGTTCTGTATGTTGAATGTAGAGAGAAGCTGTTTCCAAGAGTTCTGTAGTCTAAGAGTAGGCATACGCTGTATGTGGGATTCCTGTAGCCTGAGTGTAGCCGACACAGCTTATGGGAGATCTGTAACCTAGAATTAGAGAGACACATTTTACCGAAGTTCTGTATCAGAGTGTAGGGAGAAGCTGTTTCCAGGAATTCTGTAGCCTATGAGCAGATTTTCGCTATACGCGGGTTTTCTGAAACCTGAGTGTGGCATATGCAGCTTATAGGAACTCTGTATCAGTTTACCAGAGTTCTGTATATTGGTATAGAGAGAAACTGTTTTCAAGAGTTCTGTAGCCTAGCAAGGGGCATACGCAGGAATTGGGATTTCTGTATCCTGAGTATAGGAGACGCCGTTTCTGGGAGCTCCGCTACCTGGATATGAGAGAAGCAGTTTATCGGAGTTCCCTATCCTTGTTGCACAGAGGAGCTGTTTCCAGGAGTTCTGTATCCTGGAATTAGGCATTCGCTATATGTGTGTATTCTCTATGCTGAATGTAGCAGATGCAGCTTTCGGGAGTAATATACCCTAAGTGTAGAGAGATGCAGTTTCAGTAGTTCTGTATGTTGAATGTAGATAGAAGCTGTTTCCAAGAGTTCTGTAGTCTGAGAGTAGGAATACGCTGTATATGGGATTCCTGTAGCCTGAGTGTAGCCGACGCAGCTTATGGGAGATCTGTAACCTAGAATTAGAGAGACACATTTTACCGAAGTTCTGTATCAGAGTGTAGGGAGAAGCGGTTGCCAGGAATTCTGTAGCCTATGAGCAGGTTTTCGCTATACGCGGGTTTTCCGAAACCTGAGTGTGGCAGATGCAGCTTATAGGAATTCTGTATCTTGAATGTAGTGAGACACAGTTTACCAGAGTTCTGTATATTGGTATAGAGAGAAACTGTTTTCAAGAGTTCTGTAGCCTAGCAAGGGGCATACGCAGGAATTGGGATTTCTGTATCCTGAGTATAGGAGACGCCGTTTCTGGGAGCTCCGCTCCCTGGATATGAGAGAAGCAGTTTATCGGAGTTCCCTATCCTTGTTGCACAGAGGAGCTGTTTCCAGGAGTTCTGTATCCTGGAATTAGGCATTCGCTATATGTGGGTATTCTCTATGCTGAATGTAGCAGATGCGGCTTTCGGGAGTAATATACCCTAAGGGTAGAGAGATGCAATTTCAGTAGTTCTGTATGTTGAATGTAGAGAGAAGCTGTTTCCAAGAGTTCTGTAGTCTGAGAGTAGGAATACGCTGTATATGGGATTCCTGTAGCCTGAGTGTAGCCTACGCAGCTTATGGGAGATCTGTAACCTAGAATTAGAGAGACACATTTTACCGAAGTTCTGTATCAGAGTGTAGGGAGAAGCTGTTGCCAGGAATTCTGTAGCCTCTGAGCAGGTTTTCGCTATACGCGGGTTTTCCGAAACCTGAGTGTGGCAGATGCAGCTTATAGGAATTCTGTATCTTGAATGTAGTGAGACACAGTTTACCAGAGTTCTGTATATTGGTATAGAGAGAAACTGTTTTCAAGAGTTCTGTAGCCTAGCAAGGGGCATACGCAGGAATTGGGATTTCTGTATCCTGAGTATAGGAGACGCCGTTTCTGGGAGCTCCGCTACCTGGATATGAGAGAAGCAGTTTATCGGAGTTCCCTATCCTTGTTTCACAGAGGAGCTGTTTCCAGGAGTTCTGTATCCTGGAATTAGGCATTCGCTGTATATGTGTATTCTCTATGCTGAATGTAGCAGATGCAGCTTTTGGGAGTTGTATACCCTAAGTGCACAGAGATGCAGTTTCAAGTAGTTCTATATGTTGAATATAGAGAGAAGCTCTTTCCAAAAGTTCTGTAGTCTAAGAGTAAGCATACGCTGTATGTGGGATTCCTGTAGCCTGAGTGTATCCGACGCAGCTTATGGGAGATCTGTAACCTAGAATTAGAGAGACACATTTTACCGAAGTTCTGTATCAGAGTGTAGGGAGAAGCTGTTTCCAGGAATTCTGTAGCCTATGAGCAGGTTTTCGCTATACGCGGGTTTTCTGAAACCTGAGTGTGGCAGATGCAGCTTATAGGAATTCTGTATCAGTTTACCAGAGTTCTGTATATTGGTATAGAGAGAAACTGTTTTCAAGAGTTCTGTAGCCTAGCAAGGGGCATACGCAGTAATTGGGATTTCTGTATCCTGAGTATAGGAGACGCCGTTTCTGGGAGCTCCGCTACCTGGATATGAGAGAAGCAGTTTATCAGAGTTCCCTATCCTTGTTGCACAGAGGAGCTGTTTCCAGGAGTTCTGTATCCTGGAATTAGGCATTCGCTGTATATGTGTTTTCTCTATGCTGAATGTAGCAGATGCAGCTTTCTGGAGTTCTATACCCTAAGTGTAGAGAGATGCAGTTTCAGTAGTTCTGTATGTTGAATGTAGAGAGAAGCTGTTTCCAAGAGTTCTGTAGTATGAGAGTAGGAATACGATGTATATGGGATTCCTGTAGCCTGAGTGTAGCCGACGCAGCTTATGGGATCTGTAACCTAGAATTAGAGAGACACATTTTACCGAAGTTCTGTATCAGAGTGTAGGGAGAAGCTGTTGCCAGGAATTCTGTAGCCTATGAGCAGGTTTTCGCTATACGCGGGTTTTCTGAAACCTGAGTGTGGCAGATGCAGCTTATAGGAATTCTGTATCAGTTTACCAGAGTTCTGTATATTGGTATAGAGAGAAACTGTTTTCAAGAGTTCTGTAGCCTAGCAAGGGGCATACGCAGTAATTGGGATTTCTGTATCCTGAGTATAGGAGACGCCGTTTCTGGGAGCTCCGCTACCTGGATATGAGAGAAGCAGTTTATCGGAGTTCCTTATCCTTGTTGCACAGAGGAGCTGTTTCCAGGAGTTCTGTATCCTGGAATTAGGCATTCGCTATATGTGGGTATTGTCTATGCTGAATGTAGCAGATGCAGCTTTTGGGAGTAATATACCCTAAGTGTAGAGAGATGCAGTTTCAGTAGTTCTGTATGTTGAATGTAGAGAGAAGCTGTTTCCAAGAGTTCTGTAGTCTGAGAGTAGGAATACGCTGTATATGGGATTCCTGTAGCCTGAGTGTAGCCGACGCAGCTTATGGGATCTGTAACCTAGAATTAGTGAGACACATTTTACCGAAGTTCTGTATCAGAGTGTAGGGAGAAGCTGTTTCCAGGAATTCTGTAGCCTATGAGCAGGTTTTCGCTATACGCGGGTTTTCTGAAACCTGAGTGTGGCAGATGCAGCTTATAGGAATTCTGTATCAGTTTACCAGAGTTCTGTATATTGGTATAGAGAGAAACTGTTTTCAAGAGTTCTGTAGCCTAGCAAGGGGCATACGCAGGAATTGGGATTTCTGTATCCTGAGTATAGGAGACGCCGTTTCTGGGAGCTCCGCTACCTGGATATGAGAGAAGCAGTTTATCGGAGTTCCCTATCCTTGTTGCACAGAGGAGCTGTTTCCAGGAGTTCTGTATCCTGGAATTAGGCATTCGCTGTATATGTGTATTCTCTATGCTGAATGTAGCAGATGCAGCTTTTGGGAGTTGTATACCCTAAGTGTAGAGAGATGCAGTTTCCAGTAGTTCTGTATGTTGAATGTAGAGAGAAGCTGTTTCCAAGAGTTCTGTAGTCTAAGAGTAGGCATACGCTGTATGTGGGATTCCTGTAGCCTGAGTGTAGCCGACACAGCTTATGGGAGATTTGTAACCTAGGATTAGAGAGACACATTTTACCGAAGTTCTGTATCAGAGTGTAGGGAGAAGCTGTTTCCAGGAATTCTGTAGCCTATGAGCAGATTTTCGCTATACGCGGGTTTTCTGAAACCTGAGTGTGGCATATGCAGCTTATAGGAATTCTGTATCAGTTTACCAGAGTTCTGTATATTGGTATAGAGAGAAACTGTTTTCAAGAGTTCTGTAGCCTAGCAAGGGGCATACGCAGGAATTGGGATTTCTGTATCCTGAGTATAGGAGACGCCGTTTCTGGGAGCTCCGCTACCTGGATATGAGAGAAGCAGTTTATCGGAGTTCCCTATCCTTGTTGCACAGAGGAGCTGTTTCCAGGAGTTCTGTATCCTGGAATTAGGCATTCGCTATATGTGTGTATTCTCTATGCTGAATGTAGCAGATGCAGCTTTCGGGAGTAATATACCCTAAGTGTAGAGAGATGCAGTTTCAGTAGTTCTGTATGTTGAATGTAGATAGAAGCTGTTTCCAAGAGTTCTGTAGTCTGAGAGTAGGAATACGCTGTATATGGGATTCCTGTAGCCTGAGTGTAGCCGACGCAGCTTATGGGAGATCTGTAACCTAGAATTAGAGAGACACATTTTACCGAAGTTCTGTATCAGAGTGTAGGGAGAAGCGGTTGCCAGGAATTCTGTAGCCTATGAGCAGGTTTTCGCTATACGCGGGTTTTCCGAAACCTGAGTGTGGCAGATGCAGCTTATAGGAATTCTGCATCTTGAATGTAGTGAGACACAGTTTACCAGAGTTCTGTATATTGGTATAGAGAGAAACTGTTTTCAAGAGTTCTGTAGCCTAGCAAGGGGCATACGCAGTAATTGGGATTTCTGTATCCTGAGTATAGGAGACGCCGTTTCTGGGAGCTCCGCTCCCTGGATATGAGAGAAGCAGTTTATCGGAGTTCCCTATCCTTGTTGCACAGAGGAGCTGTTTCCAGGAGTTCTGTATCCTGGAATTAGGCATTCGCTATATGTGGGTATTCTCTATGCTGAATGTAGCAGATGCGGCTTTCGGGAGTAATATACCCTAAGTGTAGAGAGATGCAGTTTCAGTAGTTCTGTATGTTGAATGTAGAGAGAAGCTGTTTCCAAGAGTTCTGTAGTCTGAGAGTAGGAATACGCTGTATATGGGATTCCTGTAGCCTGAGTGTAGCCTACGCAGCTTATGGGAGATCTGTAACCTAGAATTAGAGAGACACATTTTACCGAAGTTCTGTATCAGAGTGTAGGGAGAAGCTGTTGCCAGGAATTCTGTAGCCTCTGAGCAGGTTTTCGCTATACGCGGGTTTTCCGAAACCTGAGTGTGGCAGATGCAGCTTATAGGAATTCTGTATCTTGAATGTAGTGAGACACAGTTTACCAGAGTTCTGTATATTGGTATAGAGAGAAACTGTTTTCAAGAGTTCTGTAGCCTAGCAAGGGGCATACGCAGGAATTGGGATTTCTGTATCCTGAGTATAGGAGACGCCGTTTCTGGGAGCTCCGCTACCTGGATATGAGAGAAGCAGTTTATCGGAGTTCCCTATCCTTGTTTCACAGAGGAGCTGTTTCCAGGAGTTCTGTATCCTGGAATTAGGCATTCGCTGTATATGTGTATTCTCTATGCTGAATGTAGCAGATGCAGCTTTTGGGAGTTGTATACCCTAAGTGCACAGAGATGCAGTTTCAAGTAGTTCTATATGTTGAATATAGAGAGAAGCTCTTTCCAAAAGTTCTGTAGTCTAAGAGTAAGCATACGCTGTATGTGGGATTCCTGTAGCCTGAGTGTATCCGACGCAGCTTATGGGAGATCTGTAACCTAGAATTAGAGAGACACATTTTACCGAAGTTCTGTATCAGAGTGTAGGGAGAAGCTGTTTCCAGGAATTCTGTAGCCTATGAGCAGGTTTTCGCTATACGCGGGTTTTCTGAAACCTGAGTGTGGCAGATGCAGCTTATAGGAATTCTGTATCAGTTTACCAGAGTTCTGTATATTGGTATAGATAGAAACTGTTTTCAAGAGTTCTGTAGCCTAGCAAGGGGCATACGCAGTAATTGGGATTTCTGTATCCTGAGTATAGGAGACGCCGTTTCTGGGAGCTCCGCTACCTGGATATGAGAGAAGCAGTTTATCAGAGTTCCCTATCCTTGTTGCACAGAGGAGCTGTTTCCAGGAGTTCTGTATCCTAGAATTAGGAATTCGCTATATGTGTGTATAATCTATGCTGAATGTAGCAGATGCAGCTTTCTGGAGTTCTATACCCTAAGTGTAGAGAGATGCAGTTTCAGTAGTTCTGTATGTTGAATGTAGAGAGAAGCTGTTTCCAAGAGTTCTGTAGTATGAGAGTAGGAATACGATGTATATGGGATTCCTGTAGCCTGAGTGTAGCCGACGCAGCTTATGGGATCTGTAACCTAGAATTAGAGAGACACATTTTACCGAAGTTCTGTATCAGAGTGTAGGGAGAAGCTGTTTCCAGGAATTCTGTAGCCTATGAGCAGGTTTTCGCTATACGCGGGTTTTCTGAAACCTGAGTGTGGCAGATGCAGCTTATAGGAATTCTGTATCAGTTTACCAGAGTTCTGTATATTGGTATAGAGAGAAACTGTTTTCAAGAGTTCTGTAGCCTAGCAAGGGGCATACGCAGTAATTGGGATTTCTGTATCCTGAGTATAGGAGACGCCGTTTCTGGGAGCTCCGCTACCTGGATATGAGAGAAGCAGTTTATCGGAGTTCCTTATCCTTGTTGCACAGAGGAGCTGTTTCCAGGAGTTCTGTATCCTGGAATTAGGCATTCGCTATATGTGGGTATTGTCTATGCTGAATGTAGCAGATGCAGCTTTTGGGAGTAATATACCCTAAGTGTAGAGAGATGCAGTTTCAGTAGTTCTGTATGTTGAATGTAGAGAGAAGCTGTTTCCAAGAGTTCTGTAGTCTGAGAGTAGGAATACGCTGTATATGGGATTCCTGTAGCCTGAGTGTAGCCGACGCAGCTTATGGGATCTGTAACCTAGAATTAGTGAGACACATTTTACCGAAGTTCTGTATCAGAGTGTAGGGAGAAGCTGTTTCCAGGAATTCTGTAGCCTATGAGCAGGTTTTCGCTATACGCGGGTTTTCTGAAACCTGAGTGTGGCAGATGCAGCTTATAGGAATTCTGTATCAGTTTACCAGAGTTCTGTATATTGGTATAGAGAGAAACTGTTTTCAAGAGTTCTGTAGCCTAGCAAGGGGCATACGCAGGAATTGGGATTTCTGTATCCTGAGTATAGGAGACGCCGTTTCTGGGAGCTCCGCTACCTGGATATGAGAGAAGCAGTTTATCGGAGTTCCCTATCCTTGTTGCACAGAGGAGCTGTTTCCAGGAGTTCTGTATCCTGGAATTAGGCATTCGCTGTATATGTGTATTCTCTATGCTGAATGTAGCAGATGCAGCTTTTGGGAGTTGTATACCCTAAGTGTAGAGAGATGCAGTTTCCAGTAGTTCTGTATGTTGAATGTAGAGAGAAGCTGTTTCCAAGAGTTCTGTAGTCTAAGAGTAGGCATACGCTGTATGTGGGATTCCTGTAGCCTGAGTGTAGCCGACACAGCTTATGGGAGATTTGTAACCTAGGATTAGAGAGACACATTTTACCGAAGTTCTGTATCAGAGTGTAGGGAGAAGCTGTTTCCAGGAATTCTGTAGCCTATGAGCAGATTTTCGCTATACGCGGGTTTTCTGAAACCTGAGTGTGGCATATGCAGCTTATAGGAATTCTGTATCAGTTTACCAGAGTTCTGTATATTGGTATAGAGAGAAACTGTTTTCAAGAGTTCTGTAGCCTAGCAAGGGGCATACGCAGGAATTGGGATTTCTGTATCCTGAGTATAGGAGACGCCGTTTCTGGGAGCTCCGCTACCTGGATATGAGAGAAGCAGTTTATCGGAGTTCCCTATCCTTGTTGCACAGAGGAGCTGTTTCCAGGAGTTCTGTATCCTGGAATTAGGCATTCGCTGTATGTGTGTATTCTCTATGCTGAATGTAGCAGATGCAGCTTTCGGGAGTAATATACCCTAAGTGTAGAGAGATGCAGTTTCAGTAGTTCTGTATGTTGAATGTAGATAGAAGCTGTTTCCAAGAGTTCTGTAGTCTGAGAGTAGGAATACGCTGTATATGGGATTCCTGTAGCCTGAGTGTAGCCGACGCAGCTTATGGGAGATCTGTAACCTAGAATTAGAGAGACACATTTTACCGAAGTTCTGTATCAGAGTGTAGGGAGAAGCGGTTGCCAGGAATTCTGTAGCCTATGAGCAGGTTTTCGCTATACGCGGGTTTTCCGAAACCTGAGTGTGGCAGATGCAGCTTATAGGAATTCTGCATCTTGAATGTAGTGAGACACAGTTTACCAGAGTTCTGTATATTGGTATAGAGAGAAACTGTTTTCAAGAGTTCTGTAGCCTAGCAAGGGGCATACGCAGTAATTGGGATTTCTGTATCCTGAGTATAGGAGACGCCGTTTCTGGGAGCTCCGCTCCCTGGATATGAGAGAAGCAGTTTATCGGAGTTCCCTATCCTTGTTGCACAGAGGAGCTGTTTCCAGGAGTTCTGTATCCTGGAATTAGGCATTCGCTATATGTGGGTATTCTCTATGCTTAATGTAGCAGATGCGGCTTTCGGGAGTAATATACCCTAAGTGTAGAGAGATGCAGTTTCAGTAGTTCTGTATGTTGAATGTAGAGAGAAGCTGTTTCCAAGAGTTCTGTAGTCTGAGAGTAGGAATACGCTGTATATGGGATTCCTGTAGCCTGAGTGTAGCCTACGCAGCTTATGGGAGATCTGTAACCTAGAATTAGAGAGACACATTTTACCGAAGTTCTGTATCAGAGTGTAGGGAGAAGCTGTTGCCAGGAATTCTGTAGCCTCTGAGCAGGTTTTCGCTATACGCGGGTTTTCCGAAACCTGAGTGTGGCAGATGCAGCTTATAGGAATTCTGTATCTTGAATGTAGTGAGACACAGTTTACCAGAGTTCTGTATATTGGTATAGAGAGAAACTGTTTTCAAGAGTTCTGTAGCCTAGCAAGGGGCATACGCAGGAATTGGGATTTCTGTATCCTGAGTATAGGAGACGCCGTTTCTGGGAGCTCCGCTACCTGGATATGAGAGAAGCAGTTTATCGGAGTTCCCTATCCTTGTTTCACAGAGGAGCTGTTTCCAGGAGTTCTGTATCCTGGAATTAGGCATTCGCTGTATATGTGTATTCTCTATGCTGAATGTAGCAGATGCAGCTTTTGGGAGTTGTATACCCTAAGTGCACAGAGATGCAGTTTCAAGTAGTTCTATATGTTGAATATAGAGAGAAGCTCTTTCCAAAAGTTCTGTAGTCTAAGAGTAAGCATACGCTGTATGTGGGATTCCTGTAGCCTGAGTGTATCCGACGCAGCTTATGGGAGATCTGTAACCTAGAATTAGAGAGACACATTTTACCGAAGTTCTGTATCAGAGTGTAGGGAGAAGCTGTTTCCAGGAATTCTGTAGCCTATGAGCAGGTTTTCGCTATACGCGGGTTTTCTGAAACCTGAGTGTGGCAGATGCAGCTTATAGGAATTCTGTATCAGTTTACCAGAGTTCTGTATATTGGTATAGAGAGAAACTGTTTTCAAGAGTTCTGTAGCCTAGCAAGGGGCATACGCAGTAATTGGGATTTCTGTATCCTGAGTATAGGAGACGCCGTTTCTGGGAGCTCCGCTACCTGGATATGAGAGAAGCAGTTTATCAGAGTTCCCTATCCTTGTTGCACAGAGGAGCTGTTTCCAGGAGTTCTGTATCCTAGAATTAGGAATTCGCTATATGTGTGTATAATCTATGCTGAATGTAGCAGATGCAGCTTTCTGGAGTTCTATACCCTAAGTGTAGAGAGATGCAGTTTCAGTAGTTCTGTATGTTGAATGTAGAGAGAAGCTGTTTCCAAGAGTTCTGTAGTATGAGAGTAGGAATACGATGTATATGGGATTCCTGTAGCATGAGTGTAGCCGACGCAGCTTATGGGATCTGTAACCTAGAATTAGAGAGACACATTTTACCGAAGTTCTGTATCAGAGTGTAGGGAGAAGCTGTTGCCAGGAATTCTGTAGCCTATGAGCAGGTTTTCGCTATACGCGGGTTTTCTGAAACCTGAGTGTGGCAGATGCAGCTTATAGGAATTCTGTATCAGTTTACCAGAGTTCTGTATATTGGTATAGAGAGAAACTGTTTTCAAGAGTTCTGTAGCCTAGCAAGGGGCATACGCAGTAATTGGGATTTCTGTATCCTGAGTATAGGAGACGCCGTTTCTGGGAGCTCCGCTACCTGGATATGAGAGAAGCAGTTTATCGGAGTTCCTTATCCTTGTTGCACAGAGGAGCTGTTTCCAGGAGTTCTGTATCCTGGAATTAGGCATTCGCTGTATATGTGTATTCTCTATGCTGAATGTAGCAGATGCAGCTTTTGGGAGTTGTATACCCTAAGTGCACAGAGATGCAGTTTCCAGTAGTTCTATATGTTGAATGTAGAGAGAAGCTCTTTCCAAGAGTTCTGTAGTCTAAGAGTAAGCATACGCTGTATGTGGGATTCCTGTAGCCTGAGTGTATCCGACGCAGCTTATGGGAGATCTGTAACCTAGAATTAGAGAGACACATTTTACCGAAATTCTGTATCAGAGTGTAGGGAGAAGCGGTTGCCAGGAATTCTGTAGCCTATGAGCAGGTTTTCGCTATACGCGGGTTTTCTGAAACCTGAGTGTGGCAGATGCAGCTTATAGGAATTCTGTATCTTGAATGTAGTGAAACACAGTTTACCAGAGTTCTGTATATTGGTATAGAGAGAAACTGTTTTCAAGAGTTCTGTAGCCTAGCAAGGGGCATACGCAGGAATTGGGATTTCTGTATCCTGAGTATAGGAGACGCCGTTTCTGGAGGCTCCGCTACCTGGATATGAGAGAAGCAGTTTATCGGAGTTCCCTATCCTTGTTGCACAGAGGAGCTGTTTCCAGGAGTTCTGTATCCTGGAATTAGGCATTCGCTATATGTGTGTATAATCTATGCTGAATGTAGCAGATGCAGCTTTCGGGAGTAATATACCCTAAGTGTAGAGAGATGCAGTTTCAGTAGTTCTGTATGTTGAATGTAGAGAGAAGCTCTTTCCAAGAGTTCTGTAGTATGAGAGTAGGAATACGCTGTATATGGGATTCCTGTAGCCTGAGTGTAGCCGACGCAGCTTATGGGAGATCTGTAACCTAGAATTAGAGAGACACATTTTACCGAAGTACTGTATCAGAGTGTTGGGGGAAGCTGTTTCCAGGAATTCTGTAGCCTATGAGCAGGTTTTCGCTATACGCGGGTTTTCCGAAACCTGAGTGTGGCAGATGCAGCTTATAGGAATTCTGTATCTTGAATGTAGTGAGACACAGTTTACCAGAGTTCTGTATATTGGTATAGAGAGAAACTGTTTTCAAGAGTTCTGTAGCCTAGTTGGAGCATACGCAGGAATTGGGATTTCTGTATCCTGAGTATAGGAGACGCTGTTTCTGGGAGCTCCGCTACCTGGATATGAGAGAAGCAGTTCATCGGAGTTCCCTATCCTTGTTGCACAGAGGAGCTGTTTCCAGGAGTTCTGTATCCTGGAATTAGGCATTCGCTGTATATGTGTATTCTCTATGCTGAATGTAGCAGATGCAGCTTTTGGGAGTTGTATACCCTAAGTGCACAGAGATGCAGTTTCCAGTAGTTCTATATGTTGAATGTAGAGAGAAGCTGTTTCCAAGAGTTCTGTAGTCTGAGAGTAAGCATACGCTGTATGTGGGATTCCTGTAGCCTGAATGTAGCCAACGCAGCTTATGGGAGATCTGTAACCTAGAATTAGAGAGACACATTTTACCGAAGTTCTGTATCAGAGTTTAGGGAGAAGCTGTTTCCAGGAATTTTGTAGCCTATGAGCAGGTTTTCGCTATACGCGGGTTTTCCGAAACCTGAGTGTGGCAGATGCAGCTTATAGGAATTCTGTATCAGTTTACCAGAGTTCTGTATATTGGTATAGAGAGAAACTGTTTTCAAGAGTTCTGTAGCCTAGCAAGGGCCATACGCAGGAATTGGGATTTCTGTATCCTGAGTATAGGAGACGCCGTTTCTGGGAGCTCCGCTACCTGGATATGAGAGAAGCAGTTTATCGGAGTTCCCTATCCTTGTTGCACAGAGGAGCTGTTTCCAGGAGTTCTGTATCATGGAATTAGGCATTCGCTATATATGTGTATTCTCTATGCTGAATGTAGCAGATGCAGCTTTTGGGAGTTGTATACCCTAAGTGCACAGAGATGCAGTTTCCAGTATTTCTGTATGTTGAATGTAGAGAGAAGCTGTTTCCAATAGTTCTGTAGTCTAAGAGTAGGCATACGCTGTATGTGGGATTCCTGTAGCCTGAGTGTAGCCAACGCAGCTTATGGGAGATCTGTAACCTAGAATTAGTGAGACACATTTTACCGAAGTTCTGTATCAGAGTGTAGGGAGAAGCTGTTGCCAGGAATTCTGTAGCCTATGAGCAGGTTTTCGCTATACGCGGGTTTTCTGAAACCTGAGTGTGGCAGATGCAGCTTATAGAAATTCTGTATCTTGAATGTAGTGAGACACAGATTACCAGAGTTCTGTATATTGGTATAGAGAGAAACTGTTTTCAAGAGTTCTGTAGCCTAGCAAGGGGCATACGCAGGAATTGGGATTTCTGTATCCTGAGTATAGGAGACGCCGTTTCTGGGAGCTCCGCTACCTGGATATGAGAGAAGCAGTTTATCGGAGTTCCCTATCCTTGTTGCACAGAGGAGCTGTTTCCAGGAGTTCTGTATCCTGGAATTAGGCATTCGCTATATGTGGGTATTCTCTATGCTGAATGAAGCAGATGCAGCTTTCGGGAGTAATATACCCTAAGTGTAGAGAGATGCAGTTTCAGTAGTTCTGTATGTTGAATGTAGAGAGAAGCTGTTTCCAAGAGTTCTGTAGTCTGAGAGTAGGAATACGCTGTATATGGGATTCCTGTAGCCTGAGTGTAGCCGACGCAGCTTATGGGAGATCTGTAACCTAGAATTAGAGAGACACATTTTACCGAAGTTCTGTATCAGAGTGTAGGGAGAAGCTGTTTCCAGGAATTCTGTAGCCTATGAGCAGGTTTTCGCTATACGCGGGTTTTCCGAAACCTGAGTGTGGCAGATGCAGCTTATAGGAATTCTGTATCTTGAATGTAGTGAGACACAGTTTACCAGAGTTCTGTATATTGGTATAGAGAGAAACTGTTTTCAAGAGTTCTGTAGCCTAGCAAGGAGCATACGCAGGAATTGGGATTTCTGTATCCTGAGTATAGGAGACGCTGCTTCTGGGAGCTCCGCTACCTGGATATGAGAGAAGCAGTTCATCGGAGTTCCCTATCCTTGTTGCACAGAGGAGCTGTTTCCAGGAGTTCTGTATCCTGGAATTAGGCATTCGCTGTATATGTGTTTTCTCTATGCTGAATGTAGCAGATGCAGCTTTTGGGAGTTGTATACCCTAAGTGCACAGAGATGCAGTTTCCAGTAGTTCTATATGTTGAATGTAGAGAGAAGCTCTTTCCAAGAGTTCTGTAGTCTAAGAGTAAGCATACGCTGTATGTGGGATTCCTGTAGCCTGAGTGTATCCGACGCAGCTTATGGGAGATCTGTAACCTAGAATTAGAGAGACACATTTTACCGAAGTTCTGTATCAGAGTGTAGGGAGAAACTGTTGCCAGGAATTCTGTAGCCTATGAGCAGGTTTTCGCTATACGCGGGTTTTCCGAAACATGAGTGTGGCAGATGCAGCTTATAGGAATTCTGTATCTTGAATGTAGTGAGAAACAGTTTACCAGAGTTCTGTATATTGGTATAGAGAGAAACTGTTTTCAAGAGTTCTGTAGCCTAGCAAGGGGCATACGCAGGAATTGGGATTTCTGTATCCTGAGTATAGGAGACGCCGTTTCTGGGAGCTCCGCTACCTGGATATGAGAGAAGCAGTTTATCAGAGTTCTTATCCTTGTTGCACAGAGGAGCTGTTTCCAGGAGTTCTGTATCCTGGAATTAGGCATTCGCTATATGTGGGTATTGTCTATGCTGAATGTAGCAGATGCAGCTTTCGGGAGTAATATACCCTAAGTGTAGAGAGATGCAGTTTCAGTAGTTCTGCATGTTGAATGTAGAGAGAAGCTGTTTCCAAGAGTTCTGTAGTCTGAGAGTAGGAATACGCTGTATATGGGATTCCTGTAGCCTGAGTGTAGCCGACGCAGCTTATGGGAGATCTGTAACCTAGAATTAGAGAGACACATTTTACCGAAGTACTGTATCAGAGTGTTGGGGGAAGCTGTTGCCAGGAATTCTGTAGCCTCTGAGCAGGTTTTCGCTATACACGGGTTTTCCGAAACCTGAGTGTGGCAGATGCAGCTTATAGGAATTCTGTATCTTGAATGTAGTAAGACACAGTTTACCAGAGTTCTGTATATTGGTATAGAGAGAAACTGTTTTCAAGAGTTCTGTAGCCAAGCATGCGGCATACGCAGGAATTGGGATTTCTGTATCCTGAGTATAGGAGACGCCGTTTCTGGGAGCTCCGCTACCTGGATATGAGAGAAGCAGTTCATCGGAGTTCCCTATCCTTGTTGAACAGAGGAGCTGTTTCCAGGAGTTCTGTATCCTGGAATTAGGCATTCGCTATATGTGGGTATTGTCTATGCTGAATGTAGCAGATGCAGCTTTTGGGAGTAACATACCCTAAGTGTAGAGAGATGCAGTTTCAGTAGTTCTGTATGTTGAATGTAGAGAGAAGCTGTTTCCAAGAGTTCTGTAGTCTGAGAGTAGGAATACGCTGTATGTGGGATTCCTGTAGCCTGAGTGTAGCCGACGCAGCTTATGGGAGATCTGTAACCTAGAATTAGAGAGACACATTTTACCGAAGTTCTGTATCAGAATGTAGGGAGAAGCTGTTTCCAGGAATTCTGTAGCCTATGAGCAGGTTTTCGCTATACGCGGGTTTTCTGAAACCTGAGTGTGGCAGATGCAGCTTATAGGAATTCTGTATCAGTTTACCAGAGTTCTGTATATTGGTATAGAGAGAAACTGTTTTCAAGAGTTCTGTAGCCTAGCAAGGGGCATACGCAGGAATTGGGATTTCTGTATCCTGAGTATAGGAGACGCCGTTTCTGGGAGCTCCGCTACCTGGATATGAGAGAAGCAGTTTATCGGAGTTCCCTATCCTTGTTGCACAGAGGAGCTGTTTCCAGGAGTTCTGTATCCTGGAATTAGGCATTCGCTATATGTGGGTATTGTCTATGTTGAATGTAGCAGATGCAGCTTTCGGGAGTAATATACCCTAAGTGTAGAGAGATGCAGTTTCAGTAGTTCTGTATGTTGAATGTAGAGAGAAGCTGTTTCCAAGAGTTCTGTAGTCTGAGAGTAGGAATACGCTGTATATGGGATTCCTGTAGCCTGAGTGTAGCCGACGCAGCTTATGGGAGATCTGTAACCTAGAATTAGAGAGACACATTTTACCGAAGTTCTGTATCAGAGTGTAGGGAGAAGCTGTTTCCAGGAATTCTGTAGCCTATGAGCAGGTTTTCGCTATACGCGGGTTTTCCGAAACCTGAGTGTGGCAGATGCAGCTTATAGGAATTCTGTATCTTGAATGTAGTGAGACACAGTTTACCAGAGTTCTGTATATTGGTATAGAGAGAAACTGTTTTCAAGAGTTCTGTAGCCTAGCAAGGAGCATACGCAGGAATTGGGATTTCTGTATCCTGAGTATAGGAGAAGCTGCTTCTGGGAGCTCCGCTACCTGGATATGAGAGAAGCAGTTCATCGGAGTTCCCTATCCTTGTTGCACAGAGGAGCTGTTTCCAGGAGTTCTGTATCCTGGAATTAGGCATTCGCTGTATATGTGTTTTCTCTATGCTGAATGTAGCAGATGCAGCTTTTGGGAGTTGTATACCCTAAGTGCACAGAGATGCAGTTTCCAGTAGTTCTATATGTTGAATGTAGAGAGAAGCTCTTTCCAAGAGTTCTGTAGTCTAAGAGTAAGCATACGCTGTATGTGGGATTCCTGTAGCCTGAGTGTATCCGACGCAGCTTATGGGAGATCTGTAACCTAGAATTAGAGAGACACATTTTACCGAAGTTCTGTATCAGAGTGTAGGGAGAAGCTGTTGCCAGGAATTCTGTAGCCTATGAGCAGGTTTTCGCTATACGTGGGTTTTCCGAAACCTGAGTGTGGCAGATGCAGCTTATAGGAATTCTGTATCTTGAATGTAGTGAGAAACAGTTTACCAGAGTTCTGTATATTGGTATAGAGAGAAACTGTTTTCAAGAGTTCTGTAGCCTAGCAAGGGGCATACGCAGGAATTGGGATTTCTGTATCCTGAGTATAGGAGACGCCGTTTCTGGGAGCTCCGCTACCTGGATATGAGAGAAGCAGTTTATCGGAGTTCCCTATCCTTGTTGCACAGAGGAGCTGTTTCCAGGAGTTCTGTATCCTGGAATTAGGCATTCGCTATATGTGTGTATAATCTATGCTGAATGTAGCAGATGCAGCTTTTTGGAGTATTATACCCTAAGTGTAGAGAGATGCAGTTTCCAGTATTTCTGTATGTTGAATGTAGAGAGAAGCTGTTTCCAATAGTTCTGTAGTCTAAGAGTAGGCATACGCTGTATGTGGGATTCCTGTAGCCTGAGTGTAGCCAACGCAGCTTATGGGAGATCTGTAACCTAGAATTAGTGAGACACATTTTACCGAAGTTCTGTATCAGAGTGTAGGGAGAAGCTGTTGCCAGGAATTCTGTAGCCTATGAGCAGGTTTTCGCTATACGCGGGTTTTCTGAAACCTGAGTGTGGCAGATGCAGCTTATAGAAATTCTGTATCTTGAATGTAGTGAGACACAGATTACCAGAGTTCTGTATATTGGTATAGAGAGAAACTGTTTTCAAGAGTTCTGTAGCCTAGCAAGGAGCATACGCAGGAATTGGGATTTCTGTATCCTGAGTATAGGAGACGCCGTTTCTGGGAGCTCCGCTACCTGGATATGAGAGAAGCAGTTTATCGGAGTTCCCTATCCTTGTTTCACAGAGGAGCTGTTTCCAGGAGTTCTGTATCCTGGAATTAGGCATTCGCTGTATATGTGTATTCTCTATGCTGAATGTAGCAGATGCAGCTTTTGGGAGTTGTATACCCTAAGTGCACAGAGATGCAGTTTCAAGTAGTTCTATATGTTGAATATAGAGAGAAGCTCTTTCCAAAAGTTCTGTAGTCTAAGAGTAAGCATACGCTGTATGTGGGATTCCTGTAGCCTGAGTGTATCCGACGCAGCTTATGGGAGATCTGTAACCTAGAATTAGAGAGACACATTTTACCGAAGTTCTGTATCAGAGTGTAGGGAGAAGCTGTTTCCAGGAATTCTGTAGCCTATGAGCAGGTTTTCGCTATACGCGGGTTTTCTGAAACCTGAGTGTGGCAGATGCAGCTTATAGGAATTCTGTATCAGTTTACCAGAGTTCTGTATATTGGTATAGAGAGAAACTGTTTTCAAGAGTTCTGTAGCCTAGCAAGGGGCATACGCAGTAATTGGGATTTCTGTATCCTGAGTATAGGAGACGCCGTTTCTGGGAGCTCCGCTACCTGGATATGAGAGAAGCAGTTTATCAGAGTTCCCTATCCTTGTTGCACAGAGGAGCTGTTTCCAGGAGTTCTGTATCCTAGAATTAGGAATTCGCTATATGTGTGTATAATCTATGCTGAATGTAGCAGATGCAGCTTTCTGGAGTTCTATACCCTAAGTGTAGAGAGATGCAGTTTCAGTAGTTCTGTATGTTGAATGTAGAGAGAAGCTGTTTCCAAGAGTTCTGTAGTATGAGAGTAGGAATACGATGTATATGGGATTCCTGTAGCATGAGTGTAGCCGACGCAGCTTATGGGATCTGTAACCTAGAATTAGAGAGACACATTTTACCGAAGTTCTGTATCAGAGTGTAGGGAGAAGCTGTTGCCAGGAATTCTGTAGCCTATGAGCAGGTTTTCGCTATACGCGGGTTTTCTGAAACCTGAGTGTGGCAGATGCAGCTTATAGGAATTCTGTATCAGTTTACCAGAGTTCTGTATATTGGTATAGAGAGAAACTGTTTTCAAGAGTTCTGTAGCCTAGCAAGGGGCATACGCAGTAATTGGGATTTCTGTATCCTGAGTATAGGAGACGCCGTTTCTGGGAGCTCCGCTACCTGGATATGAGAGAAGCAGTTTATCGGAGTTCCTTATCCTTGTTGCACAGAGGAGCTGTTTCCAGGAGTTCTGTATCCTGGAATTAGGCATTCGCTGTATATGTGTATTCTCTATGCTGAATGTAGCAGATGCAGCTTTTGGGAGTTGTATACCCTAAGTGCACAGAGATGCAGTTTCCAGTAGTTCTATATGTTGAATGTAGAGAGAAGCTCTTTCCAAGAGTTCTGTAGTCTAAGAGTAAGCATACGCTGTATGTGGGATTCCTGTAGCCTGAGTGTATCCGACGCAGCTTATGGGAGATCTGTAACCTAGAATTAGAGAGACACATTTTACCGAAATTCTGTATCAGAGTGTAGGGAGAAGCGGTTGCCAGGAATTCTGTAGCCTATGAGCAGGTTTTCGCTATACGCGGGTTTTCTGAAACCTGAGTGTGGCAGATGCAGCTTATAGGAATTCTGTATCTTGAATGTAGTGAAACACAGTTTACCAGAGTTCTGTATATTGGTATAGAGAGAAACTGTTTTCAAGAGTTCTGTAGCCTAGCAAGGGGCATACGCAGGAATTGGGATTTCTGTATCCTGAGTATAGGAGACGCCGTTTCTGGAGGCTCCGCTACCTGGATATGAGAGAAGCAGTTTATCGGAGTTCCCTATCCTTGTTGCACAGAGGAGCTGTTTCCAGGAGTTCTGTATCCTGGAATTAGGCATTCGCTATATGTGTGTATAATCTATGCTGAATGTAGCAGATGCAGCTTTCGGGAGTAATATACCCTAAGTGTAGAGAGATGCAGTTTCAGTAGTTCTGTATGTTGAATGTAGAGAGAAGCTCTTTCCAAGAGTTCTGTAGTATGAGAGTAGGAATACGCTGTATATGGGATTCCTGTAGCCTGAGTGTAGCCGACGCAGCTTATGGGAGATCTGTAACCTAGAATTAGAGAGACACATTTTACCGAAGTACTGTATCAGAGTGTTGGAGGAAGCTGTTTCCAGGAATTCTGTAGCCTATGAGCAGGTTTTCGCTATACGCGGGTTTTCCGAAACCTGAGTGTGGCAGATGCAGCTTATAGGAATTCTGTATCTTGAATGTAGTGAGACACAGTTTACCAGAGTTCTGTATATTGGTATAGAGAGAAACTGTTTTCAAGAGTTCTGTAGCCTAGTTGGAGCATACGCAGGAATTGGGATTTCTGTATCCTGAGTATAGGAGACGCTGTTTCTGGGAGCTCCGCTACCTGGATATGAGAGAAGCAGTTCATCGGAGTTCCCTATCCTTGTTGCACAGAGGAGCTGTTTCCAGGAGTTCTGTATCCTGGAATTAGGCATTCGCTGTATATGTGTATTCTCTATGCTGAATGTAGCAGATGCAGCTTTTGGGAGTTGTATACCCTAAGTGCACAGAGATGCAGTTTCCAGTAGTTCTATATGTTGAATGTAGAGAGAAGCTGTTTCCAAGAGTTCTGTAGTCTGAGAGTAAGCATACGCTGTATGTGGGATTCCTGTAGCCTGAATGTAGCCAACGCAGCTTATGGGAGATCTGTAACCTAGAATTAGAGAGACACATTTTACCGAAGTTCTGTATCAGAGTTTAGGGAGAAGCTGTTTCCAGGAATTTTGTAGCCTATGAGCAGGTTTTCGCTATACGCGGGTTTTCCGAAACCTGAGTGTGGCAGATGCAGCTTATAGGAATTCTGTATCAGTTTACCAGAGTTCTGTATATTGGTATAGAGAGAAACTGTTTTCAAGAGTTCTGTAGCCTAGCAAGGGCCATACGCAGGAATTGGGATTTCTGTATCCTGAGTATAGGAGACGCCGTTTCTGGGAGCTCCGCTACCTGGATATGAGAGAAGCAGTTTATCGGAGTTCCCTATCCTTGTTGCACAGAGGAGCTGTTTCCAGGAGTTCTGTATCATGGAATTAGGCATTCGCTATATATGTGTATTCTCTATGCTGAATGTAGCAGATGCAGCTTTTGGGAGTTGTATACCCTAAGTGCACAGAGATGCAGTTTCCAGTATTTCTGTATGTTGAATGTAGAGAGAAGCTGTTTCCAATAGTTCTGTAGTCTAAGAGTAGGCATACGCTGTATGTGGGATTCCTGTAGCCTGAGTGTAGCCAACGCAGCTTATGGGAGATCTGTAACCTAGAATTAGTGAGACACATTTTACCGAAGTTCTGTATCAGAGTGTAGGGAGAAGCTGTTGCCAGGAATTCTGTAGCCTATGAGCAGGTTTTCGCTATACGCGGGTTTTCTGAAACCTGAGTGTGGCAGATGCAGCTTATAGGAATTCTGTATCTTGAATGTAGTGAGACACAGATTACCAGAGTTCTGTATATTGGTATAGAGAGAAACTGTTTTCAAGAGTTCTGTAGCCTAGCAAGGGGCATACGCAGGAATTGGGATTTCTGTATCCTGAGTATAGGAGACGCCGTTTCTGGGAGCTCCGCTACCTGGATATGAGAGAAGCAGTTTATCGGAGTTCCCTATCCTTGTTGCACAGAGGAGCTGTTTCCAGGAGTTCTGTATCCTGGAATTAGGCATTCGCTATATGTGGGTATTCTCTATGCTGAATGAAGCAGATGCAGCTTTCGGGAGTAATATACCCTAAGTGTAGAGAGATGCAGTTTCAGTAGTTCTGTATGTTGAATGTAGAGAGAAGCTGTTTCCAAGAGTTCTGTAGTCTGAGAGTAGGAATACGCTGTATATGGGATTCCTGTAGCCTGAGTGTAGCCGACGCAGCTTATGGGAGATCTGTAACCTAGAATTAGAGAGACACATTTTACCGAAGTTCTGTATCAGAGTGTAGGGAGAAGCTGTTTCCAGGAATTCTGTAGCCTATGAGCAGGTTTTCGCTATACGCGGGTTTTCCGAAACCTGAGTGTGGCAGATGCAGCTTATAGGAATTCTGTATCTTGAATGTAGTGAGACACAGTTTACCAGAGTTCTGTATATTGGTATAGAGAGAAACTGTTTTCAAGAGTTCTGTAGCCTAGCAAGGAGCATACGCAGGAATTGGGATTTCTGTATCCTGAGTATAGGAGACGCTGCTTCTGGGAGCTCCGCTACCTGGATATGAGAGAAGCAGTTCATCGGAGTTCCCTATCCTTGTTGCACAGAGGAGCTGTTTCCAGGAGTTCTGTATCCTGGAATTAGGCATTCGCTGTATATGTGTTTTCTCTATGCTGAATGTAGCAGATGCAGCTTTTGGGAGTTGTATACCCTAAGTGCACAGAGATGCAGTTTCCAGTAGTTCTATATGTTGAATGTAGAGAGAAGCTCTTTCCAAGAGTTCTGTAGTCTAAGAGTAAGCATACGCTGTATGTGGGATTCCTGTAGCCTGAGTGTATCCGACGCAGCTTATGGGAGATCTGTAACCTAGAATTAGAGAGACACATTTTACCGAAGTTCTGTATCAGAGTGTAGGGAGAAACTGTTGCCAGGAATTCTGTAGCCTATGAGCAGGTTTTCGCTATACGCGGGTTTTCCGAAACATGAGTGTGGCAGATGCAGCTTATAGGAATTCTGTATCTTGAATGTAGTGAGAAACAGTTTACCAGAGTTCTGTATATTGGTATAGAGAGAAACTGTTTTCAAGAGTTCTGTAGCCTAGCAAGGGGCATACGCAGGAATTGGGATTTCTGTATCCTGAGTATAGGAGACGCCGTTTCTGGGAGCTCCGCTACCTGGATATGAGAGAAGCAGTTTATCAGAGTTCTTATCCTTGTTGCACAGAGGAGCTGTTTCCAGGAGTTCTGTATCCTGGAATTAGGCATTCGCTATATGTGGGTATTGTCTATGCTGAATGTAGCAGATGCAGCTTTCGGGAGTAATATACCCTAAGTGTAGAGAGATGCAGTTTCAGTAGTTCTGCATGTTGAATGTAGAGAGAAGCTGTTTCCAAGAGTTCTGTAGTCTGAGAGTAGGAATACGCTGTATATGGGATTCCTGTAGCCTGAGTGTAGCCGACGCAGCTTATGGGAGATCTGTAACCTAGAATTAGAGAGACACATTTTACCGAAGTACTGTATCAGAGTGTTGGGGGAAGCTGTTGCCAGGAATTCTGTAGCCTCTGAGCAGGTTTTCGCTATACACGGGTTTTCCGAAACCTGAGTGTGGCAGATGCAGCTTATAGGAATTCTGTATCTTGAATGTAGTAAGACACAGTTTACCAGAGTTCTGTATATTGGTATAGAGAGAAACTGTTTTCAAGAGTTCTGTAGCCAAGCATGCGGCATACGCAGGAATTGGGATTTCTGTATCCTGAGTATAGGAGACGCCGTTTCTGGGAGCTCCGCTACCTGGATATGAGAGAAGCAGTTCATCGGAGTTCCCTATCCTTGTTGAACAGAGGAGCTGTTTCCAGGAGTTCTGTATCCTGGAATTAGGCATTCGCTATATGTGGGTATTGTCTATGCTGAATGTAGCAGATGCAGCTTTTGGGAGTAACATACCCTAAGTGTAGAGAGATGCAGTTTCAGTAGTTCTGTATGTTGAATGTAGAGAGAAGCTGTTTCCAAGAGTTCTGTAGTCTGAGAGTAGGAATACGCTGTATGTGGGATTCCTGTAGCCTGAGTGTAGCCGACGCAGCTTATGGGAGATCTGTAACCTAGAATTAGAGAGACACATTTTACCGAAGTTCTGTATCAGAATGTAGGGAGAAGCTGTTTCCAGGAATTCTGTAGCCTATGAGCAGGTTTTCGCTATACGCGGGTTTTCTGAAACCTGAGTGTGGCAGATGCAGCTTATAGGAATTCTGTATCAGTTTACCAGAGTTCTGTATATTGGTATAGAGAGAAACTGTTTTCAAGAGTTCTGTAGCCTAGCAAGGGGCATACGCAGGAATTGGGATTTCTGTATCCTGAGTATAGGAGACGCCGTTTCTGGGAGCTCCGCTACCTGGATATGAGAGAAGCAGTTTATCGGAGTTCCCTATCCTTGTTGCACAGAGGAGCTGTTTCCAGGAGTTCTGTATCCTGGAATTAGGCATTCGCTATATGTGGGTATTGTCTATGCTGAATGTAGCAGATGCAGCTTTCGGGAGTAATATACCCTAAGTGTAGAGAGATGCAGTTTCAGTAGTTCTGTATGTTGAATGTAGAGAGAAGCTGTTTCCAAGAGTTCTGTAGTCTGAGAGTAGGAATACGCTGTATATGGGATTCCTGTAGCCTGAGTGTAGCCGACGCAGCTTATGGGAGATCTGTAACCTAGAATTAGAGAGACACATTTTACCGAAGTTCTGTATCAGAGTGTAGGGAGAAGCTGTTTCCAGGAATTCTGTAGCCTATGAGCAGGTTTTCGCTATACGCGGGTTTTCCGAAACCTGAGTGTGGCAGATGCAGCTTATAGGAATTCTGTATCTTGAATGTAGTGAGACACAGTTTACCAGAGTTCTGTATATTGGTATAGAGAGAAACTGTTTTCAAGAGTTCTGTAGCCTAGCAAGGAGCATACGCAGGAATTGGGATTTCTGTATCCTGAGTATAGGAGAAGCTGCTTCTGGGAGCTCCGCTACCTGGATATGAGAGAAGCAGTTCATCGGAGTTCCCTATCCTTGTTGCACAGAGGAGCTGTTTCCAGGAGTTCTGTATCCTGGAATTAGGCATTCGCTGTATATGTGTTTTCTCTATGCTGAATGTAGCAGATGCAGCTTTTGGGAGTTGTATACCCTAAGTGCACAGAGATGCAGTTTCCAGTAGTTCTATATGTTGAATGTAGAGAGAAGCTCTTTCCAAGAGTTCTGTAGTCTAAGAGTAAGCATACGCTGTATGTGGGATTCCTGTAGCCTGAGTGTATCCGACGCAGCTTATGGGAGATCTGTAACCTAGAATTAGAGAGACACATTTTACCGAAGTTCTGTATCAGAGTGTAGGGAGAAGCTGTTGCCAGGAATTCTGTAGCCTATGAGCAGGTTTTCGCTATACGTGGGTTTTCCGAAACCTGAGTGTGGCAGATGCAGCTTATAGGAATTCTGTATCTTGAATGTAGTGAGAAACAGTTTACCAGAGTTCTGTATATTGGTATAGAGAGAAACTGTTTTCAAGAGTTCTGTAGCCTAGCAAGGGGCATACGCAGGAATTGGGATTTCTGTATCCTGAGTATAGGAGACGCCGTTTCTGGGAGCTCCGCTACCTGGATATGAGAGAAGCAGTTTATCGGAGTTCCCTATCCTTGTTGCACAGAGGAGCTGTTTCCAGGAGTTCTGTATCCTGGAATTAGGCATTCGCTATATGTGTGTATAATCTATGCTGAATGTAGCAGATGCAGCTTTTTGGAGTATTATACCCTAAGTGTAGAGAGATGCAGTTTCCAGTATTTCTGTATGTTGAATGTAGAGAGAAGCTGTTTCCAATAGTTCTGTAGTCTAAGAGTAGGCATACGCTGTATGTGGGATTCCTGTAGCCTGAGTGTAGCCAACGCAGCTTATGGGAGATCTGTAACCTAGAATTAGTGAGACACATTTTACCGAAGTTCTGTATCAGAGTGTAGGGAGAAGCTGTTGCCAGGAATTCTGTAGCCTATGAGCAGGTTTTCGCTATACGCGGGTTTTCTGAAACCTGAGTGTGGCAGATGCAGCTTATAGAAATTCTGTATCTTGAATGTAGTGAGACACAGATTACCAGAGTTCTGTATATTGGTATAGAGAGAAACTGTTTTCAAGAGTTCTGTAGCCTAGCAAGGGGCATACGCAGGAATTGGGATTTCTGTATCCTGAGTATAGGAGACGCCGTTTCTGGGAGCTCCGCTACCTGGATATGAGAGAAGCAGTTTATCGGAGTTCCCTATCCTTGTTGCACAGAGGAGCTGTTTCCAGGAGTTCTGTATCCTGGAATTAGGCATTCGCTATATGTGGGTATTCTCTATGCTGAATGAAGCAGATGCAGCTTTCGGGAGTAATATACCCTAAGTGTAGAGAGATGCAGTTTCAGTAGTTCTGTATGTTGAATGTAGAGAGAAGCTGTTTCCAAGAGTTCTGTAGTCTGAGAGTAGGAATACGCTGTATATGGGATTCCTGTAGCCTGAGTGTAGCCGACGCAGCTTATGGGAGATCTGTAACCTAGAATTAGAGAGACACATTTTACCGAAGTTCTGTATCAGAGTGTAGGGAGAAGCTGTTTCCAGGAATTCTGTAGCCTATGAGCAGGTTTTCGCTATACGCGGGTTTTCCGAAACCTGAGTGTGGCAGATGCAGCTTATAGGAATTCTGTATCTTGAATGTAGTGAGACACAGTTTACCAGAGTTCTGTATATTGGTATAGAGAGAAACTGTTTTCAAGAGTTCTGTAGCCTAGCAAGGAGCATACGCAGGAATTGGGATTTCTGTATCCTGAGTATAGGAGACGCTGCTTCTGGGAGCTCCGCTACCTGGATATGAGAGAAGCAGTTCATCGGAGTTCCCTATCCTTGTTGCACAGAGGAGCTGTTTCCAGGAGTTCTGTATCCTGTAATTAGGCATTCGCTGTATATGTGTTTTCTCTATGCTGAATGTAGCAGATGCAGCTTTTGGGAGTTGTATACCCTAAGTGCACAGAGATGCAGTTTCCAGTAGTTCTATATGTTGAATGTAGAGAGAAGCTCTTTCCAAGAGTTCTGTAGTCTAAGAGTAAGCATACGCTGTATGTGGGATTCCTGTAGCCTGAGTGTATCCGACGCAGCTTATGGGAGATCTGTAACCTAGAATTAGAGAGACACATTTTACCGAAGTTCTGTATCAGAGTGTAGGGAGAAACTGTTGCCAGGAATTCTGTAGCCTATGAGCAGGTTTTCGCTATACGCGGGTTTTCCGAAACATGAGTGTGGCAGATGCAGCTTATAGGAATTCTGTATCTTGAATGTAGTGAGAAACAGTTTACCAGAGTTCTGTATATTGGTATAGAGAGAAACTGTTTTCAAGAGTTCTGTAGCCTAGCAAGGGGCATACGCAGGAATTGGGATTTCTGTATCCTGAGTATAGGAGACGCCGTTTCTGGGAGCTCCGCTACCTGGATATGAGAGAAGCAGTTTATCAGAGTTCTTATCCTTGTTGCACAGAGGAGCTGTTTCCAGGAGTTCTGTATCCTGGAATTAGGCATTCGCTATATGTGGGTATTGTCTATGCTGAATGTAGCAGATGCAGCTTTCGGGAGTAATATACCCTAAGTGTAGAGAGATGCAGTTTCAGTAGTTCTGCATGTTGAATGTAGAGAGAAGCTGTTTCCAAGAGTTCTGTAGTCTGAGAGTAGGAATACGCTGTATATGGGATTCCTGTAGCCTGAGTGTAGCCGACGCAGCTTATGGGGGATCTGTAACCTAGAATTAGAGAGACACATTTTACCGAAGTTCTGTATCAGAGTGTAGGGAGAAGCTGTTTCCAGGAATTCTGTAGCCTATGAGCAGGTTTTCGCTATACGCGGGTTTTCCGAAACCTGAGTGTGGCAGATGCAGCTTATAGGAATTCTGTATCTTGAATGTAGTGAGACACAGTTGACCAGAGTTCTGTATATTGGTATAGAGAGAAACTGTTTTCAAGAGTTCTGTAGCCTAGCAAGGAGCATACGCAGGAATTGGGATTTCTGTATCCTGAGTATAGGAGACGCCGTTTCTGGGAGCTCCGCTACCTGGATATGAGAGAAGCAGTTCATCGGAGTTCCCTATCCTTGTTGCACAGAGGAGCTGTTTCCAGGAGTTCTGTATCCTGGAATTAGGCATTCGCTGTATATGTGTTTTCTCTATGCTGAATGTAGCAGATGCAGCTTTTGGGAGTTGTATACCCTAAGTGCACAGAGATGCAGTTTCCAGTAGTTCTATATGTTGAATGTAGAGAGAAGCTCTTTCCAAGAGTTCTGTAGTCTAAGAGTAAGCATACGCTGTATGTGGGATTCCTGTAGCCTGAGTGTATCCGACGCAGCTTATGGGAGATCTGTAACCTAGAATTAGAGAGACACATTTTACCGAAGTTCTGTATCAGAGTGTAGGGAGAAGCTGTTGCCAGGAATTCTGTAGCCTATGAGCAGGTTTTCGCTATACGCGGGTTTTCCGAAACCTGAGTGTGGCAGATGCAGCTTATAGGAATTCTGTATCTTGAATGTAGTGAGAAACAGTTTACCAGAGTTCTGTATATTGGTATAGAGAGAAACTGTTTTCAAGAGTTCTGTAGCCTAGCAAGGGGCATACGCAGGAATTGGGATTTCTGTATCCTGAGTATAGGAGACGCCGTTTCTGGGAGCTCCGCTACCTGGATATGAGAGAAGCAGTTTATCGGAGTTCCCTATCCTTGTTGCACAGAGGAGCTGTTTCCAGGAGTTCTGTATCCTGGAATTAGGCATTCGCTATATGTGTGTATAATCTATGCTGAATGTAGCAGATGCAGCTTTTGGGAGTATTATACCCTAAGTGTAGAGAGATGCAGTTTCAGTAGTTCTGTATGTTGAATGTAGAGAGAAGCTCTTTCCAAGAGTTCTGTAGTCTGAGAGTAGGAATACGCTGTATATGGGATTCCTGTAGCCTGAGTGTAGCCGACGCAGCTTATGGGAGATCTGTAACCTAGAATTAGAGAGACACATTTTACCGAAGTACTGTATCAGAGTGTTGGGGGAAGCTGTTGCCAGGAATTCTGTAGCCTCTGAGCAGGTTTTCGCTATACACGGGTTTTCTGAAACCTGAGTGTGGCAGATGCAGCTTATAGGAATTCTGTATCTTGAATGTAGTAAGACACAGTTTACCAGAGTTCTGTATATTGGTATAGAGAGAAACTGTTTTCAAGAGTTCTGTAGCCAAGCATGCGGCATACGCAGGAATTGGGATTTCTGTATCCTGAGTATAGGAGACGCCGTTTCTGGGAGCTCCGCTACCTGGATATGAGAGAAGCAGTTCATCGGAGTTCCCTATCCTTGTTGAACAGAGGAGCTGTTTCCAGGAGTTCTGTATCCTGGAATTAGGCATTCGCTATATGTGGGTATTGTCTATGCTGAATGTAGCAGATGCAGCTTTTGGGAGTAACATACCCTAAGTGTAGAGAGATGCAGTTTCAGTAGTTCTGTATGTTGAATGTAGAGAGAAGCTGTTTCCAAGAGTTCTGTAGTCTGAGAGTAGGAACACGCTGTATGTGGGATTCCTGTAGCCTGAGTGTAGCCGACGCAGCTTATGGGAGATCTGTAACCTAGAATTAGAGAGACACATTTTACCGAAGTTCTGTATCAGAGTGTAGGGAGAAGCTGTTTCCAGGAATTCTGTAGCCTAATAGCAGGTTTTCGCTATACGCGGGTTTTCTGAAACCTGAGTGTGGCAGATGCAGCTTATAGGAATTCTGTATCAGTTTACCAGAGTTCTGTATATTGGTATAGAGAGAAACTGTTTTCAAGAGTTCTGTAGCCTAGCAAGGGGCATACGCAGGAATTGGGATTTCTGTATCCTGAGTATAGGAGACGCCGTTTCTGGGAGCTCCGCTACCTGGATATGAGAGAAGCAGTTTATCGGAGTTCCCTATCCTTGTTGCACAGAGGAGCTGTTTCCAGGAGTTCTGTATCCTGGAATTAGGCATTCGCTATATGTGGGTATTGTCTATGCTGAATGTAGCAGATGCAGCTTTCGGGAGTAATATACCCTAAGTGTAGAGAGATGCAGTTTCAGTAGTTCTGTATGTTGAATGTAGAGAGAAGCTGTTTCCAAGAGTTCTGTAGTCTGAGAGTAGGAATACGCTGTATATGGGATTCCTGTAGCCTGAGTGTAGCCGACGCAGCTTATGGGAGATCTGTAACCTAGAATTAGAGAGACACATTTTACCGAAGTTCTGTATCAGAGTGTAGGGAGAAGCTGTTTCCAGGAATTCTGTAGCCTATGAGCAGGTTTTCGCTATACGCGGGTTTTCCGAAACCTGAGTGTGGCAGATGCAGCTTATAGGAATTCTGTATCTTGAATGTAGTGAGACACAGTTTACCAGAGTTCTGTATATTGGTATAGAGAGAAACTGTTTTCAAGAGTTCTGTAGCCTAGCAAGGAGCATACGCAGGAATTGGGATTTCTGTATCCTGAGTATAGGAGAAGCTGCTTCTGGGAGCTCCGCTACCTGGATATGAGAGAAGCAGTTCATCGGAGTTCCCTATCCTTGTTGCACAGAGGAGCTGTTTCCAGGAGTTCTGTATCCTGGAATTAGGCATTCGCTGTATATGTGTTTTCTCTATGCTGAATGTAGCAGATGCAGCTTTTGGGAGTTGTATACCCTAAGTGCACAGAGATGCAGTTTCCAGTAGTTCTATATGTTGAATGTAGAGAGAAGCTCTTTCCAAGAGTTCTGTAGTCTAAGAGTAAGCATACGCTGTATGTGGGATTCCTGTAGCCTGAGTGTATCCGACGCAGCTTATGGGAGATCTGTAACCTAGAATTAGAGAGACACATTTTACCGAAGTTCTGTATCAGAGTGTAGGGAGAAGCTGTTGCCAGGAATTCTGTAGCCTATGAGCAGGTTTTCGCTATACGTGGGTTTTCCGAAACCTGAGTGTGGCAGATGCAGCTTATAGGAATTCTGTATCTTGAATGTAGTGAGAAACAGTTTACCAGAGTTCTGTATATTGGTATAGAGAGAAACTGTTTTCAAGAGTTCTGTAGCCTAGCAAGGGGCATACGCAGGAATTGGGATTTCTGTATCCTGAGTATAGGAGACGCCGTTTCTGGGAGCTCCGCTACCTGGATATGAGAGAAGCAGTTTATCGGAGTTCCCTATCCTTGTTGCACAGAGGAGCTGTTTCCAGGAGTTCTGTATCCTGGAATTAGGCATTCGCTATATGTGTGTATAATCTATGCTGAATGTAGCAGATGCAGCTTTTGGGAGTTGTATACCCTAAGTGCACAGAGATGCAGTTTCCAGTATTTCTGTATGTTGAATGTAGAGAGAAGCTGTTTCCAATAGTTCTGTAGTCTAAGAGTAGGCATACGCTGTATGTGGGATTCCTGTAGCCTGAGTGTAGCCAACGCAGCTTATGGGAGATCTGTAACCTAGAATTAGAGAGACACATTTTACCGAAGTTCTGTATCAGAGTGTAGGGAGAAGCTGTTGCCAGGAATTCTGTAGCCTATGAGCAGGTTTTCGCTATACGCGGGTTTTCTGAAACCTGAGTGTGGCAGATGCAGCTTATAGGAATTCTGTATCTTGAATGTAGTGAGACACAGATTACCAGAGTTCTGTATATTGGTATAGAGAGAAACTGTTTTCAAGAGTTCTGTAGCCTAGCAAGGGGCATACGCAGGAATTGGGATTTCTGTATCCTGAGTATAGGAGACGCCGTTTCTGGGAGCTCCGCTACCTGGATATGAGAGAAGCAGTTTATCGGAGTTCCCTATCCTTGTTGCACAGAGGAGCTGTTTCCAGGAGTTCTGTATCCTGGAATTAGGCATTCGCTATATGTGGGTATTGTCTATGCTGAATGTAGCAGATGCAGCTTTCGGGAGTAATATACCCTAAGTGTAGAGAGATGCAGTTTCAGTAGTTCTGTATGTTGAATGTAGAGAGAAGCTGTTTCCAAGAGTTCTGTAGTCTGAGAGTAGGAATACGCTGTATATGGGATTCCTGTAGCCTGAGTGTAGCCGACGCAGCTTATGGGAGATCTGTAACCTAGAATTAGAGAGACACATTTTACCGAAGTTCTGTATCAGAGTGTAGGGAGAAGCTGTTTCCAGGAATTCTGTAGCCTATGAGCAGGTTTTCGCTATACGCGGGTTTTCCGAAACCTGAGTGTGGCAGATGCAGCTTATAGGAATTCTGTATCTTGAATGTAGTGAGACACAGTTTACCAGAGTTCTGTATATTGGTATAGAGAGAAACTGTTTTCAAGAGTTCTGTAGCCTAGCAAGGAGCATACGCAGGAATTGGGATTTCTGTATCCTGAGTATAGGAGACGCTGCTTCTGGGAGCTCCGCTACCTGGATATGAGAGAAGCAGTTCATCGGAGTTCCCTATCCTTGTTGCACAGAGGAGCTGTTTCCAGGAGTTCTGTATCCTGGAATTAGGCATTCGCTGTATATGTGTTTTCTCTATGCTGAATGTAGCAGATGCAGCTTTTGGGAGTTGTATACCCTAAGTGCACAGAGATGCAGTTTCCAGTAGTTCTATATGTTGAATGTAGAGAGAAGCTCTTTCCAAGAGTTCTGTAGTCTAAGAGTAAGCATACGCTGTATGTGGGATTCCTGTAGCCTGAGTGTATCCGACGCAGCTTATGGGAGATCTGTAACCTAGAATTAGAGAGACACATTTTACCGAAGTTCTGTATCAGAGTGTAGGGAGAAACTGTTGCCAGGAATTCTGTAGCCTATGAGCAGGTTTTCGCTATACGCGGGTTTTCCGAAACCTGAGTGTGGCAGATGCAGCTTATAGGAATTCTGTATCTTGAATGTAGTGAGAAACAGTTTACCAGAGTTCTGTATATTGGTATAGAGAGAAACTGTTTTCAAGAGTTCTGTAGCCTAGCAAGGGGCATACGCAGGAATTGGGATTTCTGTATCCTGAGTATAGGAGACGCCGTTTCTGGGAGCTCCGCTACCTGGATATGAGAGAAGCAGTTTATCGGAGTTCCCTATCCTTGTTGCACAGAGGAGCTGTTTCCAGGAGTTCTGTATCCTGGAATTAGGCATTCGCTATATGTGGGTATTGTCTATGCTGAATGTAGCAGATGCAGCTTTCGGGAGTAATATACCCTAAGTGTAGAGAGATGCAGTTTCAGTAGTTCTGTATGTTGAATGTAGAGAGAAGCTCTTTCCAAGAGTTCTGTAGTCTGAGAGTAGGAATACGCTGTATGTGGGATTCCTGTAGCCTGAGTGTAGCCGACGCAGCTTATGGGAGATCTGTAACCTAGAATTAGAGAGACACATTTTACCGAAGTTCTGTATCAGAGTGTAGGGAGAAGCTGTTTCCAGGAATTCTGTAGCCTATGAGCAGGTTTTCGCTATACGCGGGTTTTCTGAAACCTGAGTGTGGCAGATGCAGCTTATAGGAATTCTGTATCAGTTTACCAGAGTTCTGTATATTGGTATAGAGAGAAACTGTTTTCAAGAGTTCTGTAGCCTAGCAAGGGGCATACGCAGGAATTGGGATTTCTGTATCCTGAGTATAGGAGACGCCGTTTCTGGGAGCTCCGCTACCTGGATATGAGAGAAGCAGTTTATCGGAGTTCTCTATCCTTGTTGCACATAGGAGCTGTTTCCAGGAGTTCTGTATCCTGGAATTAGGCATTCGCTATATGTGGGTATTGTCTATGCTGAATGTAGCAGATGCAGCTTTCGGGAGTAATATACCCTAAGTGTAGAGAGATGCAGTTTCAGTAGTTCTGTATGTTGAATGTAGAGAGAAGCTGTTTCCAAGAGTTCTGTAGTCTGAGAGTAGGAATACGCTGTATATGGGATTCCTGTAGCCTGAGTGTAGCCGACGCAGCTTATGGGAGATCTGTAACCTAGAATTAGAGAGACACATTTTACCGAAGTTCTGTATCAGAGTGTAGGGAGAAGCTGTTGCCAGGAATTTTGTAGCCTATGAGCAGGTTTTCGCTATACGCGGGTTTTCCGAAACCTGAGTGTGGCAGATGCAGCTTATAGGAATTCTGTATCTTGAATGTAGTGAGACACAGTTTACCAGAGTTCTGTATATTGGTATAGAGAGAAACTGTTTTCAAGAGTTCTGTAGCCTAGCAAGGGGCATACGCAGGAATTGGGATTTCTGTATCCTGAGTATAGGAGACGCCGTTTCTGGGAGCTCCGCTACCTGGATATGAGAGAAGCAGTTTATCGGAGTTCCCTATCCTTGTTGCACAGAGGAGCTGTTTCCAGGAGTTCTGTATCATGGAATTAGGCATTCGCTATATATGTGTATTCTCTATGCTGAATGTAGCAGATGCAGCTTTTGGGAGTTGTATACCCTAAGTGCACAGAGATGCAGTTTCCAGTATTTCTGTATGTTGAATGTAGAGAGAAGCTGTTTCCAATAGTTCTGTAGTCTAAGAGTAGGCATACGCTGTATGTGGGATTCCTGTAGCCTGAGTGTAGCCAACGCAGCTTATGGGAGATCTGTAACCTAGAATTAGTGAGACACATTTTACCGAAGTTCTGTATCAGAGTGTAGGGAGAAGCTGTTGCCAGGAATTCTGTAGCCTATGAGCAGGTTTTCGCTATACGCGGGTTTTCTGAAACCTGAGTGTGGCAGATGCAGCTTATAGGAATTCTGTATCTTGAATGTAGTGAGACACAGATTACCAGAGTTCTGTATATTGGTATA
This sequence comes from Lepus europaeus, assembly GCF_033115175.1. NCBI lineage: Eukaryota > Metazoa > Chordata > Mammalia > Lagomorpha > Leporidae > Lepus > Lepus europaeus. Next base: position 70,230 of record NW_026909059.1, on the reverse strand, counting down.
GAGAGAAACTGTTTTCAAGAGTTCTGTAGCCTAGCAAGGGGCATACGCAGGAATTGGGATTTCTGTATCCTGAGTATAGGAGACGCCGTTTCTGGGAGCTCCGCTACCTGGATATGAGAGAAGCAGTTTATCGGAGTTCCCTATCCTTGTTGCACAGAGGAGCTGTTTCCAGGAGTTCTGTATCCTGGAATTAGGCATTCGCTCTATGTGGGTATTCTCTATGCTGAATGAAGCAGATGCAGCTTTCGGGAGTAATATACCCTAAGTGTAGAGAGATGCAGTTTCAGTAGTTCTGTATGTTGAATGTAGAGAGAAGCTGTTTCCAAGAGTTCTGTAGTCTGAGAGTAGGAATACGCTGTATATGGGATTCCTGTAGCCTGAGTGTAGCCGACGCAGCTTATGGGAGATCTGTAACCTAGAATTAGAGAGACACATTTTACCGAAGTTCTGTATCAGAGTGTAGGGAGAAGCTGTTTCCAGGAATTCTGTAGCCTATGAGCAGGTTTTCGCTATACGCAGGTTTTCTGAAACCTGAGTGTGGCAGATGCAGCTTATAGGAATTCTGTATCTTGAATGTAGTGAGACACAGTTTACCAGAGTTCTGTATATTGGTATAGAGAGAAACTGTTTTCAAGAGTTCTGTAGCCTAGCAAGGAGCATACGCAGGAATTGGGATTTCTGTATCCTGAGTATAGGAGACGCTGCTTCTGGGAGCTCCGCTACCTGGATATGAGAGAAGCAGTTCATCGGAGTTCCCTATCCTTGTTGCACAGAGGAGCTGTTTCCAGGAGTTCTGTATCCTGGAATTAGGCATTCGCTGTATATGTGTTTTCTCTATGCTGAATGTAGCAGATGCAGCTTTTGGGAGTTGTATACCCTAAGTGCACAGAGATGCAGTTTCCAGTAGTTCTATATGTTGAATGTAGAGAGAAGCTCTTTCCAAGAGTTCTGTAGTCTAAGAGTAAGCATACGCTGTATGTGGGATTCCTGTAGCCTGAGTGTATCCGACGCAGCTTATGGGAGATCTGTAACCTAGAATTAGAGAGACACATTTTACCGAAGTTCTGTATCAGAGTGTAGGGAGAAACTGTTGCCAGGAATTCTGTAGCCTATGAGCAGGTTTTCGCTATACGCGGGTTTTCCGAAACCTGAGTGTGGCAGATGCAGCTTATAGGAATTCTGTATCTTGAATGTAGTGAGACACAGTTTACCAGAGTTCTGTATATTGGTATAGAGAGAAACTGTTTTCAAGAGTTCTGTAGCCTAGCAAGGGGCATACGCAGGAATTGGGATTTCTGTATCCTGAGTATAGGAGACGCCGTTTCTGGGAGCTCCGCTACCTGGATATGAGAGAAGCAGTTTATCGGAGTTCCTTATCCTTGTTGCACAGAGGAGCTGTTTCCAGGAGTTCTGTATCCTGGAATTAGGCATTCGCTATATGTGGGTATTGTCTATGCTGAATGTAGCAGATGCAGCTTTCGGGAGTAATATACCCTAAGTGTAGAGAGATGCAGTTTCAGTAGTTCTGTATGTTGAATGTAGAGAGAAGCTCTTTCCAAGAGTTCTGTAGTCTGAGAGTAGGAATACGCTGTATGTGGGATTCCTGTAGCCTGAGTGTAGCCGACGCAGCTTATGGGAGATCTGTAACCTAGAATTACAGAGACACATTTTACCGAAGTTCTGTATCAGAGTGTAGGGAGAAGCTGTTTCCAGGAATTCTGTAGCCTATGAGCAGGTTTTCGCTATACGCGGGTTTTCCGAAACCTGAGTGTGGCAGATGCAGCTTATAGGAATTCTGTATCAGTTTACCAGAGTTCTGTATATTGGTATAGAGAGAAACTGTTTTCAAGAGTTCTGTAGCCTAGCAAGGGGCATACGCAGGAATTGGGATTTCTGTATCCTGAGTATAGGAGACGCCGTTTCTGGGAGCTCCGCTACCTGGATATGAGAGAAGCAGTTTATCGGAGTTCCCTATCCTTGTTGCACAGAGGAGCTGTTTCCAGGAGTTCTGTATCATGGAATTAGGCATTCGCTATATATGTGTATTCTCTATGCTGAATGTAGCAGATGCAGCTTTTGGCAGTTGTATACCCTAAGTGCACAGAGATGCAGTTTCCAGTATTTCTGTATGTTGAATGTAGAGAGAAGCTGTTTCCAATAGTTCTGTAGTCTAAGAGTAGGCATACGCTGTATGTGGGATTCCTGTAGCCTGAGTGTAGCCAACGCAGCTTATGGGAGATCTGTAACCTAGAATTAGTGAGACACATTTTACCGAAGTTCTGTATCAGAGTGTAGGGAGAAGCTGTTGCCAGGAATTCTGTAGCCTATGAGCAGGTTTTCGCTATACGCGGGTTTTCTGAAACCTGAGTGTGGCAGATGCAGCTTATAGGAATTCTGTATCTTGAATGTAGTGAGACACAGATTACCAGAGTTCTGTATATTGGTATAGAGAGAAACTGTTTTCAAGAGTTCTGTAGCCTAGCAAGGGGCATATGCAGGAATTGGGATTTCTGTATCCTGAGTATAGGAGACGCCGTTTCTGGGAGCTCCGCTACCTGGATATGAGAGAAGCAGTTTATCGGAGTTCCCTATCCTTGTTGCACAGAGGAGCTGTTTCCAGGAGTTCTGTATCCTGGAATTAGGCATTCGCTATATGTGGGTATTCTCTATGCTGAATGAAGCAGATGCAGCTTTCGGGAGTAATATACCCTAAGTGTAGAGAGATGCAGTTTCAGTAGTTCTGTATGTTGAATGTAGAGAGAAGCTGTTTCCAAGAGTTCTGTAGTCTGAGAGTAGGAATACGCTCTATATGGGATTCCTGTAGCCTGAGTGTAGCCGACGCAGCTTATGGGAGATCTGTAACCTAGAATTAGAGAGACACATTTTACCGAAGTTCTGTATCAGAGTGTAGGGAGAAGCTGTTTCCAGGAATTCTGTAGCCTATGAGCAGGTTTTCGCTATACGCGGGTTTTCCGAAACCTGAGTGTGGCAGATGCAGCTTATAGGAATTCTGTATCTTGAATGTAGTGAGACACAGTTTACCAGAGTTCTGTATATTGGTATAGAGAGAAACTGTTTTCAAGAGTTCTGTAGCCTAGCAAGGAGCATACGCAGGAATTGGGATTTCTGTATCCTGAGTATAGGAGACGCTGCTTCTGGGAGCTCCGCTACCTGGATATGAGAGAAGCAGTTCATCGGAGTTCCCTATCCTTGTTGCACAGAGGAGCTGTTTCCAGGAGTTCTGTATCCTGGAATTAGGCATTCGCTGTATATGTGTTTTCTCTATGCTGAATGTAGCAGATGCAGCTTTTGGGAGTTGTATACCCTAAGTGCACAGAGATGCAGTTTCCAGTAGTTCTATATGTTGAATGTAGAGAGAAGCTCTTTCCAAGAGTTCTGTAGTCTAAGAGTAAGCATACGCTGTATGTGGGATTCCTGTAGCCTGAGTGTATCCGACGCAGCTTATGGGAGATCTGTAACCTAGAATTAGAGAGACACATTTTACCGAAGTTCTGTATCAGAGTGTAGGGAGAAACTGTTGCAAGGAATTCTGTAGCCTATGAGCAGGTTTTCGCTATACGCGGGTTTTCCGACACCTGAGTGTGGCAGATGCAGCTTATAGGAATTCTGTATCTTGAATGTAGTGAGAAACAGTTTACCAGAGTTCTGTATATTGGTATAGAGAGAAACTGTTTTCAAGAGTTCTGTAGCCTAGCAAGGGGCATACGCAGGAATTGGGATTTCTGTATCCTGAGTATAGGAGACGCCGTTTCTGGGAGCTCCGCTACCTGGATATGAGAGAAGCAGTTTATCGGAGTTCCTTATCCTTGTTGCACAGAGGAGCTGTTTCCAGGAGTTCTGTATCCTGGAATTAGGCATTCGCTATATGTGGGTATTGTCTATGCTGAATGTAGCAGATGCAGCTTTCGGGAGTAATATACCCTAAGTGTAGAGAGATGCAGTTTCAGTAGTTCTGTATGTTGAATGTAGAGAGAAGCTGTTTCCAAGAGTTCTGTAGTCTGAGAGTAGGAATACGCTGTATGTGGGATTCCTGTAGCCTGAGTGTAGCCGACGCAGCTTATGGGAGATCTGTAACCTAGAATTAGAGAGACACATTTTACCGAAGTTCTGTATCAGAGTGTAGGGAGAAGCTGTTTCCAGGAATTCTGTAGCCTATGAGCAGGTTTTCGCTATACGTGGGTTTTCTGAAACCTGAGTGTGGCAGATGCAGCTTATAGGAATTCTGTATCAGTTTACCAGAGTTCTGTATATTGGTATAGAGAGAAACTGTTTTCAAGAGTTCTGTAGCCTAGCAAGGGGCATACGCAGGAATTGGGATTTCTGTATCCTGAGTATAGGAGACGCCGTTTCTGGGAGCTCCGCTACCTGGATATGAGAGAAGCAGTTTATCGGAGTTCCCTATCCTTGTTGCACATAGGAGCTGTTTCCAGGAGTTCTGTATCCTGGAATTAGGCATTCGCTATATGTGGGTATTCTCTATGCTGAATGTAGCAGATGCAGCTTTCGGGAGTAATATACCCTAAGTGTAGAGAGATGCAGTTTCAGTAGTTCTGTATGTTGAATGTAGAGAGAAGCTGTTTCCAAGAGTTCTGTAGTCTGAGAGTAGGAATACGCTGTATATGGGATTCCTGTAGCCTGAGTGTAGCCGACGCAGCTTATGGGAGATCTGTAACCTAGAATTAGAGAGACACATTTTACCGAAGTTCTGTATCAGAGTGTAGGGAGAAGCTGTTGCCAGGAATTTTGTAGCCTATGAGCAGGTTTTCGCTATACGCGGGTTTTCCGAAACCTGAGTGTGGCAGATGCAGCTTATAGGAATTCTGTATCAGTTTACCAGAGTTCTGTATATTGGTATAGAGAGAAACTGTTTTCAAGAGTTCTGTAGCCTAGCAAGGGGCATACGCAGGAATTGGGATTTCTGTATCCTGAGTATAGGAGACGCCGTTTCTGGGAGCTCCGCTACCTGGATATGAGAGAAGCAGTTTATCGGAGTTCCCTATCCTTGTTTCACAGAGGAGCTGTTTCCAGGAGTTCTGTATCATGGAATTAGGCATTCGCTATATATGTGTATTCTCTATGCTGAATGTAGCAGATGCAGCTTTTGGGAGTTGTATACCCTAAGTGCACAGAGATGCAGTTTCCAGTATTTCTGTATGTTGAATGTAGAGAGAAGCTGTTTCCAATAGTTCTGTAGTCTAAGAGTAGGCATACGCTGTATGTGGGATTCCTGTAGCCTGAGTGTAGCCGACGCAGCTTATGGGAGATCTGTAACCTAGAATTAGTGAGACACATTTTACCGAAGTTCTGTATCAGAGTGTAGGGAGAAGCTGTTTCCAGGAATTCTGTAGCCTATGAGCAGGTTTTCGCTATACGCGGGTTTTCTGAAACCTGAGTGTGGCAGATGCAGCTTATAGGAATTCTGTATCTTGAATGTAGTGAGACACAGATTACCAGAGTTCTGTATATTGGTATAGAGAGAAACTGTTTTCAAGAGTTCTGTAGCCTAGCAAGGGGCATACGCAGGAATTGGGATTTCTGTATCCTGAGTATAGGAGACGCCGTTTCTGGGAGCTCCGCTACCTGGATATGAGAGAAGCAGTTTATCGGAGTTCCCTATCCTTGTTGCACAGAGGAGCTGTTTCCAGGAGTTCTGTATCCTGGAATTAGGCATTCGCTATATGTGGGTATTCTCTATGCTGAATGAAGCAGATGCAGCTTTCGGGAGTAATATACCCTAAGTGTAGAGAGATGCAGTTTCAGTAGTTCTGTATGTTGAATGTAGAGAGAAGCTGTTTCCAAGAGTTCTGTAGTCTGAGAGTAGGAATACGCTGTATATGGGATTCCTGTAGCCTGAGTGTAGCCGACGCAGCTTATGGGAGATCTGTAACCTAGAATTAGAGAGACACATTTTACCGAAGTTCTGTATCAGAGTGTAGGGAGAAGCTGTTTCCAGGAATTCTGTAGCCTATGAGCAGGTTTTCGCTATACGCGGGTTTTCCGAAACCTGAGTGTGGCAGATGCAGCTTATAGGAATTCTGTATCTTGAATGTAGTGAGACACAGTTTACCAGAGTTCTGTATATTGGTATAGAGAGAAACTGTTTTCAAGAGTTCTGTAGCCTAGCAAGGAGCATACGCAGGAATTGGGATTTCTGTATCCTGAGTATAGGAGACGCTGCTTCTGGGAGCTCCGCTACCTGGATATGAGAGAAGCAGTTCATCGGAGTTCCCTATCCTTGTTGCACAGAGGAGCTGTTTCCAGGAGTTCTGTATCCTGGAATTAGGCATTCGCTGTATATGTGTTTTCTCTATGCTGAATGTAGCAGATGCAGCTTTTGGGAGTTGTATACCCTAAGTGCACAGAGATGCAGTTTCCAGTAGTTCTATATGTTGAATGTAGAGAGAAGCTGTTTCCAAGAGTTCTGTAGTCTGAGAGTAGGAATACGCTGTATGTGGGATTCCTGTAGCCTGAGTGTAGCCGACGCAGCTTATGGGAGATCTGTAACCTAGAATTAGAGAGACACATTTTACCGAAGTTCTGTATCAGAGTGTAGGGAGAAGCTGTTTCCAGGAATTCTGTAGCCTATGAGCAGGTTTTCGCTATACGTGGGTTTTCTGAAACCTGAGTGTGGCAGATGCAGCTTATAGGAATTCTGTATCAGTTTACCAGAGTTCTGTATATTGGTATAGAGAGAAACTGTTTTCAAGAGTTCTGTAGCCTAGCAAGGGGCATACGCAGGAATTGGGATTTCTGTATCCTGAGTATAGGAGACGCCGTTTCTGGGAGCTCCGCTACCTGGATATGAGAGAAGCAGTTTATCGGAGTTCCCTATCCTTGTTGCACATAGGAGCTGTTTCCAGGAGTTCTGTATCCTGGAATTAGGCATTCGCTATATGTGGGTATTCTCTATGCTGAATGTAGCAGATGCAGCTTTCGGGAGTAATATACCCTAAGTGTAGAGAGATGCAGTTTCAGTAGTTCTGTATGTTGAATGTAGAGAGAAGCTGTTTCCAAGAGTTCTGTAGTCTGAGAGTAGGAATACGCTGTATATGGGATTCCTGTAGCCTGAGTGTAGCCGACGCAGCTTATGGGAGATCTGTAACCTAGAATTAGAGAGACACATTTTACCGAAGTTCTGTATCAGAGTGTAGGGAGAAGCTGTTGCCAGGAATTTTGTAGCCTATGAGCAGGTTTTCGCTATACGCGGGTTTTCCGAAACCTGAGTGTGGCAGATGCAGCTTATAGGAATTCTGTATCAGTTTACCAGAGTTCTGTATATTGGTATAGAGAGAAACTGTTTTCAAGAGTTCTGTAGCCTAGCAAGGGGCATACGCAGGAATTGGGATTTCTGTATCCTGAGTATAGGAGACGCCGTTTCTGGGAGCTCCGCTACCTGGATATGAGAGAAGCAGTTTATCGGAGTTCCCTATCCTTGTTGCACAGAGGAGCTGTTTCCAGGAGTTCTGTATCATGGAATTAGGCATTCGCTATATATGTGTATTCTCTATGCTGAATGTAGCAGATGCAGCTTTTGGGAGTTGTATACCCTAAGTGCACAGAGATGCAGTTTCCAGTATTTCTGTATGTTGAATGTAGAGAGAAGCTGTTTCCAATAGTTCTGTAGTCTAAGAGTAGGCATACGCTGTATGTGGGATTCCTGTAGCCTGAGTGTAGCCAACGCAGCTTATGGGAGATCTGTAACCTAGAATTAGTGAGACACATTTTACCGAAGTTCTGTATCAGAGTGTAGGGAGAAGCTGTTTCCAGGAATTCTGTAGCCTATGAGCAGGTTTTCGCTATACGCGGGTTTTCTGAAACCTGAGTGTGGCAGATGCAGCTTATAGGAATTCTGTATCTTGAATGTAGTGAGACACAGATTACCAGAGTTCTGTATATTGGTATAGAGAGAAACTGTTTTCAAGAGTTCTGTAGCCTAGCAAGGGGCATACGCAGGAATTGGGATTTCTGTATCCTGAGTATAGGAGACGCCGTTTCTGGGAGCTCCGCTACCTGGATATGAGAGAAGCAGTTTATCGGAGTTCCCTATCCTTGTTGCACAGAGGAGCTGTTTCCAGGAGTTCTGTATCCTGGAATTAGGCATTCGCTATATGTGGGTATTCTCTATGCTGAATGAAGCAGATGCAGCTTTCGGGAGTAATATACCCTAAGTGTAGAGAGATGCAGTTTCAGTAGTTCTGTATGTTGAATGTAGAGAGAAGCTGTTTCCAAGAGTTCTGTAGTCTGAGAGTAGGAATACGCTGTATATGGGATTCCTGTAGCCTGAGTGTAGCCGACGCAGCTTATGGGAGATCTGTAACCTAGAATTAGAGAGACACATTTTACCGAAGTTCTGTATCAGAGTGTAGGGAGAAGCTGTTTCCAGGAATTCTGTAGCCTATGAGCAGGTTTTCGCTATACGCGGGTTTTCCGAAACCTGAGTGTGGCAGATGCAGCTTATAGGAATTCTGTATCTTGAATGTAGTGAGACACAGTTTACCAGAGTTCTGTATATTGGTATAGAGAGAAACTGTTTTCAAGAGTTCTGTAGCCTAGCAAGGAGCATACGCAGGAATTGGGATTTCTGTATCCTGAGTATAGGAGACGCTGCTTCTGGGAGCTCCGCTACCTGGATATGAGAGAAGCAGTTCATCGGAGTTCCCTATCCTTGTTGCACAGAGGAGCTGTTTCCAGGAGTTCTGTATCCTGGAATTAGGCATTCGCTGTATATGTGTTTTCTCTATGCTGAATGTAGCAGATGCAGCTTTTGGGAGTTGTATACCCTAAGTGCACAGAGATGCAGTTTCCAGTAGTTCTATATGTTGAATGTAGAGAGAAGCTGTTTCCAAGAGTTCTGTAGTCTGAGAGTAGGAATACGCTGTATGTGGGATTCCTGTAGCCTGAGTGTAGCCGACGCAGCTTATGGGAGATCTGTAACCTAGAATTAGAGAGACACATTTTACCGAAGTTCTGTATCAGAGTGTAGGGAGAAGCTGTTTCCAGGAATTCTGTAGCCTATGAGCAGGTTTTCGCTATACGTGGGTTTTCTGAAACCTGAGTGTGGCAGATGCAGCTTATAGGAATTCTGTATCAGTTTACCAGAGTTCTGTATATTGGTATAGAGAGAAACTGTTTTCAAGAGTTCTGTAGCCTAGCAAGGGGCATACGCAGGAATTGGGATTTCTGTATCCTGAGTATAGGAGACGCCGTTTCTGGGAGCTCCGCTACCTGGATATGAGAGAAGCAGTTTATCGGAGTTCCCTATCCTTGTTGCACATAGGAGCTGTTTCCAGGAGTTCTGTATCCTGGAATTAGGCATTCGCTATATGTGGGTATTCTCTATGCTGAATGTAGCAGATGCAGCTTTCGGGAGTAATATACCCTAAGTGTAGAGAGATGCAGTTTCAGTAGTTCTGTATGTTGAATGTAGAGAGAAGCTGTTTCCAAGAGTTCTGTAGTCTGAGAGTAGGAATACGCTGTATATGGGATTCCTGTAGCCTGAGTGTAGCCGACGCAGCTTATGGGAGATCTGTAACCTAGAATTAGAGAGACACATTTTACCGAAGTTCTGTATCAGAGTGTAGGGAGAAGCTGTTGCCAGGAATTTTGTAGCCTATGAGCAGGTTTTCGCTATACGCGGGTTTTCCGAAACCTGAGTGTGGCAGATGCAGCTTATAGGAATTCTGTATCAGTTTACCAGAGTTCTGTATATTGGTATAGAGAGAAACTGTTTTCAAGAGTTCTGTAGCCTAGCAAGGGGCATACGCAGGAATTGGGATTTCTGTATCCTGAGTATAGGAGACGCCGTTTCTGGGAGCTCCGCTACCTGGATATGAGAGAAGCAGTTTATCGGAGTTCCCTATCCTTGTTGCACAGAGGAGCTGTTTCCAGGAGTTCTGTATCATGGAATTAGGCATTCGCTATATATGTGTATTCTCTATGCTGAATGTAGCAGATGCAGCTTTTGGGAGTTGTATACCCTAAGTGCACAGAGATGCAGTTTCCAGTATTTCTGTATGTTGAATGTAGAGAGAAGCTGTTTCCAATAGTTCTGTAGTCTAAGAGTAGGCATACGCTGTATGTGGGATTCCTGTAGCCTGAGTGTAGCCAACGCAGCTTATGGGAGATCTGTAACCTAGAATTAGTGAGACACATTTTACCGAAGTTCTGTATCAGAGTGTAGGGAGAAGCTGTTTCCAGGAATTCTGTAGCCTATGAGCAGGTTTTCGCTATACGCGGGTTTTCTGAAACCTGAGTGTGGCAGATGCAGCTTATAGGAATTCTGTATCTTGAATGTAGTGAGACACAGATTACCAGAGTTCTGTATATTGGTATAGAGAGAAACTGTTTTCAAGAGTTCTGTAGCCTAGCAAGGGGCATACGCAGGAATTGGGATTTCTGTATCCTGAGTATAGGAGACGCCGTTTCTGGGAGCTCCGCTACCTGGATATGAGAGAAGCAGTTTATCGGAGTTCCCTATCCTTGTTGCACAGAGGAGCTGTTTCCAGGAGTTCTGTATCCTGGAATTAGGCATTCGCTATATGTGGGTATTCTCTATGCTGAATGAAGCAGATGCAGCTTTCGGGAGTAATATACCCTAAGTGTAGAGAGATGCAGTTTCAGTAGTTCTGTATGTTGAATGTAGAGAGAAGCTGTTTCCAAGAGTTCTGTAGTCTGAGAGTAGGAATACGCTGTATATGGGATTCCTGTAGCCTGAGTGTAGCCGACGCAGCTTATGGGAGATCTGTAACCTAGAATTAGAGAGACACATTTTACCGAAGTTCTGTATCAGAGTGTAGGGAGAAGCTGTTTCCAGGAATTCTGTAGCCTATGAGCACGTTTTCGCTATACGCGGGTTTTCCGAAACCTGAGTGTGGCAGATGCAGCTTATAGGAATTCTGTATCTTGAATGTAGTGAGACACAGTTTACCAGAGTTCTGTATATTGGTATAGAGAGAAACTGTTTTCAAGAGTTCTGTAGCCTAGCAAGGAGCATACGCAGGAATTGGGATTTCTGTATCCTGAGTATAGGAGACGCTGCTTCTGGGAGCTCCGCTACCTGGATATGAGAGAAGCAGTTCATCGGAGTTCCCTATCCTTGTTGCACAGAGGAGCTGTTTCCAGGAGTTCTGTATCCTGGAATTAGGCATTCGCTGTATATGTGTTTTCTCTATGCTGAATGTAGCAGATGCAGCTTTTGGGAGTTGTATACCCTAAGTGCACAGAGATGCAGTTTCCAGTAGTTCTATATGTTGAATGTAGAGAGAAGCTGTTTCCAAGAGTTCTGTAGTCTGAGAGTAGGAATACGCTGTATGTGGGATTCCTGTAGCCTGAGTGTAGCCGACGCAGCTTATGGGAGATCTGTAACCTAGAATTAGAGAGACACATTTTACCGAAGTTCTGTATCAGAGTGTAGGGAGAAGCTGTTTCCAGGAATTCTGTAGCCTATGAGCAGGTTTTCGCTATACGTGGGTTTTCTGAAACCTGAGTGTGGCAGATGCAGCTTATAGGAATTCTGTATCAGTTTACCAGAGTTCTGTATATTGGTATAGAGAGAAACTGTTTTCAAGAGTTCTGTAGCCTAGCAAGGGGCATACGCAGGAATTGGGATTTCTGTATCCTGAGTATAGGAGACGCCGTTTCTGGGAGCTCCGCTACCTGGATATGAGAGAAGCAGTTTATCGGAGTTCCCTATCCTTGTTGCACATAGGAGCTGTTTCCAGGAGTTCTGTATCCTGGAATTAGGCATTCGCTATATGTGGGTATTCTCTATGCTGAATGTAGCAGATGCAGCTTTCGGGAGTAATATACCCTAAGTGTAGAGAGATGCAGTTTCAGTAGTTCTGTATGTTGAATGTAGAGAGAAGCTGTTTCCAAGAGTTCTGTAGTCTGAGAGTAGGAATACGCTGTATATGGGATTCCTGTAGCCTGAGTGTAGCCGACGCAGCTTATGGGAGATCTGTAACCTAGAATTAGAGAGACACATTTTACCGAAGTTCTGTATCAGAGTGTAGGGAGAAGCTGTTGCCAGGAATTTTGTAGCCTATGAGCAGGTTTTCGCTATACGCGGGTTTTCCGAAACCTGAGTGTGGCAGATGCAGCTTATAGGAATTCTGTATCAGTTTACCAGAGTTCTGTATATTGGTATAGAGAGAAACTGTTTTCAAGAGTTCTGTAGCCTAGCAAGGGGCATACGCAGGAATTGGGATTTCTGTATCCTGAGTATAGGAGACGCCGTTTCTGGGAGCTCCGCTACCTGGATATGAGAGAAGCAGTTTATCGGAGTTCCCTATCCTTGTTGCACAGAGGAGCTGTTTCCAGGAGTTCTGTATCCTGGAATTAGGCATTCGCTATATATGTGTATTCTCTATGCTGAATGTAGCAGATGCAGCTTTTGGGAGTTGTATACCCTAAGTGCACAGAGATGCAGTTTCCAGTATTTCTGTATGTTGAATGTAGAGAGAAGCTGTTTCCAATAGTTCTGTAGTCTAAGAGTAGGCATACGCTGTATGTGGGATTCCTGTAGCCTGAGTGTAGCCAACGCAGCTTATGGGAGATCTGTAACCTAGAATTAGTGAGACACATTTTACCGAAGTTCTGTATCAGAGTGTAGGGAGAAGCTGTTTCCAGGAATTCTGTAGCCTATGAGCAGGTTTTCGCTATACGCGGGTTTTCTGAAACCTGAGTGTGGCAGATGCAGCTTATAGGAATTCTGTATCTTGAATGTAGTGAGACACAGATTACCAGAGTTCTGTATATTGGTATAGAGAGAAACTGTTTTCAAGAGTTCTGTAGCCTAGCAAGGGGCATACGCAGGAATTGGGATTTCTGTATCCTGAGTATAGGAGACGCCGTTTCTGGGAGCTCCGCTACCTGGATATGAGAGAAGCAGTTTATCGGAGTTCCCTATCCTTGTTGCACAGAGGAGCTGTTTCCAGGAGTTCTGTATCCTGGAATTAGGCATTCGCTATATGTGGGTATTCTCTATGCTGAATGAAGCAGATGCAGCTTTCGGGAGTAATATACCCTAAGTGTAGAGAGATGCAGTTTCAGTAGTTCTGTATGTTGAATGTAGAGAGAAGCTGTTTCCAAGAGTTCTGTAGTCTGAGAGTAGGAATACGCTGTATATGGGATTCCTGTAGCCTGAGTGTAGCCGACGCAGCTTATGGGAGATCTGTAACCTAGAATTAGAGAGACACATTTTACCGAAGTTCTGTATCAGAGTGTAGGGAGAAGCTGTTTCCAGGAATTCTGTAGCCTATGAGCAGGTTTTCGCTATACGCGGGTTTTCCGAAACCTGAGTGTGGCAGATGCAGCTTATAGGAATTCTGTATCTTGAATGTAGTGAGACACAGTTTACCAGAGTTCTGTATATTGGTATAGAGAGAAACTGTTTTCAAGAGTTCTGTAGCCTAGCAAGGAGCATACGCAGGAATTGGGATTTCTGTATCCTGAGTATAGGAGACGCTGCTTCTGGGAGCTCCGCTACCTGGATATGAGAGAAGCAGTTCATCGGAGTTCCCTATCCTTGTTGCACAGAGGAGCTGTTTCCAGGAGTTCTGTATCCTGGAATTAGGCATTCGCTGTATATGTGTTTTCTCTATGCTGAATGTAGCAGATGCAGCTTTTGGGAGTTGTATACCCTAAGTGCACAGAGATGCAGTTTCCAGTAGTTCTATATGTTGAATGTAGAGAGAAGCTCTTTCCAAGAGTTCTGTAGTCTAAGAGTAAGCATACGCTGTATGTGGGATTCCTGTAGCCTGAGTGTATCCGACGCAGCTTATGGGAGATCTGTAACCTAGAATTAGAGAGACACATTTTACCGAAGTTCTGTATCAGAGTGTAGGGAGAAGCTGTTGCCAGGAATTCTGTAGCCTATGAGCAGGTTTTCGCTATACGCGGGTTTTCCGAAACCTGAGTGTGGCAGATGCAGCTTATAGGAATTCTGTATCAGTTTACCAGAGTTCTGTATATTGGTATAGAGAGAAACTGTTTTCAAGAGTTCTGTAGCCTAGCAAGGGGCATACGCAGGAATTGGGATTTCTGTATCCTGAGTATAGGAGACGCCGTTTCTGGGAGCTCCGCTACCTGGATATGAGAGAAGCAGTTTATCGGAGTTCCCTATCCTTGTTGCACATAGGAGCTGTTTCCAGGAGTTCTGTATCCTGGAATTAGGCATTCGCTATATGTGGGTATTCTCTATGCTGAATGTAGCAGATGCAGCTTTCGGGAGTAATATACCCTAAGTGTAGAGAGATGCAGTTTCAGTAGTTCTGTATGTTGAATGTAGAGAGAAGCTGTTTCCAAGAGTTCTGTAGTCTGAGAGTAGGAATACGCTGTATATGGGATTCCTGTAGCCTGAGTGTAGCCGACGCTGCTTATGGGAGATCTGTAACCTAGAATTAGAGAGACACATTTTACCGAAGTTCTGTATCAGAGTGTAGGGAGAAGCTGTTGCCAGGAATTTTGTAGCCTATGAGCAGGTTTTCGCTATACGCGGGTTTTCTGAAACCTGAGTGTGGCAGATGCAGCTTATAGGAATTCTGTATCAGTTTACCAGAGTTCTGTATATTGGTATAGAGAGAAACTGTTTTCAAGAGTTCTGTAGCCTAGCAAGGGGCATACGCAGGAATTGGGATTTCTGTATCCTGAGTATAGGAGACGCCGTTTCTGGGAGCTCCGCTACCTGGATATGAGAGAAGCAGTTTATCGGAGTTCCCTATCCTTGTTGCACAGAGGAGCTGTTTCCAGGAGTTCTGTATCATGGAATTAGGCATTCGCTATATATGTGTATTCTCTATGCTGAATGTAGCAGATGCAGCTTTTGGGAGTTGTATACCCTAAGTGCACAGAGATGCAGTTTCCAGTATTTCTGTATGTTGAATGTAGAGAGAAGCTGTTTCCAATAGTTCTGTAGTCTAAGAGTAGGCATACGCTGTATGTGGGATTCCTGTAGCCTGAGTGTAGCCAACGCAGCTTATGGGAGATCTGTAACCTAGAATTAGTGAGACACATTTTACCGAAGTTCTGTATCAGAGTGTAGGGAGAAGCTGTTTCCAGGAATTCTGTAGCCTATGAGCAGGTTTTCGCTATACGCGGGTTCTCTGAAACCTGAGTGTGGCAGATGCAGCTTATAGGAATTCTGTATCTTGAATGTAGTGAGACACAGATTACCAGAGTTCTGTATATTGGTATAGAGAGAAACTGTTTTCAAGAGTTCTGTAGCCTAGCAAGGGGCATACGCAGGAATTGGGATTTCTGTATCCTGAGTATAGGAGACGCCGTTTCTGGGAGCTCCGCTACCTGGATATGAGAGAAGCAGTTTATCGGAGTTCCCTATCCTTGTTGCACAGAGGAGCTGTTTCCAGGAGTTCTGTATCCTGGAATTAGGCATTCGCTATATGTGGGTATTCTCTATGCTGAATGAAGCAGATGCAGCTTTCGGGAGTAATATACCCTAAGTGTAGAGAGATGCAGTTTCAGTAGTTCTGTATGTTGAATGTAGAGAGAAGCTGTTTCCAAGAGTTCTGTAGTCTGAGAGTAGGAATACGCTGTATATGGGATTCCTGTAGCCTGAGTGTAGCCGACGCAGCTTATGGGAGATCTGTAACCTAGAATTAGAGAGACACATTTTACCGAAGTTCTGTATCAGAGTGTAGGGAGAAGCTGTTTCCAGGAATTCTGTAGCCTATGAGCAGGTTTTCGCTATACGCGGGTTTTCCGAAACCTGAGTGTGGCAGATGCAGCTTATAGGAATTCTGTATCTTGAATGTAGTGAGACACAGTTTACCAGAGTTCTGTATATTGGTATAGAGAGAAACTGTTTTCAAGAGTTCTGTAGCCTAGCAAGGAGCATACGCAGGAATTGGGATTTCTGTATCCTGAGTATAGGAGACGCTGCTTCTGGGAGCTCCGCTACCTGGATATGAGAGAAGCAGTTCATCGGAGTTCCCTATCCTTGTTGCACAGAGGAGCTGTTTCCAGGAGTTCTGTATCCTGGAATTAGGCATTCGCTGTATATGTGTTTTCTCTATGCTGAATGTAGCAGATGCAGCTTTTGGGAGTTGTATACCCTAAGTGCACAGAGATGCAGTTTCCAGTATTTCTGTATGTTGAATGTAGAGAGAAGCTGTTTCCAAGAGTTCTGTAGTCTAAGAGTAAGCATACGCTGTATGTGGGATTCCTGTAGCCTGAGTGTATCCGACGCAGCTTATGGGAGATCTGTAACCTAGAATTAGAGAGACACATTTTACCGAAGTTCTGTATCAGAGTGTAGGGAGAAGCTGTTGCCAGGAATTCTGTAGCCTATGAGCAGGTTTTCGCTATACGCGGGTTTTCCGAAACCTGAGTGTGGCAGATGCAGCTTATAGGAATTCTGTATCTTGAATGTAGTGAGACACAGTTTACCAGAGTTCTGTATATTGGTATAGAGAGAAACTGTTTTCAAGAGTTCTGTAGCCTAGCAAGGGGCATACGCAGGAATTGGGATTTCTGTATCCTGAGTATAGGAGACGCCGTTTCTGGGAGCTCCGCTACCTGGATATGAGAGAAGCAGTTTATCGGAGTTCCCTATCCTTGTTGCACATAGGAGCTGTTTCCAGGAGTTCTGTATCCTGGAATTAGGCATTCGCTATATGTGGGTATTCTCTATGCTGAATGTAGCAGATGCAGCTTTCGGGAGTAATATACCCTAAGTGTAGAGAGATGCAGTTTCAGTAGTTCTGTATGTTGAATGTAGAGAGAAGCTGTTTCCAAGAGTTCTGTAGTCTGAGAGTAGGAATACGCTGTATATGGGATTCCTGTAGCCTGAGTGTAGCCGACGCAGCTTATGGGAGATCTGTAACCTAGAATTAGAGAGACACATTTTACCGAAGTTCTGTATCAGAGTGTAGGGAGAAGCTGTTGCCAGGAATTTTGTAGCCTATGAGCAGGTTTTCGCTATACGCGGGTTTTCCGAAACCTGAGTGTGGCAGATGCAGCTTATAGGAATTCTGTATCAGTTTACCAGAGTTCTGTATATTGGTATAGAGAGAAACTGTTTTCAAGAGTTCTGTAGCCTAGCAAGGGGCATACGCAGGAATTGGGATTTCTGTATCCTGAGTATAGGAGACGCCGTTTCTGGGAGCTCCGCTACCTGGATATGAGAGAAGCAGTTTATCGGAGTTCCCTATCCTTGTTGCACAGAGGAGCTGTTTCCAGGAGTTCTGTATCATGGAATTAGGCATTCGCTATATATGTGTATTCTCTATGCTGAATGTAGCAGATGCAGCTTTTGGGAGTTGTATACCCTAAGTGCACAGAGATGCAGTTTCCAGTATTTCTGTATGTTGAATGTAGAGAGAAGCTGTTTCCAATAGTTCTGTAGTCTAAGAGTAGGCATACGCTGTATGTGGGATTCCTGTAGCCTGAGTGTAGCCAACGCAGCTTATGGGAGATCTGTAACCTAGAATTAGTGAGACACATTTTACCGAAGTTCTGTATCAGAGTGTAGGGAGAAGCTGTTTCCAGGAATTCTGTAGCCTATGAGCAGGTTTTCGCTATACGCGGGTTTTCTGAAACCTGAGTGTGGCAGATGCAGCTTATAGGAATTCTGTATCTTGAATGTAGTGAGACACAGATTACCAGAGTTCTGTATATTGGTATAGAGAGAAACTGTTTTCAAGAGTTCTGTAGCCTAGCAAGGGGCATACGCAGGAATTGGGATTTCTGTATCCTGAGTATAGGAGACGCCGTTTCTGGGAGCTCCGCTACCTGGATATGAGAGAAGCAGTTTATCGGAGTTCCCTATCCTTGTTGCACAGAGGAGCTGTTTCCAGGAGTTCTGTATCCTGGAATTAGGCATTCGCTATATGTGGGTATTCTCTATGCTGAATGAAGCAGATGCAGCTTTCGGGAGTAATATACCCTAAGTGTAGAGAGATGCAGTTTCAGTAGTTCTGTATGTTGAATGTAGAGAGAAGCTGTTTCCAAGAGTTCTGTAGTCTGAGAGTAGGAATACGCTGTATATGGGATTCCTGTAGCCTGAGTGTAGCCGACGCAGCTTATGGGAGATCTGTAACCTAGAATTAGAGAGACACATTTTACCGAAGTTCTGTATCAGAGTGTAGGGAGAAGCTGTTTCCAGGAATTCTGTAGCCTATGAGCAGGTTTTCGCTATACGCGGGTTTTCCGAAACCTGAGTGTGGCAGATGCAGCTTATAGGAATTCTGTATCTTGAATGTAGTGAGACACAGTTTACCAGAGTTCTGTATATTGGTATAGAGAGAAACTGTTTTCAAGAGTTCTGTAGCCTAGCAAGGAGCATACGCAGGAATTGGGATTTCTGTATCCTGAGTATAGGAGACGCTGCTTCTGGGAGCTCCGCTACCTGGATATGAGAGAAGCAGTTCATCGGAGTTCCCTATCCTTGTTGCACAGAGGAGCTGTTTCCAGGAGTTCTGTATCCTGGAATTAGGCATTCGCTGTATATGTGTTTTCTCTATGCTGAATGTAGCAGATGCAGCTTTTGGGAGTTGTATACCCTAAGTGCACAGAGATGCAGTTTCCAGTAGTTCTATATGTTGAATGTAGAGAGAAGCTCTTTCCAAGAGTTCTGTAGTCTAAGAGTAAGCATACGCTGTATGTGGGATTCCTGTAGCCTGAGTGTATCCGACGCAGCTTATGGGAGATCTGTAACCTAGAATTAGAGAGACACATTTTACCGAAGTTCTGTATCAGAGTGTAGGGAGAAACTGTTGCCAGGAATTCTGTAGCCTATGAGCAGGTTTTCGCTATACGCGGGTTTTCCGAAACCTGAGTGTGGCAGATGCAGCTTATAGGAATTCTGTATCTTGAATGTAGTGAGAAACAGTTTACCAGAGTTCTGTATATTGGTATAGAGAGAAACTGTTTTCAAGAGTTCTGTAGCCTAGCAAGGGGCATACGCAGGAATTGGGATTTCTGTATCCTGAGTATAGGAGACGCCGTTTCTGGGAGCTCCGCTACCTGGATATGAGAGAAGCAGTTTATCGGAGTTCCCTATCCTTGTTGCACAGAGGAGCTGTTTCCAGGAGTTCTGTATCCTGGAATTAGGCATTCGCTATATGTGTGTATAATCTATGCTGAATGTAGCAGATGCAGCTTTTGGGAGTTGTATACCCTAAGTGTAGAGAGATGCAGTTTCAGTAGTTCTGTATGTTGAATGTAGAGAGAAGCTCTTTCCAAGAGTTCTGTAGTCTGAGAGTAGGAATACGCTGTATGTGGGATTCCTGTAGCCTGAGTGTAGCCGACGCAGCTTATGGGAGATCTGTAACCTAGAATTAGAGAGACACATTTTACCGAAGTTCTGTATCAGAGTGTAGGGAGAAGCTGTTTCCAGGAATTCTGTAGCCTATGAGCAGGTTTTCGCTATACGCGGGTTTTCTGAAACCTGAGTGTGGCAGATGCAGCTTATAGGAATTCTGTATCAGTTTACCAGAGTTCTGTATATTGGTATAGAGAGAAACTGTTTTCAAGAGTTCTGTAGCCTAGCAAGGGGCATACGCAGGAATTGGGATTTCTGTATCCTGAGTATAGGAGACGCCGTTTCTGGGAGCTCCGCTACCTGGATATGAGAGAAGCAGTTTATCGGAGTTCCCTATCCTTGTTGCACATAGGAGCTGTTTCCAGGAGTTCTGTATCCTGGAATTAGGCATTCGCTATATGTGGGTATTCTCTATGCTGAATGTAGCAGATGCAGCTTTCGGGAGTAATATACCCTAAGTGTAGAGAGATGCAGTTTCAGTAGTTCTGTATGTTGAATGTAGAGAGAAGCTGTTTCCAAGAGTTCTGTAGTCTGAGAGTAGGAATACGCTGTATATGGGATTCCTGTAGCCTGAGTGTAGCCGACGCAGCTTATGGGAGATCTGTAACCTAGAATTAGAGAGACACATTTTACCGAAGTTCTGTATCAGAGTGTAGGGAGAAGCTGTTGCCAGGAATTTTGTAGCCTATGAGCAGGTTTTCGCTATACGCGGGTTTTCCGAAACCTGAGTGTGGCAGATGCAGCTTATAGGAATTCTGTATCAGTTTACCAGAGTTCTGTATATTGGTATAGAGAGAAACTGTTTTCAAGAGTTCTGTAGCCTAGCAAGGGGCATACGCAGGAATTGGGATTTCTGTATCCTGAGTATAGGAGACGCCGTTTCTGGGAGCTCCGCTACCTGGATATGAGAGAAGCAGTTTATCGGAGTTCCCTATCCTTGTTGCACAGAGGAGCTGTTTCCAGGAGTTCTGTATCATGGAATTAGGCATTCGCTATATATGTGTATTCTCTATGCTGAATGTAGCAGATGCAGCTTTTGGGAGTTGTATACCCTAAGTGCACAGAGATGCAGTTTCCAGTATTTCTGTATGTTGAATGTAGAGAGAAGCTGTTTCCAATAGTTCTGTAGTCTAAGAGTAGGCATACGCTGTATGTGGGATTCCTGTAGCCTGAGTGTATCCGACGCAGCTTATGGGAGATCTGTAACCTAGAATTAGTGAGACACATTTTACCGAAGTTCTGTATCAGAGTGTAGGGAGAAGCTGTTGCCAGGAATTCTGTAGCCTATGAGCAGGTTTTCGCTATACGCGGGTTTTCTGAAACCTGAGTGTGGCAGATGCAGCTTATAGGAATTCTGTATCTTGAATGTAGTGAGACACAGATTACCAGAGTTCTGTATATTGGTATAGAGAGAAACTGTTTTCAAGAGTTCTGTAGCCTAGCAAGGGGCATACGCAGGAATTGGGATTTCTGTATCCTGAGTATAGGAGACGCCGTTTCTGGGAGCTCCGCTACCTGGATATGAGAGAAGCAGTTTATCGGAGTTCCCTATCCTTGTTGCACAGAGGAGCTGTTTCCAGGAGTTCTGTATCCTGGAATTAGGCATTCGCTATATGTGGGTATTCTCTATGCTGAATGAAGCAGATGCAGCTTTCGGGAGTAATATACCCTAAGTGTAGAGAGATGCAGTTTCAGTAGTTCTGTATGTTGAATGTAGAGAGAAGCTGTTTCCAAGAGTTCTGTAGTCTGAGAGTAGGAATACGCTGTATATGGGATTCCTGTAGCCTGAGTGTAGCCGACGCAGCTTATGGGAGATCTGTAACCTAGAATTAGAGAGACACATTTTACCGAAGTTCTGTATCAGAGTGTAGGGAGAAGCTGTTTCCAGGAATTCTGTAGCCTATGAGCAGGTTTTCGCTATACGCGGGTTTTCCGAAACCTGAGTGTGGCAGATGCAGCTTATAGGAATTCTGTATCTTGAATGTAGTGAGACACAGTTTACCAGAGTTCTGTATATTGGTATAGAGAGAAACTGTTTTCAAGAGTTCTGTAGCCTAGCAAGGAGCATACGCAGGAATTGGGATTTCTGTATCCTGAGTATAGGAGACGCTGCTTCTGGGAGCTCCGCTACCTGGATATGAGAGAAGCAGTTCATCGGAGTTCCCTATCCTTGTTGCACAGAGGAGCTGTTTCCAGGAGTTCTGTATCCTGGAATTAGGCATTCGCTGTATATGTGTTTTCTCTATGCTGAATGTAGCAGATGCAGCTTTTGGGAGTTGTATACCCTAAGTGCACAGAGATGCAGTTTCCAGTAGTTCTATATGTTGAATGTAGAGAGAAGCTCTTTCCAAGAGTTCTGTAGTCTAAGAGTAAGCATACGCTGTATGTGGGATTCCTGTAGCCTGAGTGTATCCGACGCAGCTTATGGGAGATCTGTAACCTAGAATTAGAGAGACACATTTTACCGAAGTTCTGTATCAGAGTGTAGGGAGAAGCTGTTTCCAGGAATTCTGTAGCCTATGAGCAGGTTTTCGCTATACGTGGGTTTTCCGAAACCTGAGTGTGGCAGATGCAGCTTATAGGAATTCTGTATCTTGAATGTAGTGAGACACAGTTTACCAGAGTTCTGTATATTGGTATAGAGAGAAACTGTTTTCAAGAGTTCTGTAGCCTAGCAAGGAGCATACGCAGGAATTGGGATTTCTGTATCCTGAGTATAGGAGACGCTGCTTCTGGGAGCTCCGCTACCTGGATATGAGAGAAGCAGTTCATCGGAGTTCCCTATCCTTGTTGCACAGAGGAGCTGTTTCCAGGAGTTCTGTATCCTGGAATTAGGCATTCGCTGTATATGTGTTTTCTCTATGCTGAATGTAGCAGATGCAGCTTTTGGGAGTTGTATACCCTAAGTGCACAGAGATGCAGTTTCCAGTAGTTCTATATGTTGAATGTAGAGAGAAGCTCTTTCCAAGAGTTCTGTAGTCTAAGAGTAAGCATACGCTGTATGTGGGATTCCTGTAGCCTGAGTGTATCCGACGCAGCTTATGGGAGATCTGTAACCTAGAATTAGAGAGACACATTTTACCGAAGTTCTGTATCAGAGTGTAGGGAGAAGCTGTTTCCAGGAATTCTGTAGCCTATGAGCAGGTTTTCGCTATACGCGGGTTTTCCGAAACCTGAGTGTGGCAGATGCAGCTTATAGGAATTCTGTATCTTGAATGTAGTGAGAAACAGTTTACCAGAGTTCTGTATATTGGTATAGAGAGAAACTGTTTTCAAGAGTTCTGTAGCCTAGCAAGGGGCATACGCAGGAATTGGGATTTCTGTATCCTGAGTATAGGAGACGCCGTTTCTGGGAGCTCCGCTACCTGGATATGAGAGAAGCAGTTTATCGGAGTTCCCTATCCTTGTTGCACATAGGAGCTGTTTCCAGGAGTTCTGTATCCTGGAATTAGGCATTCGCTATATGTGGGTATTCTCTATGCTGAATGTAGCAGATGCAGCTTTCGGGAGTAATATACCCTAAGTGTAGAGAGATGCAGTTTCAGTAGTTCTGTATGTTGAATGTAGAGAGAAGCTGTTTCCAAGAGTTCTGTAGTCTGAGAGTAGGAATACGCTGTATATGGGATTCCTGTAGCCTGAGTGTAGCCGACGCAGCTTATGGGAGATCTGTAACCTAGAATTAGAGAGACACATTTTACCGAAGTTCTGTATCAGAGTGTAGGGAGAAGCTGTTGCCAGGAATTTTGTAGCCTATGAGCAGGTTTTCGCTATACGCGGGTTTTCCGAAACCTGAGTGTGGCAGATGCAGCTTATAGGAATTCTGCATCAGTTTACCAGAGTTCTGTATATTGGTATAGAGAGAAACTGTTTTCAAGAGTTCTGTAGCCTAGCAAGGGGCATACGCAGGAATTGGGATTTCTGTATCCTGAGTATAGGAGACGCCGTTTCTGGGAGCTCCGCTACCTGGATATGAGAGAAGCAGTTTATCGGAGTTCCCTATCCTTGTTGCACAGAGGAGCTGTTTCCAGGAGTTCTGTATCATGGAATTAGGCATTCGCTATATATGTGTATTCTCTATGCTGAATGTAGCATATGCAGCTTTTGGGAGTTGTATACCCTAAGTGCACAGAGATGCAGTTTCCAGTATTTCTGTATGTTGAATGTAGAGAGAAGCTGTTTCCAATAGTTCTGTAGTCTAAGAGTAGGCATACGCTGTATGTGGGATTCCTGTAGCCTGAGTGTAGCCAACGCAGCTTATGGGAGATCTGTAACCTAGAATTAGTGAGACACATTTTACCGAAGTTCTGTATCAGAGTGTAGGGAGAAGCTGTTGCCAGGAATTCTGTAGCCTATGAGCAGGTTTTCGCTATACGCGGGTTTTCTGAAACCTGAGTGTGGCAGATGCAGCTTATAGGAATTCTGTATCTTGAATGTAGTGAGACACAGATTACCAGAGTTCTGTATATTGGTATAGAGAGAAACTGTTTTCAAGAGTTCTGTAGCCTAGCAAGGGGCATACGCAGGAATTGGGATTTCTGTATCCTGAGTATAGGAGACGCCGTTTCTGGGAGCTCCGCTACCTGGATATGAGAGAAGCAGTTTATCGGAGTTCCCTATCCTTGTTGCACAGAGGAGCTGTTTCCAGGAGTTCTGTATCCTGGAATTAGGCATTCGCTATATGTGGGTATTCTCTATGCTGAATGAAGCAGATGCAGCTTTCGGGAGTAATATACCCTAAGTGTAGAGAGATGCAGTTTCAGTAGTTCTGTATGTTGAATGTAGAGAGAAGCTGTTTCCAAGAGTTCTGTAGTCTGAGAGTAGGAATACGCTGTATATGGGATTCCTGTAGCCTGAGTGTAGCCGACGCAGCTTATGGGAGATCTGTAACCTAGAATTAGAGAGACACATTTTACCGAAGTTCTGTATCAGAGTGTAGGGAGAAGCTGTTTCCAGGAATTCTGTAGCCTATGAGCAGGTTTTCGCTATACGCGGGTTTTCCGAAACCTGAGTGTGGCAGATGCAGCTTATAGGAATTCTGTATCTTGAATGTAGTGAGACACAGTTTACCAGAGTTCTGTATATTGGTATAGAGAGAAACTGTTTTCAAGAGTTCTGTAGCCTAGCAAGGAGCATACGCAGGAATTGGGATTTCTGTATCCTGAGTATAGGAGACGCTGCTTCTGGGAGCTCCGCTACCTGGATATGAGAGAAGCAGTTCATCGGAGTTCCCTATCCTTGTTGCACAGAGGAGCTGTTTCCAGGAGTTCTGTATCCTGGAATTAGGCATTCGCTGTATATGTGTTTTCTCTATGCTGAATGTAGCAGATGCAGCTTTTGGGAGTTGTATACCCTAAGTGCACAGAGATGCAGTTTCCAGTAGTTCTATATGTTGAATGTAGAGAGAAGCTCTTTCCAAGAGTTCTGTAGTCTAAGAGTAAGCATACGCTGTATGTGGGATTCCTGTAGCCTGAGTGTATCCGACGCAGCTTATGGGAGATCTGTAACCTAGAATTAGAGAGACACATTTTACCGAAGTTCTGTATCAGAGTGTAGGGAGAAGCTGT
Organism: Lepus europaeus; assembly: GCF_033115175.1. Classification (NCBI taxonomy): domain Eukaryota; kingdom Metazoa; phylum Chordata; class Mammalia; order Lagomorpha; family Leporidae; genus Lepus; species Lepus europaeus. The sequence continues at coordinate 45,366 of NW_026909059.1, read as the reverse complement.
TTCCAGGAATTCTGTAGCCTATGAGCAGGTTTTCGCTATACGCGGGTTTTCCGAAACCTGAGTGTGGCAGATGCAGCTTATAGGAATTCTGTATCTTGAATGTAGTGAGACACAGTTTACCAGAGTTCTGTATATTGGTATAGAGAGAAACTGTTTTCAAGAGTTCTGTAGCCTAGCAAGGAGCATACGCAGGAATTGGGATTTCTGTATCCTGAGTATAGGAGACGCTGCTTCTGGGAGCTCCGCTACCTGGATATGAGAGAAGCAGTTCATCGGAGTTCCCTATCCTTGTTGCACAGAGGAGCTGTTTCCAGGAGTTCTGTATCCTGGAATTAGGCATTCGCTGTATATGTGTTTTCTCTATGCTGAATGTAGCAGATGCAGCTTTTGGGAGTTGTATACCCTAAGTGCACAGAGATGCAGTTTCCAGTAGTTCTATATGTTGAATGTAGAGAGAAGCTCTTTCCAAGAGTTCTGTAGTCTAAGAGTAAGCATACGCTGTATGTGGGATTCCTGTAGCCTGAGTGTATCCGACGCAGCTTATGGGAGATCTGTAACCTAGAATTAGAGAGACACATTTTACCGAAGTTCTGTATCAGAGTGTAGGGAGAAGCTGTTTCCAGGAATTCTGTAGCCTATGAGCAGGTTTTCGCTATACGCGGGTTTTCCGAAACCTGAGTGTGGCAGATGCAGCTTATAGGAATTCTGTATCTTGAATGTAGTGAGAAACAGTTTACCAGAGTTCTGTATATTGGTATAGAGAGAAACTGTTTTCAAGAGTTCTGTAGCCTAGCAAGGGGCATACGCAGGAATTGGGATTTCTGTATCCTGAGTATAGGAGACGCCGTTTCTGGGAGCTCCGCTACCTGGATATGAGAGAAGCAGTTTATCGGAGTTCCCTATCCTTGTTGCACATAGGAGCTGTTTCCAGGAGTTCTGTATCCTGGAATTAGGCATTCGCTATATGTGGGTATTCTCTATGCTGAATGTAGCAGATGCAGCTTTCGGGAGTAATATACCCTAAGTGTAGAGAGATGCAGTTTCAGTAGTTCTGTATGTTGAATGTAGAGAGAAGCTGTTTCCAAGAGTTCTGTAGTCTGAGAGTAGGAATACGCTGTATATGGGATTCCTGTAGCCTGAGTGTAGCCGACGCAGCTTATGGGAGATCTGTAACCTAGAATTAGAGAGACACATTTTACCGAAGTTCTGTATCAGAGTGTAGGGAGAAGCTGTTGCCAGGAATTTTGTAGCCTATGAGCAGGTTTTCGCTATACGCGGGTTTTCCGAAACCTGAGTGTGGCAGATGCAGCTTATAGGAATTCTGCATCAGTTTACCAGAGTTCTGTATATTGGTATAGAGAGAAACTGTTTTCAAGAGTTCTGTAGCCTAGCAAGGGGCATACGCAGGAATTGGGATTTCTGTATCCTGAGTATAGGAGACGCCGTTTCTGGGAGCTCCGCTACCTGGATATGAGAGAAGCAGTTTATCGGAGTTCCCTATCCTTGTTGCACAGAGGAGCTGTTTCCAGGAGTTCTGTATCATGGAATTAGGCATTCGCTATATATGTGTATTCTCTATGCTGAATGTAGCAGATGCAGCTTTTGGGAGTTGTATACCCTAAGTGCACAGAGATGCAGTTTCCAGTATTTCTGTATGTTGAATGTAGAGAGAAGCTGTTTCCAATAGTTCTGTAGTCTAAGAGTAGGCATACGCTGTATGTGGGATTCCTGTAGCCTGAGTGTAGCCAACGCAGCTTATGGGAGATCTGTAACCTAGAATTAGTGAGACACATTTTACCGAAGTTCTGTATCAGAGTGTAGGGAGAAGCTGTTGCCAGGAATTCTGTAGCCTATGAGCAGGTTTTCGCTATACGCGGGTTTTCTGAAACCTGAGTGTGGCAGATGCAGCTTATAGGAATTCTGTATCTTGAATGTAGTGAGACACAGATTACCAGAGTTCTGTATATTGGTATAGAGAGAAACTGTTTTCAAGAGTTCTGTAGCCTAGCAAGGGGCATACGCAGGAATTGGGATTTCTGTATCCTGAGTATAGGAGACGCCGTTTCTGGGAGCTCCGCTACCTGGATATGAGAGAAGCAGTTTATCGGAGTTCCCTATCCTTGTTGCACAGAGGAGCTGTTTCCAGGAGTTCTGTATCCTGGAATTAGGCATTCGCTATATGTGGGTATTCTCTATGCTGAATGAAGCAGATGCAGCTTTCGGGAGTAATATACCCTAAGTGTAGAGAGATGCAGTTTCAGTAGTTCTGTATGTTGAATGTAGAGAGAAGCTGTTTCCAAGAGTTCTGTAGTCTGAGAGTAGGAATACGCTGTATATGGGATTCCTGTAGCCTGAGTGTAGCCGACGCAGCTTATGGGAGATCTGTAACCTAGAATTAGAGAGACACATTTTACCGAAGTTCTGTATCAGAGTGTAGGGAGAAGCTGTTTCCAGGAATTCTGTAGCCTATGAGCAGGTTTTCGCTATACGCGGGTTTTCCGAAACCTGAGTGTGGCAGATGCAGCTTATAGGAATTCTGTATCTTGAATGTAGTGAGACACAGTTTACCAGAGTTCTGTATATTGGTATAGAGAGAAACTGTTTTCAAGAGTTCTGTAGCCTAGCAAGGAGCATACGCAGGAATTGGGATTTCTGTATCCTGAGTATAGGAGACGCTGCTTCTGGGAGCTCCGCTACCTGGATATGAGAGAAGCAGTTCATCGGAGTTCCCTATCCTTGTTGCACAGAGGAGCTGTTTCCAGGAGTTCTGTATCCTGGAATTAGGCATTCGCTGTATATGTGTTTTCTCTATGCTGAATGTAGCAGATGCAGCTTTTGGGAGTTGTATACCCTAAGTGCACAGAGATGCAGTTTCCAGTAGTTCTATATGTTGAATGTAGAGAGAAGCTCTTTCCAAGAGTTCTGTAGTCTAAGAGTAAGCATACGCTGTATGTGGGATTCCTGTAGCCTGAGTGTATCCGACGCAGCTTATGGGAGATCTGTAACCTAGAATTAGAGAGACACATTTTACCGAAGTTCTGTATCAGAGTGTAGGGAGAAGCTGTTTCCAGGAATTCTGTAGCCTATGAGCAGGTTTTCGCTATACGCGGGTTTTCTGAAACCTGAGTGTGGCAGATGCAGCTTATAGGAATTCTGTATCAGTTTACCAGAGTTCTGTATATTGGTATAGAGAGAAACTGTTTTCAAGAGTTCTGTAGCCTAGCAAGGGGCATACGCAGGAATTGGGATTTCTGTATCCTGAGTATAGGAGACGCCGTTTCTGGGAGCTCCGCTACCTGGATATGAGAGAAGCAGTTTATCGGAGTTCCCTATCCTTGTTGCACATAGGAGCTGTTTCCAGGAGTTCTGTATCCTGGAATTAGGCATTCGCTATATGTGGGTATTCTCTATGCTGAATGTAGCAGATGCAGCTTTCGGGAGTAATATACCCTAAGTGTAGAGAGATGCAGTTTCAGTAGTTCTGTATGTTGAATGTAGAGAGAAGCTGTTTCCAAGAGTTCTGTAGTCTGAGAGTAGGAATACGCTGTATATGGGATTCCTGTAGCCTGAGTGTAGCCGACGCAGCTTATGGGAGATCTGTAACCTAGAATTAGAGAGACACATTTTACCGAAGTTCTGTATCAGAGTGTAGGGAGAAGCTGTTGCCAGGAATTTTGTAGCCTATGAGCAGGTTTTCGCTATACGCGGGTTTTCCGAAACCTGAGTGTGGCAGATGCAGCTTATAGGAATTCTGTATCAGTTTACCAGAGTTCTGTATATTGGTATAGAGAGAAACTGTTTTCAAGAGTTCTGTAGCCTAGCAAGGGGCATACGCAGGAATTGGGATTTCTGTATCCTGAGTATAGGAGACGCCGTTTCTGGGAGCTCCGCTACCTGGATATGAGAGAAGCAGTTTATCGGAGTTCCCTATCCTTGTTGCACAGAGGAGCTGTTTCCAGGAGTTCTGTATCATGGAATTAGGCATTCGCTATATATGTGTATTCTCTATGCTGAATGTAGCAGATGCAGCTTTTGGGAGTTGTATACCCTAAGTGCACAGAGATGCAGTTTCCAGTATTTCTGTATGTTGAATGTAGAGAGAAGCTGTTTCCAATAGTTCTGTAGTCTAAGAGTAGGCATACGCTGTATGTGGGATTCCTGTAGCCTGAGTGTAGCCAACGCAGCTTATGGGAGATCTGTAACCTAGAATTAGTGAGACACATTTTACCGAAGTTCTGTATCAGAGTGTAGGGAGAAGCTGTTGCCAGGAATTCTGTAGCCTATGAGCAGGTTTTCGCTATACGCGGGTTTTCTGAAACCTGAGTGTGGCAGATGCAGCTTATAGGAATTCTGTATCTTGAATGTAGTGAGACACAGATTACCAGAGTTCTGTATATTGGTATAGAGAGAAACTGTTTTCAAGAGTTCTGTAGCCTAGCAAGGGGCATACGCAGGAATTGGGATTTCTGTATCCTGAGTATAGGAGACGCCGTTTCTGGGAGCTCCGCTACCTGGATATGAGAGAAGCAGTTTATCGGAGTTCCCTATCCTTGTTGCACAGAGGAGCTGTTTCCAGGAGTTCTGTATCCTGGAATTAGGCATTCGCTATATGTGGGTATTCTCTATGCTGAATGTAGCAGATGCAGCTTTCGGGAGTAATATACCCTAAGTGTAGAGAGATGCAGTTTCAGTAGTTCTGTATGTTGAATGTAGAGAGAAGCTGTTTCCAAGAGTTCTGTAGTCTGAGAGTAGGAATACGCTGTATATGGGATTCCTGTAGCCTGAGTGTAGCCGACGCAGCTTATGGGAGATCTGTAACCTAGAATTAGAGAGACACATTTTACCGAAGTTCTGTATCAGAGTGTAGGGAGAAGCTGTTGCCAGGAATTTTGTAGCCTATGAGCAGGTTTTCGCTATACGCGGGTTTTCCGAAACCTGAGTGTGGCAGATGCAGCTTATAGGAATTCTGTATCAGTTTACCAGAGTTCTGTATATTGGTATAGAGAGAAACTGTTTTCAAGAGTTCTGTAGCCTAGCAAGGGGCATACGCAGGAATTGGGATTTCTGTATCCTGAGTATAGGAGACGCCGTTTCTGGGAGCTCCGCTACCTGGATATGAGAGAAGCAGTTTATCGGAGTTCCCTATCCTTGTTGCACAGAGGAGCTGTTTCCAGGAGTTCTGTATCATGGAATTAGGCATTCGCTATATATGTGTATTCTCTATGCTGAATGTAGCAGATGCAGCTTTTGGGAGTTGTATACCCTAAGTGCACAGAGATGCAGTTTCCAGTATTTCTGTATGTTGAATGTAGAGAGAAGCTGTTTCCAATAGTTCTGTAGTCTAAGAGTAGGCATACGCTGTATGTGGGATTCCTGTAGCCTGAGTGTAGCCAACGCAGCTTATGGGAGATCTGTAACCTAGAATTAGTGAGACACATTTTACCGAAGTTCTGTATCAGAGTGTAGGGAGAAGCTGTTGCCAGGAATTCTGTAGCCTATGAGCAGGTTTTCGCTATACGCGGGTTTTCTGAAACCTGAGTGTGGCAGATGCAGCTTATAGGAATTCTGTATCTTGAATGTAGTGAGACACAGATTACCAGAGTTCTGTATATTGGTATAGAGAGAAACTGTTTTCAAGAGTTCTGTAGCCTAGCAAGGGGCATACGCAGGAATTGGGATTTCTGTATCCTGAGTATAGGAGACGCCGTTTCTGGGAGCTCCGCTACCTGGATATGAGAGAAGCAGTTTATCGGAGTTCCCTATCCTTGTTGCACAGAGGAGCTGTTTCCAGGAGTTCTGTATCCTGGAATTAGGCATTCGCTATATGTGGGTATTCTCTATGCTGAATGAAGCAGATGCAGCTTTTGGGAGTAATATACCCTAAGTGTAGAGAGATGCAGTTTCAGTAGTTCTGTATGTTGAATGTAGAGAGAAGCTGTTTCCAAGAGTTCTGTAGTCTGAGAGTAGGAATACGCTGTATATGGGATTCCTGTAGCCTGAGTGTAGCCGACGCAGCTTATGGGAGATCTGTAACCTAGAATTAGAGAGACACATTTTACCGAAGTTCTGTATCAGAGTGTAGGGAGAAGCTGTTTCCAGGAATTCTGTAGCCTATGAGCAGGTTTTCGCTATACGCGGGTTTTCCGAAACCTGAGTGTGGCAGATGCAGCTTATAGGAATTCTGTATCTTGAATGTAGTGAGACACAGTTTACCAGAGTTCTGTATATTGGTATAGAGAGAAACTGTTTTCAAGAGTTCTGTAGCCTAGCAAGGAGCATACGCAGGAATTGGGATTTCTGTATCCTGAGTATAGGAGACGCTGCTTCTGGGAGCTCCGCTACCTGGATATGAGAGAAGCAGTTCATCGGAGTTCCCTATCCTTGTTGCACAGAGGAGCTGTTTCCAGGAGTTCTGTATCCTGGAATTAGGCATTCGCTGTATATGTGTTTTCTCTATGCTGAATGTAGCAGATGCAGCTTTTGGGAGTTGTATACCCTAAGTGCACAGAGATGCAGTTTCCAGTAGTTCTATATGTTGAATGTAGAGAGAAGCTCTTTCCAAGAGTTCTGTAGTCTAAGAGTAAGCATACGCTGTATGTGGGATTCCTGTAGCCTGAGTGTATCCGACGCAGCTTATGGGAGATCTGTAACCTAGAATTAGAGAGACACATTTTACCGAAGTTCTGTATCAGAGTGTAGGGAGAAGCTGTTGCCAGGAATTCTGTAGCCCATGAGCAGGTTTTCGCTATACGCGGGTTTTCCGAAACCTGAGTGTGGCAGATGCAGCTTATAGGAATTCTGTATCTTGAATGTAGTGAGAAACAGTTTACCAGAGTTCTGTATATTGGTATAGAGAGAAACTGTTTTCAAGAGTTCTGTAGCCTAGCAAGGGGCATACGCAGGAATTGGGATTTCTGTATCCTGAGTATAGGAGACGCCGTTTCTGGGAGCTCCGCTACCTGGATATGAGAGAAGCAGTTTATCGGAGTTCCCTATCCTTGTTGCACAGAGGAGCTGTTTCCAGGAGTTCTGTATCCTGGAATTAGGCATTCGCTATATGTGTGTATAATCTATGCTGAATGTAGCAGATGCAGCTTTTGGGAGTATTATACCCTAAGTGTAGAGAGATGCAGTTTCAGTAGTTCTGTATGTTGAATGTAGAGAGAAGCTCTTTCCAAGAGTTCTGTAGTATGAGAGTAGGAATACGCTGTATATGGGATTCCTGTAGCCTGAGTGTAGCCGACGCAGCTTATGGGAGATCTGTAACCTAGAATTAGAGAGACACATTTTACCGAAGTACTGTATCAGAGTGTTGGGGGAAGCTGTTGCCAGGAATTCTGTAGCCTATGAGCAGGTTTTCGCTATACGCGGGTTTTCCGAAACCTGAGTGTGGCAGATGCAGCTTATAGGAATTCTGTATCTTGAATGTAGTAAGACACAGTTTACCAGAGTTCTGTATATTGGTATAGAGAGAAACTGTTTTCAAGAGTTCTGTAGCCAAGCATGCGGCATACGCAGGAATTGGGATTTCTGTATCCTGAGTATAGGAGACGCCGTTTCTGGGAGCTCCGCTACCTGGATATGAGAGAAGCAGTTCATCGGAGTTCTTTATCCTTGTTGAACAGAGGAGCTGTTTCCAGGAGTTCTGTATCCTGGAATTAGGCATTCGCTATATGTGGGTATTGTCTATGCTGAATGTAGCAGATGCAGCTTTTGGGAGTAACATACCCTAAGTGTAGAGAGATGCAGTTTCAGTAGTTCTGTATGTTGAATGTAGAGAGAAGCTCTTTCCAAGAGTTCTGTAGTCTGAGAGTAGGAATACGCTGTATGTGGGATTCCTGTAGCCTGAGTGTAGCCGACGCAGCTTATGGGAGATCTGTAACCTAGAATTAGAGAGACACATTTTACCGAAGTTCTGTATCAGAGTGTAGGGAGAAGCTGTTTCCAGGAATTCTGTAGCCTATGAGCAGGTTTTCGCTATACGCGGGTTTTCTGAAACCTGAGTGTGGCAGATGCAGCTTATAGGAATTCTGTATCAGTTTACCAGAGTTCTGTATATTGGTATAGAGAGAAACTGTTTTCAAGAGTTCTGTAGCCTAGCAAGGGGCATACGCAGGAATTGGGATTTCTGTATCCTGAGTATAGGAGACGCCGTTTCTGGGAGCTCCGCTACCTGGATATGAGAGAAGCAGTTTATCGGAGTTCTCTATCCTTGTTGCACATAGGAGCTGTTTCCAGGAGTTCTGTATCCTGGAATTAGGCATTCGCTATATGTGGGTATTCTCTATGCTGAATGTAGCAGATGCAGCTTTCGGGAGTAATATACCCTAAGTGTAGAGAGATGCAGTTTCAGTAGTTCTGTATGTTGAATGTAGAGAGAAGCTGTTTCCAAGAGTTTGTAGTCTGAGAGTAGGAATACGCTGTATATGGGATTCCTGTAGCCTGAGTGTAGCCGACGCAGCTTATGGGAGATCTGTAACCTAGAATTAGAGAGACACATTTTACCGAAGTTCTGTATCAGAGTGTAGGGAGAAGCTGTTGCCAGGAATTTTGTAGCCTATGAGCAGGTTTTCGCTATACGCGGGTTTTCCGAAACCTGAGTGTGGCAGATGCAGCTTATAGGAATTCTGTATCTTGAATGTAGTGAGACACAGTTTACCAGAGTTCTGTATATTGGTATAGAGAGAAACTGTTTTCAAGAGTTCTGTAGCCTAGCAAGGGGCATACGCAGGAATTGGGATTTCTGTATCCTGAGTATAGGAGACGCCGTTTCTGGGAGCTCCGCTACCTGGATATGAGAGAAGCAGTTTATCGGAGTTCCCTATCCTTGTTGCACAGAGGAGCTGTTTCCAGGAGTTCTGTATCATGGAATTAGGCATTCGCTATATATGTGTATTCTCTATGCTGAATGTAGCAGATGCAGCTTTTGGGAGTTGTATACCCTAAGTGCACAGAGATGCAGTTTCCAGTATTTCTGTATGTTGAATGTAGAGAGAAGCTGTTTCCAATAGTTCTGTAGTCTAAGAGTAGGCATACGCTGTATGTGGGATTCCTGTAGCCTGAGTGTAGCCAACGCAGCTTATGGGAGATCTGTAACCTAGAATTAGTGAGACACATTTTACCGAAGTTCTGTATCAGAGTGTAGGGAGAAGCTGTTGCCAGGAATTCTGTAGCCTATGAGCAGGTTTTCGCTATACGCGGGTTTTCTGAAACCTGAGTGTGGCAGATGCAGCTTATAGGAATTCTGTATCTTGAATGTAGTGAGACACAAATTACCAGAGTTCTGTATATTGGTATAGAGAGAAACTGTTTTCAAGAGTTCTGTAGCCTAGCAAGGGGCATACGCAGGAATTGGGATTTCTGTATCCTGAGTATAGGAGACGCCGTTACTGGGAGCTCCGCTACCTGGATATGAGAGAAGCAGTTTATCGGAGTTCCCTATCCTTGTTGCACAGAGGAGCTGTTTCCAGGAGTTCTGTATCCTGGAATTAGGCATTCGCTATATGTGGGTATTCTCTATGCTGAATGAAGCAGATGCAGCTTTCGGGAGTAATATACCCTAAGTGTAGAGAGATGCAGTTTCAGTAGTTCTGTATGTTGAATGTAGAGAGAAGCTGTTTCCAAGAGTTCTGTAGTCTGAGAGTAGGAATACGCTGTATATGGGATTCCTGTAGCCTGAGTGTAGCCGACGCAGCTTATGGGAGATCTGTAACCTAGAATTAGAGAGACACATTTTACCGAAGTTCTGTATCAGAGTGTAAGGAGAAGCTGTTTCCAGGAATTCTGTAGCCTATGAGCAGGTTTTCGCTATACGCGGGTTTTCCGAAACCTGAGTGTGGCAGATGCAGCTTATAGGAATTCTGTATCTTGAATGTAGTGAGACACAGTTTACCAGAGTTCTGTATATTGGTATAGAGAGAAACTGTTTTCAAGAGTTCTGTAGCCTAGCAAGGAGCATACGCAGGAATTGGGATTTCTGTATCCTGAGTATAGGAGACGCTGCTTCTGGGAGCTCCGCTACCTGGATATGAGAGAAGCAGTTCATCGGAGTTCCCTATCCTTGTTGCACAGAGGAGCTGTTTCCAGGAGTTCTGTATCCTGGAATTAGGCATTCGCTGTATATGTGTTTTCTCTATGCTGAATGTAGCAGATGCAGCTTTTGGGAGTTGTATACCCTAAGTGCACAGAGATGCAGTTTCCAGTAGTTCTATATGTTGAATGTAGAGAGAAGCTCTTTCCAAGAGTTCTGTAGTCTAAGAGTAAGCATACGCTGTATGTGGGATTCCTGTAGCCTGAGTGTATCCGACGCAGCTTATGGGAGATCTGTAACCTAGAATTAGAGAGACACATTTTACCGAAGTTCTGTATCAGAGTGTAGGGAGAAACTGTTGCCAGGAATTCTGTAGCCTATGAGCAGGTTTTCGCTATACGCGGGTTTTCCGAAACCTGAGTGTGGCAGATGCAGCTTATAGGAATTCTGTATCTTGAATGTAGTGAGAAACAGTTTACCAGAGTTCTGTATATTGGTATAGAGAGAAACTGTTTTCAAGAGTTCTGTAGCCTAGCAAGGGGCATACGCAGGAATTGGGATTTCTGTATCCTGAGTATAGGAGACGCCGTTTCTGGGAGCTCCGCTACCTGGATATGAGAGAAGCAGTTTATCGGAGTTCCTTATCCTTGTTGCACAGAGGAGCTGTTTCCAGGAGTTCTGTATCCTGGAATTAGGCATTCGCTATATGTGGGTATTGTCTATGCTGAATGTAGCAGATGCAGCTTTCGGGAGTAATATACCCTAAGTGTAGAGAGATGCAGTTTCAGTATTCTGTATGTTGAATGTAGAGAGAAGCTGTTTCCAAGAGTTCTGTAGTCTGAGAGTAGGAATACGCTGTATATGGGATTCCTGTAGCCTGAGTGTAGCCGACGCAGCTTATGGGAGATCTGTAACCTAGAATTAGAGAGACACATTTTACCGAAGTTCTGTATCAGAGTGTAGGGAGAAGCTGTTGCCAGGAATTCTGTAGCCTATGAGCAGGTTTTCGCTATACGCGGGTTTTCTGAAACCTGAGTGTGGCAGATGCAGCTTATAGGAATTCTGTATCAGTTTACCAGAGTTCTGTATATTGGTATAGAGAGAAACTGTTTTCAAGAGTTCTGTAGCCTAGCAAGGGGCATACGCAGGAATTGGGATTTCTGTATCCTGAGTATAGGAGACGCCGTTTCTGGGAGCTCCGCTACCTGGATATGAGAGAAGCAGTTTATCGGAGTTCCCTATCCTTGTTGCACAGAGGAGCTGTTTCCAGGAGTTCTGTATCCTGGAATTAGGCATTCGCTATATGTGTGTATAATCTATGCTGAATGTAGCAGATGCAGCTTTTGGGAGTATTATACCCTAAGTGTAGAGAGATGCAGTTTCAGTAGTTCTGTATGTTGAATGTAGAGAGAAGCTCTTTCCAAGAGTTCTGTAGTATGAGAGTAGGAATACGCTGTATATGGGATTCCTGTAGCCTGAGTGTAGCCGACGCAGCTTATGGGATATCTGTAACCTAGAATTAGAGAGACACATTTTACCGAAGTACTGTATCAGAGTGTTGGGGGAAGCTGTTGCCAGGAATTCTGTAGCCTCTGAGCAGGTTTTCGCTATACGCGGGTTTTCCGAAACCTGAGTGTGGCAGATGCAGCTTATAGGAATTCTGTATCTTGAATGTAGTAAGACACAGTTTACCAGAGTTCTGTATATTGGTATAGAGAGAAACTGTTTTCAAGAGTTCTGTAGCCAAGCATGCGGCATACGCAGGAATTGGGATTTCTGTATCCTGAGTATAGGAGACGCCGTTTCTGGGAGCTCCGCTACCTGGATATGAGAGAAGCAGTTCATCGGAGTTCCCTATCCTTGTTGAACAGAGGAGCTGTTTCCAGGAGTTCTGTATCATGGAATTAGGCATTCGCTATATGTGGGTATTGTCTATGCTGAATGTAGCAGATGCAGCTTTTGGGAGTAACATACCCTAAGTGTAGAGAGATGCAGTTTCAGTAGTTCTGTATGTTGAATGTAGAGAGAAGCTCTTTCCAAGAGTTCTGTAGTCTGAGAGTAGGAATACGCTGTATGTGGGATTCCTGTAGCCTGAGTGTAGCCGACGCAGTTAAGGGAGATCTGTAACCTAGAATTAGAGAGACACATTTTACCGAAGTTCTGTATCAGAGTGTAGGGAGAAGCTGTTGCCAGGAATTCTGTAGCCTATGAGCAGGTTTTCGCTATACGCGGGTTTTCTGAAACCTGAGTGTGGCAGATGCAGCTTATAGGAATTCTGTATCAGTTTACCAGAGTTCTGTATATTGGTATAGAGAGAAACTGTTTTCAAGAGTTCTGTAGCCTAGCAAGGGGCATACGCAGGAATTGGGATTTCTGTATCCTGAGTATAGGAGACGCCGTTTCTGGGAGCTCCGCTACCTGGATATGAGAGAAGCAGTTTATCGGAGTTCCCTATCCTTGTTGCACAGAGGAGCTGTTTCCAGGAGTTCTGTATCCTGGAATTAGGCATTCGCTATATGTGGGTATTCTCTATGCTGAATGTAGCAGATGCAGCTTTCGGGAGTAATATACCCTAAGTGTAGAGAGATGCAGTTTCAGTAGTTCTGTATGTTGAATGTAGAGAGAAGCTGTTTCCAAGAGTTCTGTAGTCTGAGAGTAGGAATACGCTGTATATGGGATTCCTGTAGCCTGAGTGTAGCCGACGCAGCTTATGGGAGATCTGTAACCTAGAATTAGAGAGACACATTTTACCGAAGTTCTGTATCAGAGTGTAGGGAGAAGCTGTTGCCAGGAATTCTGTAGCCTATGAGCAGGTTTTCGCTATACGCGGGTTTTCCGAAACCTGAGTGTGGCAGATGCAGCTTATAGGAATTCTGTATCTTGAATGTAGTGAGACACAGTTTACCAGAGTTCTGTATATTGGTATAGAGAGAAACTGTTTTCAAGAGTTCTGTAGCCTAGCAAGGGGCATACGCAGGAATTGGGATTTCTGTATCCTGAGTATAGGAGACGCCGTTTCTGGGAGCTCCGCTACCTGGATATGAGAGAAGCAGTTTATCGGAGTTCCTTATCCTTGTTGCACAGAGGAGCTGTTTCCAGGAGTTCTGTATCCTGGAATTAGGCATTCGCTATATGTGGGTATTGTCTATGCTGAATGTAGCAGATGCAGCTTTCGGGAGTAATATACCCTAAGTGTAGAGAGATGCAGTTTCAGTAGTTCTGTATGTTGAATGTAGAGAGAAGCTGTTTCCAAGAGTTCTGTAGTCTGAGAGTAGGCATACTCTGTATATGGGATTCCTGTAGCCTGAGTGTAGCCGACGCAGCTTATGGGAGATCTGTAACCTAGAATTAGAGAGACACATTTTACCGAAGTTCTGTATCAGAGTGTAGGGAGAAGCTGTTGCCAGGAATTCTGTAGCCTATGAGCAGGTTTTCGCTATACGCGGGTTTTCTGAAACCTGAGTGTGGCAGATGCAGCTTATAGGAATTCTGTATCAGTTTACCAGAGTTCTGTATATTGGTATAGAGAGAAACTGTTTTCAAGAGTTCTGTAGCCTAGCAAGGGGCATACGCAGGAATTGGGATTTCTGTATCCTGAGTATAGGAGACGCCGTTTCTGGGAGCTCCGCTACCTGGATATGAGAGAAGCAGTTTATCGGAGTTCCCTATCCTTGTTGCACAGAGGAGCTGTTTCCAGGAGTTCTGTATCCTGGAATTAGGCATTCGCTATATGTGGGTATTCTCTATGCTGAATGTAGCAGATGCAGCTTTCAGGAGTAATATACCCTAAGTGTAGAGAGATGCAGTTTCAGTAGTTCTGTATGTTGAATGTAGAGAGAAGCTGTTTCCAAGAATTCTGTAGTCTGAGAGTAGGAATACGCTGTATATGGGATTCCTGTAGCCTGAGTGTAGCCGACGCAGCTTATGGGAGATCTGTAACCTAGAATTAGAGAGACACATTTTACCGAAGTTCTGTATCAGAGTGTAGGGAGAAGCTGTTGCCAGGAATTCTGTAGCCTATGAGCAGGTTTTCGCTATACGCGGGTTTTCCGAAACCTGAGTGTGGCAGATGCAGCTTATAGGAATTCTGTATCTTGAATGTAGTGAGACACAGTTTACCAGAGTTCTGTATATTGGTATAGAGAGAAACTGTTTTCAAGAGTTCTGTAGCCTAGCAAGGGGCATACGCAGGAATTGGGATTTCTGTATCCTGAGTATAGGAGACGCCGTTTCTGGGAGCTCCGCTACCTGGATATGAGAGAAGCAGTTTATCGGAGTTCCTTATCCTTGTTGCACAGAGGAGCTGTTTCCAGGAGTTCTGTATCCTGGAATTAGGCATTCGTTATATGTGGGTATTGTCTATGCTGAATGTAGCAGATGCAGCTTTCGGGAGTAATATACCCTAAGTGTAGAGAGATGCAGTTTCAGTAGTTCTGTATGTTGAATGTAGAGAGAAGCTGTTTCCAAGAGTTCTGTAGTCTGAGAGTAGGAATACGCTGTATATGGGATTCCTGTAGCCTGAGTGTAGCCGACGCAGCTTATGGGAGATCTGTAACCTAGAATTAGAGAGACACATTTTACCGAAGTTCTGTATCAGAGTGTAGGGAGAAGCTGTTGCCAGGAATTCTGTAGCCTATGAGCAGGTTTTCGCTATACGCGGGTTTTCTGAAACCTGAGTGTGGCAGATGCAGCTTATAGGAATTCTGTATCAGTTTACCAGAGTTCTGTATATTGGTATAGAGAGAAACTGTTTTCAAGAGTTCTGTAGCCTAGCAAGGGGCATACGCAGGAATTGGGATTTCTGTATCCTGAGTATAGGAGACGCTGCTTCTGGGAGCTCCGCTACCTGGATATGAGAGAAGCAGTTCATCGGAGTTCCCTATCCTTGTTGCACAGAGGAGCTGTTTCCAGGAGTTCTGTATCCTGGAATTAGGCATTCGCTGTATATGTGTTTTCTCTATGCTGAATGTAGCAGATGCAGCTTTTGGGAGTTGTATACCCTAAGTGCACAGAGATGCAGTTTCCAGTAGTTCTATATGTTGAATGTAGAGAGAAGCTCTTTCCAAGAGTTCTGTAGTCTAAGAGTAAGCATACGCTGTATGTGGGATTCCTGTAGCCTGAGTGTAGCCGACGCAGCTTATGGGAGATCTGTAACCTAGAATTAGAGAGACACATTTTACCGAAGTTCTGTATCAGAGTGTAGGGAGAAACTGTTGCCAGGAATTCTGTAGCCTATGAGCAGGTTTTCGCTATACGCGGGTTTTCCGAAACCTGAGTGTGGCAGATGCAGCTTATAGGAATTCTGTATCTTGAATGTAGTGAGACACAGTTTACCAGAGTTCTGTATATTGGTATAGAGAGAAACTGTTTTCAAGAGTTCTGTAGCCTAGCAAGGGGCATACGCAGGAATTGGGATTTCTGTATCCTGAGTATAGGAGACGCCGTTTCTGGGAGCTCCGCTACCTGGATATGAGAGAAGCAGTTTATCGGAGTTCCTTATCCTTGTTGCACAGAGGAGCTGTTTCCAGGAGTTCTGTATCCTGGAATTAGGCATTCGCTATATGTGGGTATTGTCTATGCTGAATGTAGCAGATGCAGCTTTCGGGAGTAATATACCCTAAGTGTAGAGAGATGCAGTTTCAGTAGTTCTGTATGTTGAATGTAGAGAGAAGCTGTTTCCAAGAGTTCTGTAGTCTGAGAGTAGGAATACGCTGTATATGGGATTCCTGTAGCCTGAGTGTAGCCGACGCAGCTTATGGGAGATCTGTAACCTAGAATTAGAGAGACACATTTTACCGAAGTTCTGTATCAGAGTGTAGGGAGAAGCTGTTGCCAGGAATTCTGTAGCCTATGAGCAGGTTTTCGCTATACGCGGGTTTTCTGAAACCTGAGTGTGGCAGATGCAGCTTATAGGAATTCTGTATCAGTTTACCAGAGTTCTGTATATTGGTATAGAGAGAAACTGTTTTCAAGAGTTCTGTAGCCTAGCAAGGGGCATACGCAGGAATTGGGATTTCTGTATCCTGAGTATAGGAGACGCCGTTTCTGGGAGCTCCGCTACCTGGATATGAGAGAAGCAGTTTATCGGAGTTCCCTATCCTTGTTGCACAGAGGAGCTGTTTCCAGGAGTTCTGTATCCTGGAATTAGGCATTCGCTATATGTGTGTATAATCTATGCTGAATGTAGCAGATTCCGCTTTTGGGAGTATTATACCCTAAGTGTAGAGAGATGCAGTTTCAGTAGTTCTGTATGTTGAATGTAGAGAGAAGCTCTTTCCAAGAGTTCTGTAGTATGAGAGTAGGAATACGCTGTATATGGGATTCCTGTAGCCTGAGTGTAGCCGACGCAGCTTATGGGAGATCTGTAACCTAGAATTAGAGAGACACATTTTACCGAAGTACTGTATCAGAGTGTTGGGGGAAGCTGTTGCCAGGAATTCTGTAGCCTCTGAGCAGGTTTTCGCTATACGCGGGTTTTCCGAAACCTGAGTGTGGCAGATGCAGCTTATAGGAATTCTGTATCTTGAATGTAGTAAGACACAGTTTACCAGAGTTCTGTATATTGGTATAGAGAGAAACTGTTTTCAAGAGTTCTGTAGCCAAGCATGCGGCATACGCAGGAATTGGGATTTCTGTATCCTGAGTATAGGAGACGCCGTTTCTGGGAGCTCCGCTACCTGGATATGAGAGAAGCAGTTCATCGGAGTTCCCTATCCTTGTTGAACAGAGGAGCTGTTTCCAGGAGTTCTGTATCCTGGAATTAGGCATTCGCTATATGTGGGTATTGTCTATGCTGAATGTAGCAGATGCAGCTTTTGGGAGTAACATACCCTAAGTGTAGAGAGATGCAGTTTCAGTAGTTCTGTATGTTGAATGTAGAGAGAAGCTCTTTCCAAGAGTTCTGTAGTCTGAGAGTAGGAATACGCTGTATGTGGGATTCCTGTAGCCTGAGTGTAGCCGACGCAGCTTATGGGAGATCTGTAACCTAGAATTAGAGAGACACATTTTACCGAAGTTCTGTATCAGAGTGTAGGGAGAAGCTGTTTCCAGGAATTCTGTAGCCTATGAGCAGGTTTTCGCTATACGCGGGTTTTCTGAAACCTGAGTGTGGCAGATGCAGCTTATAGGAATTCTGTATCAGTTTACCAGAGTTCTGTATATTGGTATAGAGAGAAACTGTTTTCAAGAGTTCTGTAGCCTAGCAAGGGGCATACGCAGGAATTGGGATTTCTGTATCCTGAGTATAGGAGACGCCGTTTCTGGGAGCTCCGCTACCTGGATATGAGAGAAGCAGTTTATCGGAGTTCCCTATCCTTGTTGCACAGAGGAGCTGTTTCCAGGAGTTCTGTATCCTGGAATTAGGCATTCGCTATATGTGGGTATTCTCTATGCTGAATGTAGCAGATGCAGCTTTCGGGAGTAATATACCCTAAGTGTAGAGAGATGCAGTTTCAGTAGTTCTGTATGTTGAATGTAGAGAGAAGCTGTTTCCAAGAGTTCTGTAGTCTGAGAGTAGGAATACGCTGTATATGGGATTCCTGTAGCCTGAGTGTAGCCGACGCAGCTTATGGGAGATCTGTAACCTAGAATTAGAGAGACACATTTTACCGAAGTTCTGTATCAGAGTGTAGGGAGAAGCTGTTGCCAGGAATTTTGTAGCCTATGAGCAGGTTTTCGCTATACGCGGGTTTTCCGAAACATGAGTGTGGCAGATGCAGCTTATAGGAATTCTGTATCTTGAATGTAGTGAGACACAGTTTACCAGAGTTCTGTATATTGGTATAGAGAGAAACTGTTTTCAAGAGTTCTGTAGCCTAGCAAGGGGCATACGCAGGAATTGGGATTTCTGTATCCTGAGTATAGGAGACGCCGTTTCTGGGAGCTCCGCTACCTGGATATGAGAGAAGCAGTTTATCGGAGTTCCCTATCCTTGTTGCACAGAGGAGCTGTTTCCAGGAGTTCTGTATCATGGAATTAGGCATTCGCTATATATGTGTATTCTCTATGCTGAATGTAGCAGATGCAGCTTTTGGGAGTTGTATACCCTAAGTGCACAGAGATGCAGTTTCCAGTATTTCTGTATGTTGAATGTAGAGAGAAGCTGTTTCCAATAGTTCTGTAGTCTAAGAGTAGGCATACGCTGTATGTGGGATTCCTGTAGCCTGAGTGTAGCCAACGCAGCTTATGGGAGATCTGTAACCTAGAATTAGTGAGACACATTTTACCGAAGTTCTGTATCAGAGTGTAGGGAGAAGCTGTTGCCAGGAATTCTGTAGCCTATGAGCAGGTTTTCGCTATACGCGGGTTTTCTGAAACCTGAGTGTGGCAGATGCAGCTTATAGGAATTCTGTATCAGTTTACCAGAGTTCTGTATATTGGTATAGAGAGAAACTGTTTTCAAGAGTTCTGTAGCCTAGCAAGGGGCATACGCAGTAATTGGGATTTCTGTATCCTGAGTATAGGAGACGCCGTTTCTGGGAGCTCCGCTACCTGGATATGAGAGAAGCAGTTTATCGGAGTTCCCTATCCTTGTTGCACAGAGGAGCTGTTTCCAGGAGTTCTGTATCCTGGAATTAGGCATTCGCTATATGTGTGTATAATCTATGCTGAATGTAGCAGATGCCGCTTTTGGGAGTTGTATACCCTAAGTGTAGAGAGATGCAGTTTCAGTAGTTCTGTATGTTGAATGTAGAGAGAAGCTCTTTCCAAGAGTTCTGTAGTATGAGAGTAGGAATACGCTGTATATGGGATTCCTGTAGCCTGAGTGTAGCCGACGCAGCTTATGGGAGATCTGTAACCTAGAATTAGAGAGACACATTTTACCGAAGTACTGTATCAGAGTGTTGGGGGAAGCTGTTGCCAGGAATTCTGTAGCCTCTGAGCAGGTTTTCGCTATACGCGGGTTTTCCGAAACCTGAGTGTGGCAGATGCAGCTTATAGGAATTCTGTATCTTGAATGTAGTAAGACACAGTTTACCAGAGTTCTGTATATTGGTATAGAGAGAAACTGTTTTCAAGAGTTCTGTAGCCAAGCATGCGGCATACGCAGGAATTGGGATTTCTGTATCCTGAGTATAGGAGACGCCGTTTCTGGGAGCTCCGCTACCTGGATATGAGAGAAGCAGTTCATCGGAGTTCCCTATCCTTGTTGAACAGAGGAGCTGTTTCCAGGAGTTCTGTATCATGGAATTAGGCATTCGCTATATGTGGGTATTGTCTATGCTGAATGTAGCAGATGCAGCTTTTGGGAGTAACATACCCTAAGTGTAGAGAGATGCAGTTTCAGTAGTTCTGTATGTTGAATGTAGAGAGAAGCTCTTTCCAAGAGTTCTGTAGTCTGAGAGTAGGAATACGCTGTATGTGGGATTCCTGTAGCCTGAGTGTAGCCGACGCAGCTTATGGGAGATCTGTAACCTAGAATTAGAGAGACACATTTTACCGAAGTTCTGTATCAGAGTGTAGGGAGAAGCTGTTTCCAGGAATTCTGTAGCCTATGAGCAGGTTTTCGCTATACGCGGGTTTTCTGAAACCTGAGTGTGGCAGATGCAGCTTATAGGAATTCTGTATCAGTTTACCAGAGTTCTGTATATTGGTATAGAGAGAAACTGTTTTCAAGAGTTCTGTAGCCTAGCAAGGGGCATACGCAGGAATTGGGATTTCTGTATCCTGAGTATAGGAGACGCCGTTTCTGGGAGCTCCGCTACCTGGATATGAGAGAAGCAGTTTATCGGAGTTCCCTATCCTTGTTGCACAGAGGAGCTGTTTCCAGGAGTTCTGTATCCTGGAATTAGGCATTCGCTATATGTGGGTATTCTCTATGCTGAATGTAGCAGATGCAGCTTTCGGGAGTAATATACCCTAAGTGTAGAGAGATGCAGTTTCAGTAGTTCTGTATGTTGAATGTAGAGAGAAGCTGTTTCCAAGAGTTCTGTAGTCTGAGAGTAGGAATACGCTGTATATGGGATTCCTGTAGCCTGAGTGTAGCCGACGCAGCTTATGGGAGATCTGTAACCTAGAATTAGAGAGACACATTTTACCGAAGTTCTGTATCAGAGTGTAGGGAGAAGCTGTTGCCAGGAATTTTGTAGCCTATGAGCAGGTTTTCGCTATACGCGGGTTTTCCGAAACATGAGTGTGGCAGATGCAGCTTATAGGAATTCTGTATCTTGAATGTAGTGAGACACAGTTTACCAGAGTTCTGTATATTGGTATAGAGAGAAACTGTTTTCAAGAGTTCTGTAGCCTAGCAAGGGGCATACGCAGGAATTGGGATTTCTGTATCCTGAGTATAGGAGACGCCGTTTCTGGGAGCTCCGCTACCTGGATATGAGAGAAGCAGTTTATCGGAGTTCCCTATCCTTGTTGCACAGAGGAGCTGTTTCCAGGAGTTCTGTATCATGGAATTAGGCATTCGCTATATATGTGTATTCTCTATGCTGAATGTAGCAGATGCAGCTTTTGGGAGTTGTATACCCTAAGTGCACAGAGATGCAGTTTCCAGTATTTCTGTATGTTGAATGTAGAGAGAAGCTGTTTCCAATAGTTCTGTAGTCTAAGAGTAGGCATACGCTGTATGTGGGATTCCTGTAGCCTGAGTGTAGCCAACGCAGCTTATGGGAGATCTGTAACCTAGAATTAGAGAGACACATTTTACCGAAGTTCTGTATCAGAGTGTAGGGAGAAGCTGTTGCCAGGAATTCTGTAGCCTATGAGCAGGTTTTCGCTATACGCGGGTTTTCTGAAACCTGAGTGTGGCAGATGCAGCTTATAGGAATTCTGTATCAGTTTACCAGAGTTCTGTATATTGGTATAGAGAGAAACTGTTTTCAAGAGTTCTGTAGCCTAGCAAGGGGCATACGCAGTAATTGGGATTTCTGTATCCTGAGTATAGGAGACGCCGTTTCTGGGAGCTCCGCTACCTGGATATGAGAGAAGCAGTTTATCGGAGTTCCCTATCCTTGTTGCACAGAGGAGCTGTTTCCAGGAGTTCTGTATCCTGGAATTAGGCATTCGCTATATGTGTGTATAATCTATGCTGAATGTAGCAGATGCCGCTTTTGGGAGTTGTATACCCTAAGTGTAGAGAGATGCAGTTTCAGTAGTTCTGTATGTTGAATGTAGAGAGAAGCTCTTTCCAAGAGTTCTGTAGTATGAGAGTAGGAATACGCTGTATATGGGATTCCTGTAGCCTGAGTGTAGCCGACGCAGCTTATGGGAGATCTGTAACCTAGAATTAGAGAGACACATTTTACCGAAGTACTGTATCAGAGTGTTGGGGGAAGCTGTTGCCAGGAATTCTGTAGCCTCTGAGCAGGTTTTCGCTATACGCGGGTTTTCCGAAACCTGAGTGTGGCAGATGCAGCTTATAGGAATTCTGTATCTTGAATGTAGTAAGACACAGTTTACCAGAGTTCTGTATATTGGTATAGAGAGAAACTGTTTTCAAGAGTTCTGTAGCCAAGCATGCGGCATACGCAGGAATTGGGATTTCTGTATCCTGAGTATAGGAGACGCCGTTTCTGGGAGCTCCGCTACCTGGATATGAGAGAAGCAGTTCATCGGAGTTCCCTATCCTTGTTGAACAGAGGAGCTGTTTCCAGGAGTTCTGTATCATGGAATTAGGCATTCGCTATATGTGGGTATTGTCTATGCTGAATGTAGCAGATGCAGCTTTTGGGAGTAACATACCCTAAGTGTAGAGAGATGCAGTTTCAGTAGTTCTGTATGTTGAATGTAGAGAGAAGCTCTTTCCAAGAGTTCTGTAGTCTGAGAGTAGGAATACGCTGTATGTGGGATTCCTGTAGCCTGAGTGTAGCCGACGCAGCTTATGGGAGATCTGTAACCTAGAATTAGAGAGACACATTTTACCGAAGTTCTGTATCAGAGTGTAGGGAGAAGCTGTTTCCAGGAATTCTGTAGCCTATGAGCAGGTTTTCGCTATACGCGGGTTTTCTGAAACCTGAGTGTGGCAGATGCAGCTTATAGGAATTCTGTATCAGTTTACCAGAGTTCTGTATATTGGTATAGAGAGAAACTGTTTTCAAGAGTTCTGTAGCCTAGCAAGGGGCATACGCAGGAATTGGGATTTCTGTATCCTGAGTATAGGAGACGCCGTTTCTGGGAGCTCCGCTACCTGGATATGAGAGAAGCAGTTTATCGGAGTTCCCTATCCTTGTTGCACAGAGGAGCTGTTTCCAGGAGTTCTGTATCCTGGAATTAGGCATTCGCTATATGTCGGTATTCTCTATGCTGAATGTAGCAGATGCAGCTTTCGGGAGTAATATACCCTAAGTGTAGAGAGATGCAGTTTCAGTAGTTCTGTATGTTGAATGTAGAGAGAAGCTGTTTCCAAGAGTTCTGTAGTCTGAGAGTAGGAATACGCTGTATATGGGATTCCTGTAGCCTGAGTGTAGCCGACGCAGCTTATGGGAGATCTGTAACCTAGAATTAGAGAGACACATTTTACCGAAGTACTGTATCAGAGTGTTGGGGGAAGCTGTTGCCAGGAATTCTGTAGCCTCTGAGCAGGTTTTCGCTATACGCGGGTTTTCCGAAACCTGAGTGTGGCAGATGCAGCTTATAGGAATTCTGTATCTTGAATGTAGTAAGACACAGTTTACCAGAGTTCTGTATATTGGTATAGAGAGAAACTGTTTTCAAGAGTTCTGTAGCCAAGCATGCGGCATACGCAGGAATTGGGATTTCTGTATCCTGAGTATAGGAGACGCCGTTTCTGGGAGCTCCGCTACCTGGATATGAGAGAAGCAGTTCATCGGAGTTCCCTATCCTTGTTGAACAGAGGAGCTGTTTCCAGGAGTTCTGTATCATGGAATTAGGCATTCGCTATATGTGGGTATTGTCTATGCTGAATGTAGCAGATGCAGCTTTTGGGAGTAACATACCCTAAGTGTAGAGAGATGCAGTTTCAGTAGTTCTGTATGTTGAATGTAGAGAGAAGCTCTTTCCAAGAGTTCTGTAGTCTGAGAGTAGGAATACGCTGTATGTGGGATTCCTGTAGCCTGAGTGTAGCCGACGCAGCTTATGGGAGATCTGTAACCTAGAATTAGAGAGACACATTTTACCGAAGTTCTGTATCAGAGTGTAGGGAGAAGCTGTTTCCAGGAATTCTGTAGCCTATGAGCAGGTTTTCGCTATACGCGGGTTTTCTGAAACCTGAGTGTGGCAGATGCAGCTTATAGGAATTCTGTATCAGTTTACCAGAGTTCTGTATATTGGTATAGAGAGAAACTGTTTTCAAGAGTTCTGTAGCCTAGCAAGGGGCATACGCAGGAATTGGGATTTCTGTATCCTGAGTATAGGAGACGCCGTTTCTGGGAGCTCCGCTACCTGGATATGAGAGAAGCAGTTTATCGGAGTTCCCTATCCTTGTTGCACAGAGGAGCTGTTTCCAGGAGTTCTGTATCCTGGAATTAGGCATTCGCTATATGTGGGTATTCTCTATGCTGAATGTAGCAGATGCAGCTTTCGGGAGTAATATACCCTAAGTGTAGAGAGATGCAGTTTCAGTAGTTCTGTATGTTGAATGTAGAGAGAAGCTGTTTCCAAGAGTTCTGTAGTCTGAGAGTAGGAATACGCTGTATATGGGATTCCTGTAGCCTGAGTGTAGCCGACGCAGCTTATGGGAGATCTGTAACCTAGAATTAGAGAGACACATTTTACCGAAGTTCTGTATCAGAGTGTAGGGAGAAGCTGTTGCCAGGAATTTTGTAGCCTATGAGCAGGTTTTCGCTATACGCGGGTTTTCCGAAACATGAGTGTGGCAGATGCAGCTTATAGGAATTCTGTATCTTGAATGTAGTGAGACACAGTTTACCAGAGTTCTGTATATTGGTATAGAGAGAAACTGTTTTCAAGAGTTCTGTAGCCTAGCAAGGGGCATACGCAGGAATTGGGATTTCTGTATCCTGAGTATAGGAGACGCCGTTTCTGGGAGCTCCGCTACCTGGATATGAGAGAAGCAGTTTATCGGAGTTCCCTATCCTTGTTGCACAGAGGAGCTGTTTCCAGGAGTTCTGTATCCTGGAATTAGGCATTCGCTCTATGTGGGTATTGTCTATGCTGAATGTAGCAGATGCAGCTTTCGGGAGTAATATACCCTAAGTGTAGAGAGATGCAGTTTCAGTAGTTCTGTATGTTGAATGTAGAGAGAAGCTGTTTCCAAGAGTTCTGTAGTCTGAGAGTAGGAATACGCTGTATATGGGATTCCTGTAGCCTGAGTGTAGCCGACGCAGCTTATGGGAGATCTGTAACCTAGAATTAGAGAGACACATTTTACCGAAGTTCTGTATCAGAGTGTAGGGAGAAGCTGTTTCCAGGAATTCTGTAGCCTATGAGCAGGTTTTCGCTATACGCGGGTTTTCTGAAACCTGAGTGTGGCAGATGCAGCTTATAGGAATTCTGTATCAGTTTACCAGAGTTCTGTATATTGGTATAGAGAGAAACTGTTTTCAAGAGTTCTGTAGCCTAGCAAGGGGCATACGCAGGAATTGGGATTTCTGTATCCTGAGTATAGGAGACGCCGTTTCTGGGAGCTCCGCTACCTGGATATGAGAGAAGCAGTTTATCGGAGTTCCCTATCCTTGTTGCACAGAGGAGCTGTTTCCAGGAGTTCTGTATCCTGGAATTAGGCATTCGCTATATGTGTGTATAATCTATGCTGAATGTAGCAGATGCCGCTTTTGGGAGTATTATACCCTAAGTGTAGAGAGATGCAGTTTCAGTAGTTCTGTATGTTGAATGTAGAGAGAAGCTCTTTCCAAGAGTTCTGTAGTATGAGAGTAGGAATACGCTGTATATGGGATTCCTGTAGCCTGAGTGTAGCCGACGCAGCTTATGGGAGATCTGTAACCTAGAATTAGAGAGACACATTTTACCGAAGTACTGTATCAGAGTGTTGGGGGAAGCTGTTGCCAGGAATTCTGTAGCCTCTGAGCAGGTTTTCGCTATACGCGGGTTTTCCGAAACCTGAGTGTGGCAGATGCAGCTTATAGGAATTCTGTATCTTGAATGTAGTAAGACACAGTTTACCAGAGTTCTGTATATTGGTATAGAGAGAAACTGTTTTCAAGAGTTCTGTAGCCAAGCATGCGGATTACGCAGGAATTGGGATTTCTGTATCCTGAGTATAGGAGACGCCGTTTCTGGGAGCTCCGCTACCTGGATATGAGAGAAGCAGTTCATCGGAGTTCCCTATCCTTGTTGAACAGAGGAGCTGTTTCCAGGAGTTCTGTATCATGGAATTAGGCATTCGCTATATGTGGGTATTGTCTATGCTGAATGTAGCAGATGCAGCTTTTGGGAGTAACATACCCTAAGTGTAGAGAGATGCAGTTTCAGTAGTTCTGTATGTTGAATGTAGAGAGAAGCTCTTTCCAAGAGTTCTGTAGTCTGAGAGTAGGAATACGCTGTATGTGGGATTCCTGTAGCCTGAGTGTAGCCGACGCAGCTTATGGGAGATCTGTAACCTAGAATTAGAGAGACACATTTTACCGAAGTTCTGTATCAGAGTGTAGGGAGAAGCTGTTTCCAGGAATTCTGTAGCCTATGAGCAGGTTTTCGCTATACGCGGGTTTTCTGAAACCTGAGTGTGGCAGATGCAGCTTATAGGAATTCTGTATCAGTTTACCAGAGTTCTGTATATTGGTATAGAGAGAAACTGTTTTCAAGAGTTCTGTAGCCTAGCAAGGGGCATACGCAGGAATTGGGATTTCTGTATCCTGAGTATAGGAGACGCCGTTTCTGGGAGCTCCGCTACCTGGATATGAGAGAAGCAGTTTATCGGAGTTCCCTATCCTTGTTGCACAGAGGAGCTGTTTCCAGGAGTTCTGTATCCTGGAATTAGGCATTCGCTATATGTGGGTAATCTCTATGCTGAATGTAGCAGATGCAGCTTTCGGGAGTAATATACCCTAAGTGTAGAGAGATGCAGTTTCAGTAGTTCTGTATGTTGAATGTAGAGAGAAGCTGTTTCCAAGAGTTCTGTAGTCTGAGAGTAGGAATACGCTGTATATGGGATTCCTGTAGCCTGAGTGTAGCCGACGCAGCTTATGGGAGATCTGTAACCTAGAATTAGAGAGACACATTTTACCGAAGTTCTGTATCAGAGTGTAGGGAGAAGCTGTTGCCAGGAATTTTGTAGCCTATGAGCAGGTTTTCGCTATACGCGGGTTTTCCGAAACATGAGTGTGGCAGATGCAGCTTATAGGAATTCTGTATCTTGAATGTAGTGAGACACAGTTTACCAGAGTTCAGTATATTGGTATAGAGAGAAACTGTTTTCAAGAGTTCTGTAGCCTAGCAAGGGGCATACGCAGGAATTGGGATTTCTGTATCCTGAGTATAGGAGACGCCGTTTCTGGGAGCTCCGCTACCTGGATATGAGAGAAGCAGTTTATCGGAGTTCCCTATCCTTGTTGCACAGAGGAGCTGTTTCCAGGAGTTCTGTATCCTGGAATTAGGCATTCGCTATATATGTGTATTGTCTATGCTGAATGTAGCAGATGCAGCTTTTGGGAGTTGTATACCCTAAGTGCACAGAGATGCAGTTTCCAGTATTTCTGTATGTTGAATGTAGAGAGAAGCTGTTTCCAATAGTTCTGTAGTCTAAGAGTAGGCATACGCTGTATGTGGGATTCCTGTAGCCTGAGTGTAGCCAACGCAGCTTATGGGAGATCTGTAACCTAGAATTAGTGAGACACATTTTACCGAAGTTCTGTATCAGAGTGTAGGGAGAAGCTGTTTCCAGGAATTCTGTAGCCTATGAGCAGGTTTTCGCTATACGCGGGTTTTCTGAAACCTGAGTGTGGCAGATGCAGCTTATAGGAATTCTGTATCAGTTTACCAGAGTTCTGTATATTGGTATAGAGAGAAACTGTTTTCAAGAGTTCTGTAGCCTAGCAAGGGGCATACGCAGGAATTGGGATTTCTGTATCCTGAGTATAGGAGACGCCGTTTCTGGGAGCTCCGCTACCTGGATATGAGAGAAGCAGTTTATCGGAGTTCCCTATCCTTGTTGCACAGAGGAGCTGTTTCCAGGAGTTCTGTATCCTGGAATTAGGCATTCGCTATATGTGGGTATTCTCTATGCTGAATGTAGCAGATGCAGCTTTCGGGAGTAATATACCCTAAGTGTAGAGAGATGCAGTTTCAGTAGTTCTGTATGTTGAATGTAGAGAGAAGCTCTTTCCAAGAGTTCTGTAGTCTGAGAGTAGGAATACGCTCTATATGGGATTCCTGTAGCCTGAGTGTAGCCGACGCAGCTTATGGGAGATCTGTAACCTAGAATTAGAGAGACACATTTTACCGAAGTTCTGTATCAGAGTGTAGGGAGAAGCTGTTGCCAGGAATTTTGTAGCCTATGAGCAGGTTTTCGCTATACGCGGGTTTTCCGAAACATGAGTGTGGCAGATGCAGCTTATAGGAATTCTGTATCTTGAATGTAGTGAGACACAGTTTACCAGAGTTCTGTATATTGGTATAGAGAGAAACTGTTTTCAAGAGTTCTGTAGCCTAGCAAGGGGCATACGCAGGAATTGGGATTTCTGTATCCTGAGTATAGGAGACGCCGTTTCTGGGAGCTCCGCTACCTGGATATGAGAGAAGCAGTTTATCGGAGTTCCCTATCCTTGTTGCACAGAGGAGCTGTTTCCAGGAGTTCTGTATCCTGGAATTAGGCATTCGCTCTATGTGGGTATTGTCTATGCTGAATGTAGCAGATGCAGCTTTCGGGAGTAATATACCCTAAGTGTAGAGAGATGCAGTTTCAGTAGTTCTGTATGTTGAATGTAGAGAGAAGCTGTTTCCAAGAGTTCTGTAGTCTGAGAGTAGGAATACGCTGTATATGGGATTCCTGTAGCCTGAGTGTAGCCGACGCAGCTTATGGGAGATCTGTAACCTAGAATTAGAGAGACACATTTTACCGAAGTTCTGTATCAGAGTGTAGGGAGAAGCTGTTTCCAGGAATTCTGTAGCCTATGAGCAGGTTTTCGCTATACGCGGGTTTTCTGAAACCTGAGTGTGGCAGATGCAGCTTATAGGAATTCTGTATCAGTTTACCAGAGTTCTGTATATTGGTATAGAGAGAAACTGTTTTCAAGAGTTCTGTAGCCTAGCAAGGGGCATACGCAGGAATTGGGATTTCTGTATCCTGAGTATAGGAGACGCCGTTTCTGGGAGCTCCGCTACCTGGATATGAGAGAAGCAGTTTATCGGAGTTCCCTATCCTTGTTGCACAGAGGAGCTGTTTCCAGGAGTTCTGTATCCTGGAATTAGGCATTCGCTATATGTGTGTATAATCTATGCTGAATGTAGCAGATGCCGCTTTTGGGAGTATTATACCCTAAGTGTAGAGAGATGCAGTTTCAGTAGTTCTGTATGTTGAATGTAGAGAGAAGCTCTTTCCAAGAGTTCTGTAGTATGAGAGTAGGAATACGCTGTATATGGGATTCCTGTAGCCTGAGTGTAGCCGACGCAGCTTATGGGAGATCTGTAACCTAGAATTAGAGAGACACATTTTACCGAAGTACTGTATCAGAGTGTTGGGGGAAGCTGTTGCCAGGAATTCTGTAGCCTCTGAGCAGGTTTTCGCTATACGCGGGTTTTCCGAAACCTGAGTGTGGCAAATGCAGCTTATAGGAATTCTGTATCTTGAATGTAGTAAGACACAGTTTACCAGAGTTCTGTATATTGGTATAGAGAGAAACTGTTTTCAAGAGTTCTGTAGCCAAGCATGCGGCATACGCAGGAATTGGGATTTCTGTATCCTGAGTATAGGAGACGCCGTTTCTGGGAGCTCCGCTACCTGGATATGAGAGAAGCAGTTCATCGGAGTTCCCTATCCTTGTTGAACAGAGGAGCTGTTTCCAGGAGTTCTGTATCATGGAATTAGGCATTCGCTATATGTGGGTATTGTCTATGCTGAATGTAGCAGATGCAGCTTTTGGGAGTAACATACCCTAAGTGTAGAGAGATGCAGTTTCAGTAGTTCTGTATGTTGAATGTAGAGAGAAGCTCTTTCCAAGAGTTCTGTAGTCTGAGAGTAGGAATACGCTGTATGTGGGATTCCTGTAGCCTGAGTGTAGCCGACGCAGCTTATGGGAGATCTGTAACCTAGAATTAGAGAGACACATTTTACCGAAGTTCTGTATCAGAGTGTAGGGAGAAGCTGTTTCCAGGAATTCTGTAGCCTATGAGCAGGTTTTCGCTATACGCGGGTTTTCTGAAACCTGAGTGTGGCAGATGCAGCTTATAGGAATTCTGTATCAGTTTACCAGAGTTCTGTATATTGGTATAGAGAGAAACTGTTTTCAAGAGTTCTGTAGCCTAGCAAGGGGCATACGCAGGAATTGGGATTTCTGTATCCTGAGTATAGGAGACGCCGTTTCTGGGAGCTCCGCTACCTGGATATGAGAGAAGCAGTTTATCGGAGTTCCCTATCCTTGTTGCACAGAGGAGCTGTTTCCAGGAGTTCTGTATCCTGGAATTAGGCATTCGCTATATGTGGGTAATCTCTATGCTGAATGTAGCAGATGCAGCTTTCGGGAGTAATATACCCTAAGTGTAGAGAGATGCAGTTTCAGTAGTTCTGTATGTTGAATGTAGAGAGAAGCTGTTTCCAAGAGTTCTGTAGTCTGAGAGTAGGAATACGCTGTATATGGGATTCCTGTAGCCTGAGTGTAGCCGACGCAGCTTATGGGAGATCTGTAACCTAGAATTAGAGAGACACATTTTACCGAAGTTCTGTATCAGAGTGTAGGGAGAAGCTGTTGCCAGGAATTTTGTAGCCTATGAGCAGGTTTTCGCTATACGCGGGTTTTCCGAAACATGAGTGTGGCAGATGCAGCTTATAGGAATTCTGTATCTTGAATGTAGTGAGACACAGTTTACCAGAGTTCTGTATATTGGTATAGAGAGAAACTGTTTTCAAGAGTTCTGTAGCCTAGCAAGGGGCATACGCAGGAATTGGGATTTCTGTATCCTGAGTATAGTAGACGCCGTTTCTGGGAGCTCCGCTACCTGGATATGAGAGAAGCAGTTTATCGGAGTTCCCTATCCTTGTTGCACAGAGGAGCTGTTTCCAGGAGTTCTGTATCCTGGAATTAGGCATTCGCTATATATGTGTATTGTCTATGCTGAATGTAGCAGATGCAGCTTTTGGGAGTTGTATACCCTAAGTGCACAGAGATGCAGTTTCAGTAGTTCTGTATGTTGAATGTAGAGAGAAGCTCTTTCCAAGAGTTCTGTAGTATGAGAGTAGGAATACGCTGTATATGGGATTCCTGTAGCCTGAGTGTAGCCGACGCAGCTTATGGGAGATCTGTAACCTAGAATTAGAGAGACACATTTTACCGAAGTACTGTATCAGAGTGTTGGGGGAAGCTGTTGCCAGGAATTCTGTAGCCTCTGAGCAGGTTTTCGCTATACGCGGGTTTTCCGAAACCTGAGTGTGGCAGATGCAGCTTATAGGAATTCTGTATCTTGAATGTAGTAAGACACAGTTTACCAGAGTTCTGTATATTGGTATAGAGAGAAACTGTTTTCAAGAGTTCTGTAGCCAAGCAAGGGGCATACGCAGGAATTGGGATTTCTGTATCCTGAGTATAGGAGACGCCGTTTCTGGGAGCTCCGCTACCTGGATATGAGAGAAGCAGTTTATCGGAGTTCCCTATCCTTGTTGCACAGAGGAGCTGTTTCCAGGAGTTCTGTATCCTGGAATTAGGCATTCGCTATATGTGGGTATTCTCTATGCTGAATGTAGCAGATGCAGCTTTCGGGAGTAATATACCCTAAGTGTAGAGAGATGCAGTTTCAGTAGTTCTGTATGTTGAATGTAGAGAGAAGCTGTTTCCAAGAGTTCTGTAGTCTGAGAGTAGGAATACGCTGTATATGGGATTCCTGTAGCCTGAGTGTAGCCGACGCAGCTTATGGGAGATCTGTAACCTAGAATTAGAGAGACACATTTTACCGAAGTTCTGTATCAGAGTGTAGGGAGAAGCTGTTGCCAGGAATTTTGTAGCCTATGAGCAGGTTTTCGCTATACGCGGGTTTTCCGAAACATGAGTGTGGCAGATGCAGCTTATAGGAATTCTGTATCTTGAATGTAGTGAGACACAGTTTACCAGAGTTCTGTATATTGGTATAGAGAGAAACTGTTTTCAAGAGTTCTGTAGCCTAGCAAGGGGCATACGCAGGAATTGGGATTTCTGTATCCTGAGTATAGGAGACGCCGTTTCTGGGAGCTCCGCTACCTGGATATGAGAGAAGCAGTTTATCGGAGTTCCCTATCCTTGTTGCACAGAGGAGCTGTTTCCAGGAGTTCTGTATCCTGGAATTAGGCATTCGCTCTATGTGGGTATTGTCTATGCTGAATGTAGCAGATGCAGCTTTCGGGAGTAATATACCCTAAGTGTAGAGAGATGCAGTTTCAGTAGTTCTGTATGTTGAATGTAGAGAGAAGCTGTTTCCAAGAGTTCTGTAGTCTGAGAGTAGGAATACGCTGTATATGGGATTCCTGTAGCCTGAGTGTAGCCGACGCAGCTTATGGGAGATCTGTAACCTAGAATTAGAGAGACACATTTTACCGAAGTTCTGTATCAGAGTGTAGGGAGAAGCTGTTTCCAGGAATTCTGTAGCCTATGAGCAGGTTTTCGCTATACGCGGGTTTTCTGAAACCTGAGTGTGGCAGATGCAGCTTATAGGAATTCTGTATCAGTTTACCAGAGTTCTGTATATTGGTATAGAGAGAAACTGTTTTCAAGAGTTCTGTAGCCTAGCAAGGGGCATACGCAGGAATTGGGATTTCTGTATCCTGAGTATAGGAGACGCCGTTTCTGGGAGCTCCGCTACCTGGATATGAGAGAAGCAGTTTATCGGAGTTCCCTATCCTTGTTGCACAGAGGAGCTGTTTCCAGGAGTTCTGTATCCTGGAATTAGGCATTCGCTATATGTGTGTATAATCTATGCTGAATGTAGCAGATGCCGCTTTTGGGAGTATTATACCCTAAGTGTAGAGAGATGCAGTTTCAGTAGTTCTGTATGTTGAATGTAGAGAGAAGCTCTTTCCAAGAGTTCTGTAGTATGAGAGTAGGAATACGCTGTATATGGGATTCCTGTAGCCTGAGTGTAGCCGACGCAGCTTATGGGAGATCTGTAACCTAGAATTAGAGAGACACATTTTACCGAAATACTGTATCAGAGTGTTGGGGGAAGCTGTTGCCAGGAATTCTGTAGCCTCTGAGCAGGTTTTCGCTATACGCGGGTTTTCCGAAACCTGAGTGTGGCAGATGCAGCTTATAGGAATTCTGTATCTTGAATGTAGTAAGACACAGTTTACCAGAGTTCTGTATATTGGTATAGAGAGAAACTGTTTTCAAGAGTTCTGTAGCCAAGCATGCGGCATACGCAGGAATTGGGATTTCTGTATCCTGAGTATAGGAGACGCCGTTTCTGGGAGCTCCGCTACCTGGATATGAGAGAAGCAGTTCATCGGAGTTCCCTATCCTTGTTGAACAGAGGAGCTGTTTCCAGGAGTTCTGTATCATGGAATTAGGCATTCGCTATATGTGGGTATTGTCTATGCTGAATGTAGCAGATGCAGCTTTTGGGATTAACATACCCTAAGTGTAGAGAGATGCAGTTTCAGTAGTTCTGTATGTTGAATGTAGAGAGAAGCTCTTTCCAAGAGTTCTGTAGTCTGAGAGTAGGAATACGCTGTATGTGGGATTCCTGTAGCCTGAGTGTAGCCGACGCAGCTTATGGGAGATCTGTAACCTAGAATTAGAGAGACACATTTTACCGAAGTTCTGTATCAGAGTGTAGGGAGAAGCTGTTTCCAGGAATTCTGTAGCCTATGAGCAGGTTTTCGCTATACGCGGGTTTTCTGAAACCTGAGTGTGGCAGATGCAGCTTATAGGAATTCTGTATCAGTTTACCAGAGTTCTGTATATTGGTATAGAGAGAAACTGTTTTCAAGAGTTCTGTAGCCTAGCAAGGGGCATACGCAGGAATTGGGATTTCTGTATCCTGAGTATAGGAGACGCCGTTTCTGGGAGCTCCGCTACCTGGATATGAGAGAAGCAGTTTATCGGAGTTCCCTATCCTTGTTGCACAGAGGAGCTGTTTCCAGGAGTTCTGTATCCTGGAATTAGGCATTCGCTATATGTGGGTATTCTCTATGCTGAATGTAGCAGATGCAGCTTTCGGGAGTAATATACCCTAAGTGTAGAGAGATGCAGTTTCAGTAGTTCTGTATGTTGAATGTAGAGAGAAGCTGTTTCCAAGAGTTCTGTAGTCTGAGAGTAGGAATACGCTGTATATGGGATTCCTGTAGCCTGAGTGTAGCCGACGCAGCTTATGGGAGATCTGTAACCTAGAATTAGAGAGACACATTTTACCGAAGTTCTGTATCAGAGTGTAGGGAGAAGCTGTTGCCAGGAATTCTGTAGCCTATGAGCAGGTTTTCGCTATACGCGGGTTTTCCGAAACCTGAGTGTGGCAGATGCAGCTTATAGGAATTCTGTATCTTGAATGTAGTGAGACACAGTTTACCAGAGTTCTGTATATTGGTATAGAGAGAAACTGTTTTCAAGAGTTCTGTAGCCTAGCAAGGGGCATACGCAGGAATTGGGATTTCTGTATCCTGAGTATAGGAGACGCCGTTTCTGGGAGCTCC
The DNA here is from genome assembly GCF_033115175.1 of Lepus europaeus. Classification (NCBI taxonomy): domain Eukaryota; kingdom Metazoa; phylum Chordata; class Mammalia; order Lagomorpha; family Leporidae; genus Lepus; species Lepus europaeus. The sequence goes on along the minus strand of NW_026909059.1, from coordinate 11,647 downwards.
GCTACCTGGATATGAGAGAAGCAGTTCATCGGAGTTCCCTATCCTTGTTGCACAGAGGAGCTGTTTCCAGGAGTTCTGTATCATGGAATTAGGCATTCGCTATATATGTGTATTCTCTGTGCTGAATGTAGCAGATGCAGCTTTTGGGAGTTGTATACCCTAAGTGCACAGAGATGCAGTTTCCAGTATTTCTGTATGTTGAATGTAGAGAGAAGCTGTTTCCAATAGTTCTGTAGTCTAAGAGTAGGCATACGCTGTATGTGGGATTCCTGTAGCCTGAGTGTAGCCAACGCAGCTTATGGGAGATCTGTAACCTAGAATTAGTGAGACACATTTTACCGAAGTTCTGTATCAGAGTGTAGGGAGAAGCTGTTGCCAGGAATTCTGTAGCCTATGAGCAGGTTTTCGCTATACGCGGGTTTTCTGAAACCTGAGTGTGGCAGATGCAGCTTATAGGAATTCTGTATCTTGAATGTAGTGAGACACAGATTACCAGAGTTCTGTATATTGGTATAGAGAGAAACTGTTTTCAAGAGTTCTGTAGCCTAGCAAGGGGCATACGCAGGAATTGGGATTTCTGTATCCTGAGTATAGGAGACGCCGTTTCTGGGAGCTCCGCTACCTGGATATGAGAGAAGCAGTTTATCGGAGTTCCCTATCCTTGTTGCACAAAGGAGCTGTTTCCAGGAGTTCTGTATCCTGGAATTAGGCATTCGCTCTATGTGGGTATTGTCTATGCTGAATGTAGCAGATGCAGCTTTCGGGAGTAATATACCCTAAGTGTAGAGAGATGCAGTTTCAGTAGTTCTGTATGTTGAATGTAGAGAGAAGCTGTTTCCAAGAGTTCTGTAGTCTGAGAGTAGGAATACGCTGTATATGGGATTCCTGTAGCCTGAGTGTAGCCGACGCAGCTTATGGGAGATCTGTAACCTAGAATTAGAGAGACACATTTTACCGAAATTCTGTATCAGAGTGTAGGGAGAAGCTGTTGCCAGGAATTCTGTAGCCTATGAGCAGGTTTTCGCTATACGCGGGTTTTCTGAAACCTGAGTGTGGCAGATGCAGCTTATAGGAATTCTGTATCAGTTTACCAGAGTTCTGTATATTGGTATAGAGAGAAACTGTTTTCAAGAGTTCTGTAGCCTAGCAAGGGGCATACGCAGGAATTGGGATTTCTGTATCCTGAGTATAGGAGACGCCGTTTCTGGGAGCTCCGCTACCTGGATATGAGAGAAGCAGTTTATCGGAGTTCCCTATCCTTGTTGCACAGAGGAGCTGTTTCCAGGAGTTCTGTATCCTGGAATTAGGCATTCGCTATATGTGTGTATAATCTATGCTGAATGTAGCAGATGCCGCTTTTGGGAGTATTATACCCTAAGTGTAGAGAGATGCAGTTTCAGTAGTTCTGTATGTTGAATGTAGAGAGAAGCTCTTTCCAAGAGTTCTGTAGTATGAGAGTAGGAATACGCTGTATATGGGATTCCTGTAGCCTGAGTGTAGCCGACGCAGCTTATGGGAGATCTGTAACCTAGAATTAGAGAGACACATTTTACCGAAGTACTGTATCAGAGTGTTGGGGGAAGCTGTTGCCAGGAATTCTGTAGCCTCTGAGCAGGTTTTCGCTATACGCGGGTTTTCCGAAACCTGAGTGTGGCAGATGCAGCTTATAGGAATTCTGTATCTTGAATGTAGTAAGACACAGTTTACCAGAGTTCTGTATATTGGTATAGAGAGAAACTGTTTTCAAGAGTTCTGTAGCCAAGCATGCGGCATACGCAGGAATTGGGATTTCTGTATCCTGAGTATAGGAGACGCCGTTTCTGGGAGCTCCGCTACCTGGATATGAGAGAAGCAGTTCATCGGAGTTCCCTATCCTTGTTGAACAGAGGAGCTGTTTCCAGGAGTTCTGTATCATGGAATTAGGCATTCGCTATATGTGGGTATTGTCTATGCTGAATGTAGCAGATGCAGCTTTTGGGATTAACATACCCTAAGTGTAGAGAGATGCAGTTTCAGTAGTTCTGTATGTTGAATGTAGAGAGAAGCTCTTTCCAAGAGTTCTGTAGTCTGAGAGTAGGAATACGCTGTATGTGGGATTCCTGTAGCCTGAGTGTAGCCGACGCAGCTTATGGGAGATCTGTAACCTAGAATTAGAGAGACACATTTTACCGAAGTTCTGTATCAGAGTGTAGGGAGAAGCTGTTGCCAGGAATTCTGTAGCCTATGAGCAGGTTTTCGCTATACGCGGGTTTTCTGAAACCTGAGTGTGGCAGATGCAACTTATAGGAATTCTGTATCAGTTTACCAGAGTTCTGTATATTGGTATAGAGAGAAACTGTTTTCAAGAGTTCTGTAGCCTAGCAAGGGGCATACGCAGGAATTGGGATTTCTGTATCCTGAGTATAGGAGACGCCGTTTCTGGGAGCTCCGCTACCTGGATATGAGAGAAGCAGTTTATCGGAGTTCCCTATCCTTGTTGCACAGAGGAGCTGTTTCCAGGAGTTCTGTATCCTGGAATTAGGCATTCGCTATATGTGGGTATTCTCTATGCTGAATGTAGCAGATGCAGCTTTCGGGAGTAATATACCCTAAGTGTAGAGAGATGCAGTTTCAGTAGTTCTGTATGTTGAATGTAGAGAGAAGCTGTTTCCAAGAGTTCTGTAGTCTGAGAGTAGGAATACGCTGTATATGGGATTCCTGTAGCCTGAGTGTAGCCGACGCAGCTTATGGGAGATCTGTAACCTAGAATTAGAGAGACACATTTTACCGAAGTTCTGTATCAGAGTGTAGGGAGAAGCTGTTGCCAGGAATTCTGTAGCCTATGAGCAGGTTTTCGCTATACGCGGGTTTTCCGAAACCTGAGTGTGGCAGATGCAGCTTATAGGAATTCTGTATCTTGAATGTAGTGAGACACAGTTTACCAGAGTTCTGTATATTGGTATAGAGAGAAACTGTTTTCAAGAGTTCTGTAGCCTAGCAAGGGGCATACGCAGGAATTGGGATTTCTGTATCCTGAGTATAGGAGACGCCGTTTCTGGGAGCTCCGCTACCTGGATATGAGAGAAGCAGTTCATCGGAGTTCCCTATCCTTGTTGCACAGAGGAGCTGTTTCCAGGAGTTCTGTATCATGGAATTAGGCATTCGCTATATATGTGTATTCTCTGTGCTGAATGTAGCAGATGCAGCTTTTGGGAGTTGTATACCCTAAGTGCACAGAGATGCAGTTTCCAGTATTTCTGTATGTTGAATGTAGAGAGAAGCTGTTTCCAAGAGTTCTGTAGTCTAAGAGTAGGCATACGCTGTATGTGGGATTCCTGTAGCCTGAGTGTAGCCAACGCAGCTTATGGGAGATCTGTAACCTAGAATTAGTGAGACACATTTTACCGAAGTTCTGTATCAGAGTGTAGGGAGAAGCTGTTGCCAGGAATTCTGTAGCCTATGAGCCGGTTTTCACTATACGCGGGTTTTCTGAAACCTGAGTGTGGCAGATGCAGCTTATAGGAATTCTGTATCTTGAATGTAGTGAGACACAGATTACCAGAGTTCTGTATATTGGTATAGAGAGAAACTGTTTTCAAGAGTTCTGTAGCCTAGCAAGGGGCATACGCAGGAATTGGGATTTCTGTATCCTGAGTATAGGAGACGCCGTTTCTGGGAGCTCCGCTACCTGGATATGAGAGAAGCAGTTTATCGGAGTTCCTTATCCTTGTTGCACAGAGGAGCTGTTTCCAGGAGTTCTGTATCCTGGAATTAGGCATTTGCTATATGTGGGTATTCTCTATGCTGAATGTAGCAGATGCAGCTTTCGGGAGTAATATACCCTAAGTGTAGAAAGATGCAGTTTCAGTAGTTCTGTATGTTGAATGTAGAGAGAAGCTGTTTCCAAGAGTTCTGTAGTCTGAGAGTAGGAATACGCTGTATATGGGATTCCTGTAGCCTGAGTGTAGCCGACGCAGCTTATGGGAGATCTGTAACCTAGAATTAGAGAGACACATTTTACCGAAGTTCTGTATCAGAGTGTAGGGAGAAGCTGTTGCCAGGAATTCTGTAGCCTATGAGCAGGTTTTCGCTATACGCGGGTTTTCTGAAACCTGAGTGTGGCAGATGCAGCTTATAGGAATTCTGTATCAGTTTACCAGAGTTCTGTATATTGGTATAGAGAGAAACTGTTTTCAAGAGTTCTGTAGCCTAGCAAGGGGCATACGCAGGAATTGGGATTTCTGTATCCTGAGTATAGGAGACGCCGTTTCTGGGAGCTCCGCTACCTGGATATGAGAGAAGCAGTTTATCGGAGTTCCCTATCCTTGTTGCACAGAGGAGCTGTTTCCAGGAGTTCTGTATCCTGGAATTAGGCATTCGCTATATGTGTGTATAATCTATGCTGAATGTAGCAGATGCCGCTTTTGGGAGTATTATACCCTAAGTGTAGAGAGATGCAGTTTCAGTAGTTCTGTATGTTGAATGTAGAGAGAAGCTCTTTCCAAGAGTTCTGTAGTATGAGAGTAGGAATACGCTGTATATGGGATTCCTGTAGCCTGAGTGTAGCCGACGCAGCTTATGGGAGATCTGTAACCTAGAATTAGAGAGACACATTTTACCGAAGTACTGTATCAGAGTGTTGGGGGAAGCTGTTGCCAGGAATTCTGTAGCCTCTGAGCAGGTTTTCGCTATACGCGGGTTTTCCGAAACCTGAGTGTGGCAGATGCAGCTTATAGGAATTCTGTATCTTGAATGTAGTAAGACACAGTTTACCAGAGTTCTGTATATTGGTATAGAGAGAAACTGTTTTCAAGAGTTCTGTAGCCAAGCATGCGGCATACGCAGGAATTGGGATTTCTGTATCCTGAGTATAGGAGACGCCGTTTCTGGGAGCTCCGCTACCTGGATATGAGAGAAGCAGTTCATCGGAGTTCCCTATCCTTGTTGAACAGAGGAGCTGTTTCCAGGAGTTCTGTATCATGGAATTAGGCATTCGCTATATGTGGGTATTGTCTATGCTGAATGTAGCAGATGCAGCTTTTGGGATTAACATACCCTAAGTGTAGAGAGATGCAGTTTCAGTAGTTCTGTATGTTGAATGTAGAGAGAAGCTCTTTCCAAGAGTTCTGTAGTCTGAGAGTAGGAATACGCTGTATGTGGGATTCCTGTAGCCTGAGTGTAGCCGACGCAGCTTATGGGAGATCTGTAACCTAGAATTAGAGAGACACATTTTACCGAAGTTCTGTATCAGAGTGTAGGGAGAAGCTGTTTCCAGGAATTCTGTAGCCTATGAGCAGGTTTTCGCTATACGCGGGTTTTCTGAAACCTGAGTGTGGCAGATGCAGCTTATAGGAATTCTGTATCAGTTTACCAGAGTTCTGTATATTGGTATAGAGAGAAACTGTTTTCAAGAGTTCTGTAGCCTAGCAAGGGGCATACGCAGGAATTGGGATTTCTGTATCCTGAGTATAGGAGACGCCGTTTCTGGGAGCTCCGCTACCTGGATATGAGAGAAGCAGTTTATCGGAGTTCCCTATCCTTGTTGCACAGAGGAGCTGTTTCCAGGAGTTCTGTATCCTGGAATTAGGCATTCGCTATATGTGGGTATTCTCTATGCTGAATGTAGCAGATGCAGCTTTCGGGAGTAATATACCCTAAGTGTAGAGAGATGCAGTTTCAGTAGTTCTGTATGTTGAATGTAGAGAGAAGCTGTTTCCAAGAGTTCTGTAGTCTGAGAGTAGGAATACGCTGTATATGGGATTCCTGTAGCCTGAGTGTAGCCGACGCAGCTTATGGGAGATCTGTAACCTAGAATTAGAGAGACACATTTTACCGAAGTTCTGTATCAGAGTGTAGGGAGAAGCTGTTGCCAGGAATTCTGTAGCCTATGAGCAGGTTTTCGCTATACGCGGGTTTTCCGAAACCTGAGTGTGGCAGATGCAGCTTATAGGAATTCTGTATCTTGAATGTAGTGAGACACAGTTTACCAGAGTTCTGTATATTGGTATAGAGAGAAACTGTTTTCAAGAGTTCTGTAGCCTAGCAAGGGGCATACGCAGGAATTGGGATTTCTGTATCCTGAGTATAGGAGACGCCGTTTCTGGGAGCTCCGCTACCTGGATATGAGAGAAGCAGTTCATCGGAGTTCCCTATCCTTGTTGCACAGAGGAGCTGTTTCCAGGAGTTCTGTATCATGGAATTAGGCATTCGCTATATATGTGTATTCTCTGTGCTGAATGTAGCAGATGCAGCTTTTGGGAGTTGTATACCCTAAGTGCACAGAGATGCAGTTTCCAGTATTTCTGTATGTTGAATGTAGAGAGAAGCTGTTTCCAATAGTTCTGTAGTCTAAGAGTAGGCATACGCTGTATGTGGGATTCCTGTAGCCTGAGTGTAGCCAACGCAGCTTATGGGAGATCTGTAACCTAGAATTAGTGAGACACATTTTACCGAAGTTCTGTATCAGAGTGTAGGGAGAAGCTGTTGCCAGGAATTCTGTAGCCTATGAGCAGGTTTTCGCTATACGCGGGTTTTCTGAAACCTGAGTGTGGCAGATGCAGCTTATAGGAATTCTGTATCTTGAATGTAGTGAGACACAGATTACCAGAGTTCTGTATATTGGTATAGAGAGAAACTGTTTTCAAGAGTTCTGTAGCCAAGCATGCGGCATACGCAGGAATTGGGATTTCTGTATCCTGAGTATAGGAGACGCCGTTTCTGGGAGCTCCGCTACCTGGATATGAGAGAAGCAGTTTATCGGAGTTCCTTATCCTTGTTGCACAGAGGAGCTGTTTCCAGGAGTTCTGTATCCTGGAATTAGGCATTTGCTATATGTGGGTATTCTCTATGCTGAATGTAGCAGATGCAGCTTTCGGGAGTAATATACCCTAAGTGTAGAAAGATGCAGTTTCAGTAGTTCTGTATGTTGAATGTAGAGAGAAGCTGTTTCCAAGAGTTCTGTAGTCTGAGAGTAGGAATACGCTGTATATGGGATTCCTGTAGCCTGAGTGTAGCCGACGCAGCTTATGGGAGATCTGTAACCTAGAATTAGAGAGACACATTTTACCGAAGTTCTGTATCAGAGTGTAGGGAGAAGCTGTTGCCAGGAATTCTGTAGCCTATGAGCAGGTTTTCGCTATATGCGGGTTTTCCGAAACCTGAGTGTGGCAGATGCAGCTTATAGGAATTCTGTATCTTGAATGTAGTGAGACACAGTTTACCAGAGTTCTGTATATTGGTATAGAGAGAAACTGTTTTCAAGAGTTCTGTAGCTTAGCAAGGAGCATACGCAGGAATTGGGATTTCTGTATCCTGAGTATAGGAGACGCTGTTTCTGGGAGCTCCGCTACCTGGATATGAGAGAAGCAGTTCATCGGAGTTCCCTATCCTTGTTGCACAGAGGAGCTGTTTCCAGGAGTTCTGTATCATGGAATTAGGCATTCGCTGTATATGTGTTTTCTCTATGCTGAATGTAGCAGATGCAGCTTTTGGGAGTTGTATACCCTAAGTGCACAGAGATGCAGTTTCCAGTAGTTCTATATGTTGAATGTAGAGAGAAGCTCTTTCAAGAGTTCTGTAGTCTAAGAGTAAGCATACGCTGTATGTGGGATTCCTGTAGCCTGAGTGTAGCCGACGCAGCTTATGGGAGATCTGTAACCTAGAATTAGAGAGACACATTTTACCGAAGTTCTGTATCAGAGTGTAGGGAGAAGCTGTTTCCAGGAATTCTGTAGCCTATGAGCAGGTTTTCGCTATACGCGGGTTTTCTGAAACCTGAGTGTGGCAGATGCAGCTTATAGGAATTCTGTATCAGTTTACCAGAGTTCTGTATATTGGTATAGAGAGAAACTGTTTTCAAGAGTTCTGTAGCCTAGCAAGGGGCATACGCAGTAATTGGGATTTCTGTATCCTGAGTATAGGAGACGCCGTTTCTGGGAGCTCCGCTACCTGGATATGAGAGAAGCAGTTTATCAGAGTTCCCTATCCTTGTTGCACAGAGGAGCTGTTTCCAGGAGTTCTGTATCCTAGAATTAGGAATTCGCTATATGTGTGTATAATCTATGCTGAATGTAGCAGATGCAGCTTTCGGGAGTTCTATACCCTAAGTGTAGAGAGATGCAGTTTCAGTAGTTCTGTATGTTGAATGTAGAGAGAAGCTGTTTCCAAGAGTTCTGTAGTATGAGAGTAGGAATACGCTGTATATGGGATTCCTGTAGCCTGAATGTAGCCGACGCAGCTTATGGGATCTGTAACCTAGAATTAGTGAGACACATTTTACCGAAGTTCTGTATCAGAGTGTAGGGAGAAGCTGTTGCCAGGAATTCTGTAGCCTATGAGCAGGTTTTCGCTATACGCGGGTTTTCCGAAACCTGAGTGTGGCAGATGCAGCTTATAGGAATTCTGTATCAGTTTACCAGAGTTCTGTATATTGGTATAGAGAGAAACTGTTTTCAAGAGTTCTGTAGCCTAGCAAGGGGCATACGCAGGAATTGGGATTTCTGTATCCTGAGTATAGGAGACGCCGTTTCTGGGAGCTTCGCTACCTGGATATGAGAGAAGCAGTTTATCGGAGTTCCCTATCCTTGTTGCACAGAGGAGCTGTTTCCAGGAGTTCTGTATCCTGGAATTAGGCATTTGCTATATGTGGGTATTCTCTATGCTGAATGTAGCAGATGCAGCTTTCGGGAGTAATATACCCTAAGTGTAGAGAGATGCAGTTTCAGTAGTTCTGTATGTTGAATGTAGAGAGAAGCTCTTTCCAAGAGTTCTGTAGTCTGAGAGTAGGAATACGCTCTATATGGGATTCCTGTAGCCTGAGTGTAGCCGACGCAGCTTATGGGAGATCTGTAACCTAGAATTAGAGAGACACATTTTACCGAAGTACTGTATCAGAGTGTTGGGGGAAGCTGTTGCCAGGAATTCTGTAGCCTATGAGCAGGTTTTCGCTATACGCGGGTTTTCCGAAACCTGAGTGTGGCAGATGCAGCTTATAGGAATTCTGTATCTTGAATGTAGTGAGACACAATTTACCAGAGTTCTGTATATTGGTATAGAGAGAAACTGTTTTCAAGAGTTCTGTAGCCAAGCAAGGGGCATACGCAGGAATTGGGATTTCTGTATCCTGAGTATAGGAGACGCCGTTTCTGGGAGCTCCGCTACCTGGATAGGAGAGAAGCAGTTCATCGGAGTTCCCTATCCTTGTTGAACAGAGGAGCTATTTCCAAGAGTTCTGTATCATGGAATTAGGCATTCGCTATATGTGGGTATTCTCTATGCTGAATGTAGCAGATGCAGCTTTTGGGAGTTGTATACACTAAGTGCACAGAGATGCAGTTTCCAGTAGTTCTGTATGTTGAATGTAGAGAGAAGCTGTTTCCAAGAGTTCTGTAGTCTAAGAGTAAGCATACGCTGTATGTGGGATGCCTGTAGCCTGAGTGTAGCCGACGCAGCTTATGGGAGATCTGTAACCTAGAATTAGAGAGACACATTTTACCGAAGTTCTGTATCAGAGTGTAGGGAGAAGCTGTTGCCAGGAATTCTGTAGCCTATGAGCAGGTTTTCGCTATACGCGGGTTTTCTGAAACCTGAGTGTGGCAGATGCCGCTTATAGGAATTCTGTATCAGTTTACCAGAGTTCTGTATATTGGTATAGAGAGAAACTGTTTTCAAGAGTTCTGTAGCCTAGCAAGGGCCATACGCAGTAATTGGGATTTCTGTATCCTGAGTATAGGAGACGCCGTTTCTGGGAGCTCCGCTACCTGGATATGAGAGAAGCAGTTTATCGGAGTTCCCTATCCTTGTTGCACAGAGGAGCTGTTTCCAGGAGTTCTGTATCCTGGAATTAGGCATTCGCTATATGTGGGTATTCTCTATGCTGCATGTAGCAGATGCAGCTTTCGGGAGTAATATACCCTAAGTGTAGAGAGATGCAGTTTCAGTAGTTCTGTATGTTGAATGTAGATAGAAGCTGTTTCCAAGAGTTCTGTATTCTGAGAGTAGGAATACGCTGTATCTGGGATTCCTGTAGCCTGAGTGTAGCCGACGCAGCTTATGGGAGATCTGTAACCTAGAATTAGAGAGACACATTTTACTGAAGTTCTGTATCAGAGTGTAGGGAGAAGCTGTTGCCAGGAATTTTGTAGCCTATGAGCAGGTTTTCGCTATACGCGGGTTTTCCGAAACCTGAGTGTGGCAGATGCAGCTTATAGGAATTCTGTATCTTGAATGTAGTGAGACACAGTTTACCAGAGTTCTGTATATTGGTATAGAGAGAAACTGTTTTCAAGAGTTCTGTAGCCTAGCAAGGGGCATACGCAGGAATTGGGATTTCTGTATCCTGAGTATAGGAGACGCCATTTCTGGGAGCTCCGCTACCTGGATATGAGAGAAGCAGTTTATCGGAGTTCCCTATCCTTGTTGCACAGAGGAGCTGTTTCCAGGAGTTCTGTATCCTGGAATTAGGCATTCGCTATATGTGGGTATTGTCTATGCTGAATGTAGCAGATGCAGCTTTCGGGAGTAATATACCCTAAGTGTAGAGAGATGCAGTTTCAGTAGTTCTGTATGTTGAATGTAGAGAGAAGCTGTTTCCAAGAGTTCTGTAGTCTGAGAGTAGGAATACGCTGTATATGGGATTCCTGTAGCCTCAGTGTAGCCGACGCAGCTTATGGGAGATCTGTAACCTAGAATTAGAGAGACACATTTTACCGAAGTTCTGTATCAGAGTGTAGGGAGAAGCTGTTGCCAGGAATTCTGTAGCCTATGAGCAGGTTTTCGCTATATGCGGGTTTTCCGAAACCTGAGTGTGGCAGATGCAGCTTATAGGAATTCTGTATCTTGAATGTAGTGAGACACAGTTTACCAGAGTTCTGTATATTGGTATAGAGAGAAACTGTTTTCAAGAGTTCTGTAGCCTAGCAAGGGGCATTCGCAGTAATTGGGATTTCTGTATCCTGAGTATAGGAGACGCCGTTTCTGGGAGGTCCGCTACCTGGATATGAGAGAAGCAGTTTATCGGAGTTCCCTATCCTTGTTTCACAGAGGAGCTGTTTCCAGGAGTTCTGTATCCTAGAATTAGGAATTCGCTATATGTGTGTATTCTCTATGCTGAATGTAGCAGATGCAGCTTTCGGGAGTTCTATACCCTAAGTGTAGAGAGATGCAGTTTCAGTAGTTCTGTATGTTGAATGTAGAGAGAAGCTGTTTCCAAGAGTTCTGTAGTATGAGAGTAGGAATACGCTGTATATGGGATTCCTGTAGCCTGAGTGTAGCCGACGCAGCTTATGGGATCTGTAACCTAGAATTAGTGAGACACATTTTACCGAAGTTCTGTATCAGAGTGTAGGGAGAAGCTGTTGCCAGGAATTCTGTAGCCTATGAGCAGGTTTTCGCTATACGCGGGTTTTCCGAAACCTGAGTGTGGCAGATGCAGCTTATAGGAATTCTGTATCAGTTTACCAGAGTTCTGTATATTGGTATAGAGAGAAACTGTTTTCAAGAGTTCTGTAGCCTAGCAAGGGGCATACGCAGGAATTGGGATTTCTGTATCCTGAGTATAGGAGACGCCGTTTCTGGGAGCTTCGCTACCTGGATATGAGAGAAGCAGTTTATCGGAGTTCCCTATCCTTGTTGCACAGAGGAGCTGTTTCCAGGAGTTCTGTATCCTGGA